>NC_138986.1:86235803-86835803 GCF_964341445.2 Mesoplodon mirus
AACACTGTTGTCATTTTTGTTTGGTTTGTTTTGTTGCCTGTTCTACTTTTTTGATGATGAGGCTAAAAGAAACAAAACAATTCAAAAAAGTCCATAAGGGGCTGTTGTTACCTAACCAAAACTGGGTCCACTTGCCCACGTGCTCAGTAAAGCTAATCTACTGACACCGGGTTGTGGTGAAGAGAAGTGCAGCATTTATTGTACTTCTGGTACCAGACAAGGAGAGTGGGGCCGCCAATGCTCAAAAAACTCCCAACTCTTGGATGGATTTCAGGGAAACATTTTTAAAGCCCAGGTGAGCGAGGGTGGTTGCAGGTTATATGATCAGCTCATGCACAGTTCTCTGATTGGTTGATGGTGAGGTAACAGGGTGGTGTCACAGGGGTTAACATTATCAGTCCTTGGCTCCAGTAGGTCTGGGGGCTACATGCTCAAGGTCATCAAGTAGTTAACTTCTTCCATTGGGTGGGGGTCTTAGCATCTGTAAAACAACCCAGGAAATGTGCATCACATACTGTTATGTAGGTACTTCAGGAAGGGACTAAAGATTCTGTGGCTGCCACACGGCTGATTTCTTGTTTAAGTTGTTACCAGTTCTCCTGGTCCAGCTGCTAATTTTGTCACTATGTGTTCACATTCTTTCAATCATTAACTCTTTTTTTTTTTTTTTTTTTTTTTTTTTGTGGTCCGCGGGCCTCTCACTGCTGTGGCCTCTCCCGTCGTGGAGCACAGGCTCCGGACCCGCAGGCTCAGCGGCCATGGCTCACGGGCCCAGCCGCTCCACAGCACACGGGATCCTCCCGGACCGGGGCACGAACCCGCGTCCCCTGCATTGGCAGGCGGACTCTCAACCACTGCGCCACCAGGGAAGCCCCCTCATTAATTCTTGAGTCAGGACTTTGTGACTCATGGGAGGCATGGGAGACTTCAGCTTTTCCACAAACAACAGGCAGGCAGAGGACATGGGAGGGTTCTGTCCCGGGAAAGCCCCATAGCATCCTGCTCGGTTACAGTGTGAAATCATAAAATCATGTAATACTGAGGGATTTATTGCTAAATATGTTTGTGAAGAATACATACTGTCAAAGGAGGGTGACTTGTAGTTTAAGCACACAATAAATTCCCCTGTGAACACAGAACAGCTTCCTGGCCCGGGACATCCGCCAGCCTGCCGACAGCATTTTGACTGTCTCGTCTCATGTCTTTTGCCATTCCTGATGCTTATACTTACAGCTCCTGCACCAGCAACTTCCTAGAAAGCACTCTGTCCTGAGCCTTCTGGGCACAGTCCTTGTCCAGTGTGTTGGTGGTGACAGGCTTACGTGGGTGTGACAGTAAAGCCCTTCGCCGCCAGGGAGAGGCGGCCTTGCCTTTCCTCCCTGTCTGAGTTCCTGGATCCTGCAATCCAAGAAGAAATGAATAATTGATGCGGGTGCAAATCTTAGACTTTATGTGCTACTGAGCTGCCAGGACCAACGTGTGGGACTAACTGCAACTCTGGTGTGTGTGGGAGGTTTTGTCCCCAAAAGATTTGGAAATATTATAATGCCCCTTTGTTTCTTTGTGCGTTTGGAGGCATGGAAACACAGCTTAACATATATTTAGGGGATACAAGTTTCCTCCTCTCAGAATTTAAATCTTGAAAGGAATAACTCCTTTTTGGGCGATATAATAATAGGTTTGCTGCCATCAGAATGAATGTTTCTGACCACTTGTATGTTCTCCATAAACAGGATCAAATTCCTTTATATTTTAAATATATAGAAAAACTAAGAAGAAAAGTTTGCATTTCTAACCCCTGAATAATGTTAAACCATCAATTCTCTTGGGGTAATGGATGAATGTAGATTTTTGATTTAGAAAATATTCAGTTTGATTCACTTTACTTGTTTTCTGAGATTGAGCTTGACTTCCAAGCCTAACTTTCATAATATGAGCTTGGATAACAGCTACCTTGTGTAAGGACTAAATATATTTACACAGGTTAAACTACTTCTATTTGGTATCTAGCATATGGTCGGCATCCCGAATATAACAGTTCCCTTTTTTTCATCTTTTCTCCATGCTTTGTTATTTTATGTCTGTTTTCCTATTCATTTCATAGAGAAGCCACTCTGGGTTATCCTTCCCTCCACTCCCCTCCCCTCCCCTCCCCTCCCCTCCTTGGTTACGTGATCGTTCTTGCAGCTTTGGTTGTATGAGATCCCCTGCCAGCATTCAGTGGGTATTCTGTGAGAATTGTCCACATGAATGGGTACTTTTGATGTATTTGTGGGAGGAAGTGAGCTGCATGTACTTCTGTGCCGCCATCTTGGTCTCTGCCTCTGGGTTATACTTTTCTCAAGGAAAGGAATAAATTATTCAAAGAATTAAAAAAGAATACCAGTAATCATTTTATAAAATGACTGTAATATTTTTTCTAGACAACTGGGTGCTTTATCCAACAGTGGCACCTTATTCTACATATTTTAAGGACCTGATAAATATTTGCCCCAAATTATTTTCACTGATTTTAATTCACTTGTTATTGCTGTAGACTTTAGGATGAAGTAGATTAAAATACCCATAGGTTTAGATGTAATCATGTGCCCATTTTAGTTGTAGGGGCACCAGTTGAGTTTTTGAATGGATCTTAAACAAAATGAAATGTGTTGTATAGAGGACATGACTATTTTTCTTAATTAAACGCCAGAATTGTAGAGGCATTGGGATGGGTTTCTCATCATGTTTGTTCTCTTCTCTCTGAAAATAGCTGCTGACTTTGTAAGAGTCTAAGGCTTAGCTGCAGGAAACTTCCAGAGCCTTGGAACAAGGAACTTGCATTTGGTCAACTGACAGATGAATGTGCAGTGTCTGAGTTTTATCCCTCTTGGGGAAATTTTTAAATTTATGTGTCTGTGACTTGCAGCAGCTTATATACACTGGTGGAAATTTCTTTATTATCCAGTATCTCAGTTAGTGAACTCCCCAGACTGAAGACCATGTATTTAAATTTAATATAGTTTATATATACACCCACCAAAGTGTAATGGATTTTAAATGCATTGGTTCTTTAATTGCCACTTTCCTTTTTTTTTGGCCGCATCACATGGTGTTTCGGACCTTAGTTTCCCGACCAGGGATCAAACCCATGCCCCCTGCATTGCAAGAACAGGGTCTTAACCACTGGACCGCCAGGGAATTCCCCAATTGCCACTTTCTTATCCAACAATCTTAGGTATGATGGCAGTCATTGGAAAGACATTAATATAGTCGTCTTAAATTCATATTTCACATCATTAAAATAAATTCATAACTATCCATTTCAGATCACAGATTATTTCAGTACATAGATAGCTACAATAGGGGCTAATGTTGACCATGAAATAATAATAGTAAGCACTTATTAAAGTGCCAATTTCTATTTCTACTCTGCCTGAGACTGAGTACTATTCTAAGCCTTAATTAAAAGGACCACAATTTATAAATATCTAAGTAAATTTAGCCCCCATTTAAATATATATATATATATATATATATATATATATATATATATATATATATATGGATTGCTTATAAATTTGAAATGCATTATATTTTCCTAACAGATACTAATGAATTCAATGAAAGAACCTAGATCTTAATTCACAAATAAATGCTACCATATAGAGGATTGACAAAAGAATTGTCATATGTACACAATTACACAGCTGTGTACATACACATTCATATATACAAAATCTATGATGGATTACTTCCAATATTTAGACTGCTGTGTAATTATAAAAGGATTTTAATATTTATTCCTAAAATAATTTTAAATATATTCCCTAGGAAACTTGAAATAGGGTAAACATTTTCTAATGTTTGAAGTAACTATGCAAAATCTCTTGAAATCAGTTTTTAGAGTCCATTAGCTTTGATGTCATTTAAAATGCTGTTTACATATGGAATAACTACTTTGATTATTCCCTAGGAAGTTAATTTGGTGTTTAAAGTAATGAAATCTGCTTTCTTCCACATTTAAAATGACAGAGGAAAAAAACCCGTAAAGAATAGCAGGACTGTAAGCTAGGATACTGAAAAAAATGTAATTCATGCTGCTGAAATTTTGTTTATGCTTCTAAGCTCCGAGGTTTTTTTTTTTTTTTGTCTTTTTAATTTTAAGAAGTGAGACATTACATTTAAATATTCCATATGTTACACGATGTCTACACCTTGGTTAGAAAAAACCTGAAATATACCAGAGGTTACTTAAACCTATACTGTAGCTACCCAAAAGCCCATGAAATACATATTCACCATCAATGGTCCTTAACTAATGATGAAACCAAACCAGCAAAGGAAGCCTTAGGGATATTCTGAAGTGGTTGTTTGAGATCAGTATTGTCTGTTGGAGGTTATCATACATTTCATGGCTGTGTGTGTTACTAGAAGTTTGAAGCGGATAGAACTTCAAAACTCAATATTGTTTTAAAAAGTTTGCCTTTTGACTCTCACTCCTATTTTGAGATGTTGGAAAATGATTTTTCCTACTCCAAAGGAGGCTGTAAAGAGAAATGAGAGTGGTAGCTACCCTTGCAGACAGAGTTGCCTCCTTAAAAATGTCAACAATGAAATAATGTTTTCAAAAGGGCTCTTAAGATCACAGACTTAAAACCACATACTGAAGAAAAAACAAACAATTTGTTGCTTGGTGCTTATATGACTACTCAGCTCCATGTAATCAATTTCAGGAAATTTAGAAGCTTCAAACAGGCAGCATGTTCAATTTTAAAGGTAACTGAATTTAAGGAAGGAAATAATAGTGGGAAATTGCTTGAGGTCAGATTTTTCTTGATAAAAATCTCCACTCTTTTGTGAGTTCAATGGGTGATATAGTTCATTGACCACATTTTTCCTCATATGTCCCTATATTTCCAACTCTGGGATTTAGGCTTATGAAAATGAATTGCACAACAAAGAGAGTAAATGAACTGAATTGCTAGTCTTGGGGTTTGGCCATCTATTGAAACATTCCCAGTGTGAGAAGAACATTGCAATATTTTAAAGATGGTCTTCAACATTTAAGAAATTTAAAATTATTAAAAAGATATTGCTAGAACCTTGCATATTTTATAATATAAATCAGTTAACTAGAATATGTCATATTATTTTCCCCTGATTCCTTAGGAACGGTTTTGGATTTGCTTACAATTAAGTACTGCATGATATCATATACTCTTGTGTTTATTTTCCTATGATGTATATTGGTCTTTGGTTTTCATGTATGTTTATGCCTATGAGTTAGCAAAATATATATTTTTTCATCCTGAACTTACGATATCAGCAGGAGTGGGTGTTCTAGACTAATCGACAAATTAGGTGCACATTAATCACCAGGAACACAGAGCATCTACCTTCAAATTTGGAAAGCACTCAAAAGTATCATTTGTGAATTTGGCACTGTTGACAAAATGGGCATTTTTTTTTTCTTTTTTTTGCACAAGGCATAATGCCAGGGGCCTGGTGAATTGACATATGGAACCCTATTTGTAAGAAAGTGTAAAGAATATGAATATCATTTCTCAACTTGGGTGTGGTAAGGCATATAGACCCATTTGGAATCACCATCCATTAAGATGGCAGAAAGTCAATTTCAGTGAGTTTCTGAGCCGACCCTTCCCCCTCAGTTCCCTGAGCTTTATCCAAGTTTGGGGTAACTGTATCAAGATATTGTCGTGGAAGTGGGGTGGAGGGAAGATGCGGCGGTGGCTAATCCATCTGGTTTCCAGGTCCTCTGTCTACACACACAGAGGTCTGCTGAGATGGCCGTCATCCCATATGGCCTTCAATTATTGTTCCCATAGGTTACCTCAGAGACATGCTGTGTTCCTGTCAGATCAACCTCTTAAGGTCTGGTGCCCTCTCACTTTCCAAAGTTGGCAACATTTGATTATTTCCAGGCTACATTAGGGTAAGGAAGTATGTACTCTGTGCTTTTCAAAATCCCAGCAACTGCCTACTTCCGCTGCATCTCTGGATTCTATCCCATAATCACCAACTCCTTGCTCCCCAGACCAGGGTTCCCATCTTTAGAGAAAGCTTCAGTCTCCTTAACCCCCCCTCTCCTAAACATTGTGGGTACGCCTTGGACTTCTCTGTGTGTCCCTATGGGTTTAGGCTTTCAGAAATTAAAGTCAGGAGTACTCCTTTCTTCTCTGTGTTGGGCTATTTTATATCTCCTGTTAGAAGGCAGCAGGGACGGTATAGTCTGCTGTCAGTTCTGTCCATAAAACTTGTGGTGATGTTGGAAATATTCTTTACCAGAGCGGTCCAGTGTGGTAGCCAGTAGCTACATGTGGCTCTGAAACACTTGAAATGCGGCCAGTGAGACTGAGAAAATGAAGTTTTAATTTAATTCAGTTTTATCTGATTTACATTTTAATTGCCACATGTGGCTAGTGGCTGCTATGTTGGCTAGCACAGGTAGCTGCTTGAATGTGGGGAAAGGACAAAAGGGAGACTTATGAGGCTTTTAAAGAAATGGCTATAATGACTAAATATCTGGCACTCCTAAAATCACATCTGGGAAGTGCTTTATAGCATGTTAAATATGAATTTTACTCATTGCAACTCAGATTGCCTGCAAGAAAAGCTTGTCCCTCTTTCTGAATAGATTCTACTTGTGCTCCTCTGTCACCAGTGGGTGCAGGTGAGTAGCAGGGGGAGCAGACGGGAAATCTAAACTTTCAGTGAAAGATCTCTTCTGACTAAATCCTCCTCTTTCATGAGAATTCTTTCCTTCACTTTCCAAGATGGCATCAGGATATGAAAGAAAGCCTACGGCTATGTCTTCTGGGGATGGGAAGGGGCCCCCTGGATTGCATGCCATTATCTAGGTCTCTTTCGGTCTCCTAAAGACTGGGGCTGGAGAGGTCTGGTGTCTGGGCATGGCTCACCCCCTGCTGCCAAAGTCCAGAGCAGCTAGGACGCCTGGTCTGTTCTTGGTGGCTCTTGCTATGGGTCACCTCCCCTAGTCTGACCAGCATTGATGGGATCAGACTGCTGGCTCTCTAGGACAGCATAGGAGAAGGTCTCTGAGAGTCCAGATAGTTTCTGCATCATTTCCCAGTGTTTTGGATCCTACAGAGGCAAAAAAACAGCCTGTGTGGCATTAAATGTGGTGGTGAAGGAGCCACATGCTCAGATGTTTTTCATCTCAGCCACATGCTCAGGTCTTCATCTGCACCTCTGGAATTTCTGTTGTGGATTCTCTCAGCCCCTACCCATATCTGGCTGAAGCCAAAGTGGTAGTTGCTTTACAGAGTCTGTTAACTGACTCCCCTCCTCTCCTCTGAAAGCTTTCCCTTCCTCTTCCTGCTTGGGCAGAACTTGTATTACATCCTGTTATCAATGGTTAATAGTAAGCTTTCACAATCTGAATTAGCCAAGCTTGAGTCTTAATATTTAAAGGGAACTTTTAGAATTTCTCATTGTCTCTTTAGGCAAAGCCTGGCTTTTTCATAATTATTGTGTCACTGTAGAATCAACTGCCTATCTTTGAAATTAAAAGTGAATATTGTTTTTTTTTTCCTGCATTAAAAATACAAAGGACCTATAGAATGATATTAATAATATAGTCTATGAATTGGGGGCTTTAATTTTTTTATACTTTGCTATGTTTTTGAAAATTGAGATTTGTCACTTTTGTATCCTAAAAAATGAAGAGGAAATCTAAAAGGGAAAATTATGAAATTATGCACAGCCTCATTTAAAAGTAAAATACAAACCACAACTGAATTAATGAGACTGTTTCGATAAAGAAAGCCCCGGAATTTCATATCTTATTGTTTGGACGAAAAACAAATCTCATCCTGAGCTTCGTTTTAAAATGTTTAACGAGAATCAGATGTTTCACATTATATGAAAAATTCTGAATCCTAAACACTTATGTAATTTTTGTCCTAATGATTATAAGTAATTAAGGGGCAGTTTCCAATCTGGCTCCAAAGAGTTGAACATTAAACGGTTTTAGAGATCATAAAGTATATACGTCCCTTAGTCAAGAAAATTAGCCATTTACTTGTATATTATAGAAGATCAATGTGAAGCAAATTAGCAAAGTTGTAGTTAACTTTGCTCGAGCATTTGCTTTAAAGAACATCTAGAAAGCCCCAGATTGTTTTGATTAATTAAAGGACGGTTCATTCTCCTGTAAATTGATGCTATCATAGTGTGGTGCTTCTTATTCTTGAAGGATTATCACCTGTCAGCTCAGTCAGTGGGAAAATAATAAAAAGACCCCAGGTGATGTAAAGGATCCTATGAAGGTATTCTCTGAGGGACTGAGTGTGAGATGGATCAAACCTGAGATCAAAATGTTCAGCCGTGATTTTATGTTAAATACAGCTTTTAATACTTCTATTTAAAAATTAACGCCATCCTTTTTGGTGGAACATCATTTTTACATTTATACTGACACAGGTAAATTCCATAAAATTGCTGTTTCACTTTAATTAACCAGTTGTTTCATGGTTCATTTCAGAATGAACCTCTGAAAATAAGGATTCTGTTATATTTAAAGTTAGAAATTTTTTTATACACTCTGCTTTTGGTCATCTTTATTGATATCCTTGCTTATATTAGTCCAAGTGGCAAATGACTGGCTTCTCCTCTCTGAGCTTGTAAACTAGTGTTTATTTACATTATTCGTTCTTATAAAAACACATGAAATACTTTTCTGTGCACATATTCTTTTTTCACTCATTTATCTTTATTTTAGGAGGCTAATTCCCTCAAAATAACCTTCTTTCTTATTGACCCATCTGTTGTTGTTTTCTTTTTTTTATTTTTATTTTTTAAGACTTTTATTTTTAGAGCAGTTTTATATTTACAACAAAATAGGGAGAGCGGTATGGAAATTTCCTATATCCCAACTGCCCTAATATACACATAACCCCCTTATCAGTATCCCACACCAGAGGGGCGTATTGGTTACAATTGATGAGCCCTACTTTGACGCATCACATTCGCCTGAAGTCCATAGTTTACGTTACAGTTCACTCATGGTGGTGTGCATTTTTTGGGTTTAAACAAATGTGTAATGACATGTATCTATCATTACGGTATCATAGAGATTATTTTTACTGCCCTAAAAATCCTCTGTGTTCTGCCTATTCAAGCCTGCCCTGGCCAACCCTGGAAATTGCTGGGGGTTTTTTGTTGTTGTTGTTTGTTTGTTTGTTTGTTTTTTTACTATCTCTGTAGATTTTCCTTTTCCAGAGGGTCATATAGTTGGAATTATATAGTCTGTCGCCTTTTCTGATTGGCTTCCTTCACTTAGTGTGCATTTACGTTTCCTCCATGTCTTTTTCATTACTTGGTAGCTCATTTCTTTTTAGCACTGAATAATATTCCAGTGTCTGATGCACCACACTTTGTTTATCTGTTCATCTGCTGGAGGACATCTTTGGTGTTTCCAGGTTTTGGCAATTAAGAATGAAGATGCCATAAACATCTGCGTGCAAGTTTTTGCTTGGACATATGTTTTTAGCTCCTTTGGGTAAATACCAAGAAGCACGCTTGCTGGATAGCATGGTAAGAGTATATTTAGTTTTGTAGGAAACAGCCAAACTGTCTTCCACAGTGGCTGCACCCTTCTGCATTGCCAACAGTAATGAATGAGAGTTCCTGTTGCTCCACATCCTCACCAGCATTTGGTGGTGTCAGTGTTCTGGATTTTGGCCATTCTAATAGGGGATGCTGACTATTTTATTAATAATTTCAATCATCCTAGTGGAATGACTTAGCTGTTTGTTTTGGAATAATGGTGATCACTGTTTAGAAAGCAAAGATTCAACCATCCTCTGCCTTCCTTTTCTTCTGTTCAGTGCAAAATACTGGACAAGCACTGTTACTGCTGGTGGGTGACACAGTGCTGGTCACCTGTCATTTAATCATTAACCTTTGGTAAAACAGACACCTTTGAGCATTTTCCATATTGCCCTGATTCCCAGACACATGACTAGTTCTTTGCTCTTGAATATTTTTAAGTTCATATAATTTGTAATCAGAAGAACTTGAGGTTGAATTCTGGCTCCACCAATTTATATTCAAATAATGTTGTGCATGTTATTTGTAAGATAAACTAGAGTTTCTTCATCTGTAAAATTGGAATAATACCTACTGTTTAGGGTTACTGTAAGCATCAAATGGATGTATAGATTTACAGATATATATAGAAATTGATATAGATTACTGAACACAAAATATTATAACTATTACAGTTAAATTATACTATAATATAATGATTACATGATTATCATTTGTGTCGGATTTGTAATTAACCAATGGAATACTAATTATATTTTAATTTTCCTGAATTGCCTTCCAATTTAGAACAGTTTTGAATTGAACGCTCTTTATCTAGTTGGTGGTGAGCAAACCTAGGAAAGGTCATCAAAACAGAAAAAAGTCAAGTCTTATACAAAGTATAAATGAGACAGTAATCATTTAAGAATGTTAATGATTATAACATAAAGGATAGGTATTAATGAGGAAAGACCAAATTGTAAAGAACTAAAATTATACCATGGTGAATTGAAATGAATTTTCCACGATAAATGGAAAACTTTGATCCATAGATAATATTACCTATTAATTGCTCTATTTTGTTGGTTTATCTAATCATCTTAAATCATTTATTTTGTTTATTTTATTCATTCTTTTCAGTCTTTGTTTATTTCAACTGATATCACTGAATATCTTACCATGTGATAGACAAAAAGCATCATTTTACTTTTCTGAGTGTTAGTGATGGGCATAGGGGCACTAGAACTGGTAATATAGAGAGAATATGGTTATCAATAATAGCATAAAATATGCTGGAGAGAGAGGGTGGTAGGAAAGCTAATAGCAGTGATATTTATTCCAATCTGTGGGTTCGGGGAAGGTTCATGGAGGAGATGGTTATGTGATCAGCCTTGTGACTTACAGGTAAAACAAAGCAAGAAGGACACAGATAACTGGCACAGGATAATAGGACCTGTTGAGTCAGAATCTAGAATAGGTATATCTGGGCACATGTATTATTAGTGCAAAGCTTCCCAGGTGATTCGCAGGTGATTCTGGTACATATCTACTGCTGTTTTTATTTCAACATAGAAGTCTCTAACTTTTCTGTAGTTTTTTTTTTTTTCCTCCAGAAAAACTACTTAACAAAATGCATATTAAAAATACCATTTTAAAAGGAAGGATTTATTTATGATGAAATCATTTCCTTGCACACTACGTATTTTGGACCACAAATCCTGAAAAGTCGAGTTCCTTAATATGAATGGACATAAATTCTTCCCCATTTAACAGCAGCTGGGGAAACTTGTTCTTTGAATAAACACTGTATAATTTGCAGATACTTCAGGCTAATCTTAGATTGGTGTATCTATTTGTGTAAATTACTGCTATTGAGAAAAAAACAGCCACATAAATGAGGTAATTCTAAAGAGTAAATCCAACTAACATTCCTAGAAATGTTCAGAGTTCAATATTTCAAAAACTTTTTTAAAACCAAAGAGATATTCTTGGGATGTAGTGATTTATTTTGAATACTGGCAAAAGGGGATGAATCTTCATAGTTTGACTGATAAACATTTTAATATTTTAGGATAAATTTGGGTGAAATTGAAAATGTATCATGTGCAGCAGCTGGTGGTGTTAGATCGATCACATTTTCTTCTGTTCATACAGGCTCTTCCTTTAACGTTCCATAGTTTCCTTTGATTTAAATGAGCGTCTCTCATTTGGAGAACCAAATCAGACCTGCTGGCCTGGGCACACAGTCACACACAAAATACAGACCCCCAGAACTGTGTATTAGCTTGAAAAACAAGAGGCAGAAGATGTATCACCACCCAGAGCAGGCGAGCATATGTGAGATGTGCTCCTGGGACCTCCTACCCCGTGCCCAGCTCTAAGTGGTCATCCCAGGGCTGGAGGACAAACAAGAGATACCTGAGTCCCAGGTGCAGTTAGTGATTCCAGCAGAGGACAGTCTTCAACACTTAACACTTGCCTAGGTGTGGTCCCTCCTGTTCTCAAAGGCATCTCCACCCTTACCCCTGTGACTCAGATCCTTCTTTCACCTCTTAATGGTGAAGATGTTCACTAGCCATCATTAGGAAGTCTGTACAGCACACAAATGCACACATACACTAAGAAACCAGAGACTAGGGCTTCCCTGGTGGCTCAGTGGTTGAGAGTCCGCCTGCCGATGCAGGGGACACGAGTTTGTGCCCCGGTCCGGGAGGATCCCACATGCCGCAGAGCGGCTGGGCCCGTGAGCCATGGCCGCTGAGCCTGCGCGTCCTGAGCCTGTGCTCCACAAGGGGAGAGGCCGCAACAGTGAGAGGCCCACATACCGCAAAAAAAGAAAAAAAAAAAAAAAAAAAAAAAAAACAGAGACTAGACAAAGGCATCAAAGAAAAAGTAAATGGACGAGGTTTGATCTTTAATGCAGAGCCAGATATTTATATAAATAATGCAGAAGCACGTACAGGTGTTTGGGTCAGGGAGCAGGGAGAAAGCCTGGTCCTGAATGAGGACTGTAATGTGGAGACAGGGCAAAAGGTCCAAATTCAGAAAGGTTTTACCCACAGCAGATTTTCAAGTAGGCATCTCATAAATACACCGCCAAATATTTACACCCTTTTAAAGTCATATAAAACACATTTTTGTTCAAAATAGATCTATTTTATTTTCAAAACATTTTTTTTCACTTACTACATTCAATACAAGAAGAGATTAAAAAGAAAATCTATACTGAGTGAGTTGGATTCAATTTAGTATTTCCCAATCATAGGAGAGTATAAAAGGGATCTGGTGTTATTTTTCTCCTCTAACTCCTGCAATTAAAACAAATACAAACTATATGCAGTGATACTTTATTTTTTTAATGTGTGTATGTTTTTTTTATTTTTTACCCATCCACCAACATCTAAACAGTTTTGAGTGTGAGAAAAACAAATAGAAAACCCTTTGATATATCAGTTGTTCGTTATCATGGGATTAAGGAACATTTGGGCCTTTTCCTTATTTGTAACTAGGATAAATAATTTATAACTTTTTTAGATTTAGTTCAGGAATTCTGTAGAACACATGAAAACCTTAAGATATCCTAACTGATATTTTTGATACTATACTGAAGCACCATGAAAAGCATTCTGAAATGATCTGAATAATCAATGAAACTTGACATTATGAAACTGTCATTTATTTTTGTCAGCAAGCAAATGGCCTCTGAAAAAATCACATAGTGTTGAAAAGGGTACAGTATTAAAACCAAGAAATCAATTATATTACCTGGATATTTCATAGCCAATGACTATACACTAATTTCAAATTAATGCTTGGGCCAAGGTTGACAAATAAACATGAATCTCTGCTAGCTCCCTCTCTCCTTTCCAGCAGTAGCCATCAACCACCACTCAGGCATCCTTCCCACCTGGTGCAAATGAGGACACACAGTCACACTGGAGAGAAGGGAGAGGGGCCACAGGCTGTCACTACCCGTTGATCAGAACTGGCACAGAAGATGAACCCTATTCACCCTCCCCCTATTAGTGTGAATGTTTATTTTATATATATATATATATATATATATATATATATATATATATATATTTATATTTATATTTATATTTATATTTATATTTATATTTATATATTTTAGACTGGGATGATGTTTTCATTAATGATAACATTCATACTGCATTTCTAAGATTTCATCCAAAAGAGCATATTGTATGTACATGCAATGGCCAGTCCAGGGTAACAAATTCAGATCACAGCTCCATTAATACTATGGCTTGTCCAAATTAAATACATAATACTCATACCTCCTCCTTTCAACATGTACAATAAAAATCCACTCTTCCTCCTTTTAAGGGATATAAAATTGCATTGGTGACTGCATGTATTAGAGGGGGAAAAATTCCCTCCTGGTGGTCCAGTAGTTAGGACTCCGCGATTCCACTGCGGGGACACAGGTTCGATCCCTGCTCAGTGAACTAAGATCCTGCCAGCTGTGCTGTGCCGCCAAAAAAAAAAAAAAAAAACATTCAAAACTTGTTTTGCAAGGTGTTTGTGGCTATGATTATAGTTCTTCCTCATCTCAAATTAACAGAACGTCTTCTTGAAAACTTGCTTCTTTTATTTAATGATCTCTCTTTCTCTCTTTTTTTTAACCACGTCTTGGTTCAGGGTTCTTGATTGGCAGCTTGCAAAACAAAAAAGTCATTCTTCTCCTGGGCTTTGAAAGCCATTTAAATTGGCTGTTCATTATTCTTCTGCCTCACTAAAGGAAATCTGAAGTTTCCCAGATCAAACGCTGCAGACACATGAGGCCAGGAAAATCCTCCTTTCCCACATTCACCCGTTGTCCTAATCACTTTTTAAAGATGGAAGTGGTGTTCATAAACACCTGAGGTTTTCAGTTTGTGTTAGTTTTTTCCCCAGACTGGGGGAAGCAAAAGAGACTGGGGATGGTTGATTCTGGTTTCGAAGGATTGATAAATTGTCTTAGAATCTGCAAAATTTACTTTATATATAAATCTTTGAGTGCATTTATGCAATTCATCAAATTATTTTTTAACTCCTTAATGACTTGAGTGTCAGTGTACAGAGGCAGCCTGTTGGTGAGAGGGTCAGTCCTTCCTGCCCCCCAGAGTAGATCAGGAGTGGGCTAGGGAAGAATCTGAGGCCAAAAGGGCACAACAGTGAACTCCTTTAGGGTTCAATGTTAGGGCCTCTTAATATTTCAGGCCCATTAATAAGAATGTGTATGAAGCTGAGAGACTCTATAATCAGCCAAGATAAAAGTATCATAAATTTCTCATGGTAATATTTTGGTCTTTTGGAACTACTCAGAGTGGTTTCTGTTTTCCTAATTGCAAACTGGCTGATGCACTTGGATGAAATATAAAATATGTAGGATTTACTCTTATTTTCTGGATACATTTATGCATGGTTAGAAGTGGCATATCTTTTGTGTTCTTTTTGACGATTATTTCACAGAGTACTTAAGATAGATCTATGATTTTTAAAAATGTTTAAAGTACATCAAAATTATATGGTTTGATGGTTGTTGGGAAAGATTAATAGTGGCTTGATATTAATAAAATAAGTATAATAAGAGTAGAGTCAAGGTAGTGGGTCCACAGCTCTTTATTGTAAAATTCTTTCAAATTTGCTGTATGTTTGAAAATGTTCATAATAAAATTTTGGAAAAAATATCAAATTCTGTAGATTCCAAAACGATTTCTTTTTTGACATTCAGAATCAATGATTTACAGGAAATCCAAAAAAGAGGGGATATATGTACACTTACAGCTGATTCACTTTGCTGTACAGCAGAAACTAACACAACATCATAAAACAATATTTCAATAAAAATTTATTTAAAAATTAATAAAAAGAATCAGTGATTTACTTCACAATCAATAGTTTTTGTTCTCCCAATTAGCTAAGAATTAATAAGAAAAGCATGCTTAAATACAATTTAAACAGTCTTTTTTATATATTACCACTATTTTGTAGATCACCAAAGGACTTTGAAACTTTGGGAGCATTGTCATATACTCATGAAGGCCAGATTCATAACTGAAATGTAAGAAATTAACATTGTTATTCATTTCACATAATTTCTAAGAGGAATTATGGCTAAAACTGAGGACCTTTCCTGTTTCAAGGATTTACTTGACACTTTTGCATAATGCCTAAAATATTAAATACAAGAAGCCTCACTGAAATTAGTATGTCATCCTATTGCATTTAAAGGAGGCCTTTGCATGAAGCTTATAAGAACAGTGTTGTTGATATGCAAGTCCCTAATACATGTTGATAACCTATTTGGTTATTTATATTTTACCATGAAGCACTGTCTGCATTTAATTTTTTAACTGAGATAATTCACATATAATATTGTGTAAATCTAAGGTGTACAACATATTGATTTGATACATTGTAGCATTAGCTAACACCTCTATGGGGTCATATAATTATCAGTTTTTTCTAGTGATGGAAAGGTCTAGTCACGTAGCAAGTGTAATGTTTAAAATACAGTTTTGTTGTCTATAATCACTGTATTGTGTATTAGATCTCCAGGACTTATTTATCTACTGCTTGCACGTTTTGTACCCTTAAACCACATCTCTACCATTCCCCTACTCCTGAGCCCGTGGTGCCCACTACTCCATTTTCTATTTTTTGGGGTGTTTTTTGTTTTTCATTCCACATATAAGGGATATCCTACAGAATTTATCTCTCTCTGTCTGACTTATTTCACTTAGCATGATGTCCTCAAGGCCCATCCTGTCATAAATGACAAGATTTCCTTTTTTCTCATGGCTGAATATATTCCATAATATATATATATATATAGATATATAGATATATAGATATATATAGATATATATATATACGCTATTAATCATATATATGATATATAATCATATATATTATATATAGCATATATATATATATATAATATATATATATATACACACCTTATATTTTTATCCATTCATCTGTTGGTGGACACGGGTTGTTTCCATATCTTGGCTATTGTGAATGATGCTGTAATTAACATGGGGGTGCAGATATACCTTCAATATCCTGTTTTCATTTCCTTTGAATATACCCAGAAGTGGGATTGCTGGATGATATGGTAGTTCTATTTTTTGTGTGTGTGGATTTTAAAGTTATTTAAAAAAATCAATCTTCAATTTTCTACATGAAATGTTTTGAAATTGCTTGAGTTCTTGAAATATTTTACAATATGCATGTGATACATTTTACAATATATTAGTTTTGTAATCAGAAAAAAATAAGATAGTAAAAGTAAAAGTGATAAGCACATACTAGAGACAAGTTAAAAATTAGAGGGGAAAAATGGTAGTTCTATTTTTAATATTTTGAGGAATCGCCATACTGTTTTCCACATGTCTGCATTTAATTTACAGGTAGTAAATTAAAGTTTTTTTTTAATAAAGTATAAGAAAGAGAGCCTCTGGAATATTGAGGTAAGCATGGTATTATTGAAGCATCAAGGCATATTAACCTCACGTATTATATATCTTTGTTGTTGTAAAAGTTTTGCTCTGTTTTTAGATTTGGGGCATTTAGAGAATAATGCCAACCTGATTATCATTCTCAAGTGAGCTTTCAAGAGTTCATTAAAAGTTAAGAAGAGAACAGCATGCTCTAGGAAGCAGCTATTTTTAACAGAACCAAATTTGAATTCACCTACTTTAAAGTTTTTCACTCTTGTTTTTTTTGTGTGTGTGTGTGGTACGTGGGCCTCTCACTGTTGTGGCCTCTCCCGTTGTGGAGCACAGGCTCCGGACACACAGGCTCAGCGGCCATGGCTCACGGGCCCAGCTGCTCTGCGGCATGTGGATCTTCCTGGACCAGGGCACGAACCCGCGTCCCCTGCATCAGCAGGTGGACTCTCAACCACTATGCCACCAGGGAAACCCTAAAGCTTTTCACTCTTTTTAGAAAATATTTCTGTCAATAATTTTTAGATTATAAGTCTATTGAGGTTGCAGTTTATGGACCCATCTTTCAATGATCTGACATTTTTGCATCTGAGAATGAAATTCTTTCACTTCAAGAGCAGTCCAAATAAAGAAGCAGCGTATACAGGTTTGCTTTAAAAAACAAAGAAGCAAACAACCAAAGTCTCAAAATGTTCAGTTTAGTTGGGAGTCCTCAAATATATATACTTGTGCTTTGATTTGATAAATGGCTGCAAAATATTTTGCCATGTGGAAACCTCACTTTATGGCAAAGGGCTCCTTTTAAAAGTGAAAACTTTTAAAATTCCATTAAAAATAAAATCCTATAATGTGAGGTATACTTTTGTCTTGGATTTAAATGAAATAATAAAAACCAGTCCTTGAAAGTTGTAACATCTTCTTAGTAATTTAGCTACATCATAAACAGTATATTTCAAATGTACTTACAAGTATGTTAGTATAGATTTATTTGAAGAAATACTAGAAAAAATAGCTTTGAGATTACAAATGCATTTAAGAATAGTTACTGGACAAAGGAATGCTATATTTTTGAAATATCATGCCTGGAACAGATCACAGATCTCTAGGCTATGGTTTCCTTTATCTGGAATGTGCATGCTTCTCTTTCACTTGTTCAGCTACCCTTTGCTCTTTGGTACCAGCTTAGAGTTACTTTCTCTTGGTCTGTTTCCCTGTACCTGAAAACTGGCTCATCTATGTTATTATTTTCTCCCAAGTATAGCACTCTGTAGTGCTTACTACTGTGTTGACTTGTATATTTCCTCCCCTAGGATCTAAGCCCAAATTGGGCAGGGATTGTTTTCTCCAGTGCCCATTCGTTGCTGCTTGTAGCCCCTCTGGAACAAAGTAAGTGCTCAGTGAATTGGAACAGTTGACTTATCCTCTGAAGCCTGCCTTCTTTCAGGGCCATTCTAATTCCAGTCAGCATTTCAGCAGTCTTGAAAGAGAGCAAACTAATTTCAGGGCCCTCCCTTTTCTTTTCCATAGTATGTGTGTTTCTTTGAAGAGTCCTGGTAGAGTCAGTCTAGGTTGACGATTCTAGGTATCTCTGGGACAGTCAGTGGCCTCTAGGAAGCAGATGTATGGTTTCATTGAAGAAAGTTTAATGAAGGGCCATTTAGAGGTGTGGGCAGGCTTAAGTTGACCAAGCCGAGATAGGAAGCCCTCAAGGACTCGTGTTAAAGAAAAAAAAAAATGGCCAGGACTTAAAGCGGCAAAAACAGATTTTATTCAGGAACTGCTGAAATAGAGGAAGAGAGTCCTCGGTACAGAACTGGACTTGATTCTGAGTACAGCATGGACCGTGGGAATTTATAGCCCAGGAGCAGGGTTGGGTCAGTGGATGGAACACTGCTATAAAGTGGTGGAAGGGAGGTGTTTGGCTAAACCGATGTGACAAGATGCTTAAGAAGGTAGGCTAGTGTGATCAGGTGTCACCTGGAGGATCCAGAGGATCATCACCTTGGTCAGATATCAACGTGATCAGATACTGAGGGTGTGGGATTCTCTGTAAACTGACTTAGCAGAATTTTTGCTAAAATCGAGCAATGCCAAGATGGACACAGCAGTTCAAAAGTTGAGGCATGGTTGAGAAGAGGGTTCAAAGGAGCCAGGCCAGACGGAAGCTGTTACCATCTCTAACCCTGAGGGGCAGAGGGAAGGACACTGCAGGAGCTGGGGCTTGCAGGAGGCTGCTGCTAAAATTCTGACCCTGTGAAAAACGGAGCTGGGTGTGGGGAGGATTGGAGAGTGAAGAATAAATACCCCAGTTGGCCGACCCAACAGGAGGCCAGGCAGCAAGGGTGTCCATGTATAGAGGTCGTCCTCCTGAGCAAAGGGCCAGGCAGAAGAGGACACACGAGACAGGAGGGGTCACTGGGGACTAATCACGCATACTCTCACTGGCTGGTGCCTTTAGACAAATAGTTCATTCCCTTGAAAGCCATTTTCTCATCAATAAAATGTGAACAGTAAGACCTAATTTGTAGTCATAAGATTGAAAGAAAGAAAAATATGTAAGTCACTTAGCATACATCAGTCCCTATAATTTCCTTGTTCTTGGTGTTCTGAGCATAGACACAATTTAAATCTCTCAGGTTCCTAACCTTTGAACTTTCTTCTGATTTGAGAGTTACCTTCTAAGTCAAATATATCAAGAATGGGCTGAAGACATTAAAGATACGGCAATGTAATTAAAGCAGAAAAACAATTTAATTTGGTGAACGTAAACTTTTGCTTTACCTAGCCTGTGAGAAAGTGAAGCTTGTTGTGAATAAGGAAGGGACTGTGTGTGTACAGCACGATGTACCTCTGTGTGTTTGTGTCGCCGCAGTGTTTGATCACACGCTCTGAGCCAAGCTGGCGGGTTCATATCCTGTCTCTGCCACTTACTACCTCTGTGACCTTCAGCAAGTTACTGAATATCTCTGTGTGTTCATTTCCACATCTGTGTAAATGGGGATAACAGTATTTTTCGTTGTGGAATAAGATGAGATGTACAAGTTGTGAGAACAAGTCCTGGGATGTAATAAAGATTTATTCAATATTAGTATTACTCCTTGGATATGTAATAATTTTTAATGCATACATATTATTATATATCCACCCATAAGTAATTCAATTATAATTAAGTTTGTTTTGACTAAAGGATTTTGCTGACAATGACTCTACCAGTGACAAAAAGGTCTTCTTTTGTTTTTGTATAGCCCATTTGAACCGACCATCTGATGGATTATATTGACATTGGCCTTGAAACAAAGGTGAAATAGAGTTTAAATCATATCTTCTTGGATTAATTGTGCTCTGTAGATATTTTCCTTCCTAACACCACATCTGCATTGTGTATCCAAATACCTTAAGAAACTCATTTGGTTAAATATTTTCTGTTAAAAGTGAGGTAAGATCATTTGTGTATTTATGCATGTGTGTGTATGTGTGTGTGTGTATGTGAAGAGATAGTTTTCAAGTATAAACAGTTTATTATTATAAACAATCATACTCTGAACAAAGACCAAATGGGTTTATTTTTATCCATGTGTCAGTTGTTCCTAGTTTACATGTTTACATGTTCAATTGCTATAATCCAATCAGATGGGCTAAAGATTAAAATATAATTTCATGTAAGTATGAGATGAAGTAATTACACTTATAAGTTATTGAGAAATAATCTTTGTTCATATTTGAAATAAATTCATCAAATCATTATAATGGCATTAACTGGTAAATGGAAGAATGAAGTTGGGCAAGTTATTTTTAGGAGGACATCTAGCAGTGTAGGGGCAGTAAGAGATTAATTATTCTGATCTGAACCCCTCCCCCCCATCAGAGTGATACCAACCAGGATTCTCAACCATCCCCAATCAAGAGAAGTTGATCAGAGGCCAGACATGAAATTCAGGCAAGGTTTTACTGGGACCCCTGCTGCAGCAGGGAGGAGTGAAAACAAGTAACAGGTTCCCTTGCTGGCTCTCCAAGGTGGGGCCAGCTGGTTCCATTATATGGCATGAGGGTAGGGATGTGTCCAGGGGTCAGGTCAAGGGGTGGCTTAGGTGGTGTGCCCACCCCTTTGGTGGTGATGAGTGCGGGGGCATGGGCGGTGCCCTGCTTTTGCTCCCGACACACTGTTTTTGTCCCTGCTCTTCATAAGTGACGTTTTGGGTTTTTTTTTTTGTACTTTTAGTATCGTCTTGTCCATAATTTGCTCCAACTGCGCATGCACACAGTTATTTTTAGTCCCTTGTGGTTTATTTGTATCTGTGCCTTGAGGACAGGTTTGTCCAGGTGTAGCAAAGGGTCCCAGGTCCCAGGTCCCAGCCTGTCTCAAGAGCACTGGCCTGCTGTCTTAGCTAAGAAAAGGGCATTTCTCCACCAAGATTTCTGGAAGGCTCAGTTCACGGACACATACATTCCATAAAAATATCAGAAGTTTGGATCATCACACATTGTTAGATTTTTAAGACACAAAAACTGAAGATACTTCTAATGAAAGAGGTCTACCTTTAAAAAGATCTTAACCACTGACATCTATCCTGAATATTTAAACAAATATTTTGAATTATTTCAGGAATACCTAATTAAGAACAAGATAATGGCTGACTCTTAATACATATCAGGTTTGAAGCTTCACTTGATTTTATTTTTAAAATAGGTTTATTTTACCAAAAAAATAAGCAAATGTTTCATACTTGCAAATGGTGTCTTATGAACTTCTGAAAGTGAGCCTCTTTTTAAAGAGCTTGATTCACATCAATGCCTATTATCAACCTGTACCTAATATGATTTTCTTATTTAATAGCATTGAAATCAGCAAAAAACCTTTCTGCCTCACTCAGGGCCACAGACACTAGGGCTAGGATGGGAGGGAATGCATTTCCCAGGCACTCCTTCAGTGAGGGTTCCTTTAAAATGTAGGTAGTTCTTTAAAGCTCAGTGCTTTGGACATTTTGAACCTTTGCTTCATTGACCACATTCTTTCTAAAATACCTTTCAATTTAAAACAGGAGATAATTGTAATACCTTAAAGCAAATGAGATGTTATTGCAATAATTAAATCCAAAATGAGATGCAGGTACATTAGCCTCACTGCTATGTCCGCCTGTTAATAGTGACTCCCGTTCCCATTGGTCACATTGATTTCTTTCTTTTCCAGTTGAGGTGAAGTACTGCATAGTAATCGTATTCTAATGCATTTTACAAGAGGTAAAATGTGCATTAAGCTCTATCACACTATTTTAAATTAATCTAGCTTTGCAAAAATTATAATAATTATATGATGTTGCTTTCCTCCCATGCAAATATGTATCAGATTTAAGAAAATAATTTTACATAACAATAACATTACTTGAATACTAAGTGCATGCTTTTCCACTAATGAATCTGTTAGTAGAATCAGGGGGCTTTTTCTTAGCTCTCTCAAGCTTCAGAAACTTTTCAGTGTTTAAAATGTGCCTCAGCGTTATAGCTGAGTTTACAGAGCCTGTGGACTGGGAGGGTATACGGTTGGCTATGCCAAGAGGAGAAAGCATCTATTTTCTCCAAATAGTGTGATTTTTTTAGGGGGGGGGGTATTTTCATCAAGGACACAGCTCCTATATTAAAATATTAAACTGGGATACGTTATTTGTGTCACAGTACATAGGCAAAAGGAAGTTTCTGTTTATAGACTTGACCTAAATGTACGAATTCTCTTGAAGGACTACTTCAGGTCGATGGGTTTTTCTTTTGGTGTAGATGATTATGCTCTTTGGTTCCTAAGAAGCTGAAACGCACTATGTTTTTCCTACTCCTCATTTTAGCCCTTGCTTATGTCTTCCTTTTATCTTAAGTCTTATTGCTGTTTTCTTCCTTTTATTTTAATCTTACATTAATAAAAATACAAATAATAATAAAAAAAGAATAACTGACACATTAACACTTATTGTACACTTACTGGGTGATGGACTCTGGTTATTGCTTTGAAAGATTATTGCCCTTAATCCTCACAATAAACATATAAAATGGAGGTTCTTATTATCTATATTTTATAAGCAAAAACTCCGCTGATGGTGGAGTCATTTACCTGGTGTCCTACAGCAGATGTCCCCATAGGTGGTCTGGCTCCAGGTTTCATCCTGTCAACTTCTCCATCATCCTGAGGTTACAGGGGCTGGTGGGTGGATGCCGGGAGGAGAGTAAAATCAAAGATGTAGGCTGTGGTTTTTTCAAAAGTGTTTCAGATATAACCTTGAACCTGTGCTCGTCTCAGAAGAATCAGCGAAACCTCATTCCCTGAAATCCCCTGTCATCCCCTGATTCTTTTTGTATGTTATTAAATCTACTTCAGAGCTGGTGCTATGAGTTTCTGTTTTCTTGCCCCCTGGTTCACCGTGTCCAGTCTGTTCTGCAACAACTTTTACTCTGGGTGGTTCTCAGTCTTCTGCTCCTGCTCTTGTTTTGTATTGAGTGTGGCATTTCTAGCGATTAGTGCCATCTGTTATTTGGGTTTATCTGGCTTCCGGTGGCAGATGCACTTTTCCTTTTGTTTAAAGAAGAACCAGGTTCCATTTCCTACATGTACGCCATTGTTAGGATGTTTCTAGTTTAAGGCAGAACCTTCTCTCTTGCTGCTGCAAGGAAGTTGAGGGGATGGTCCGGGAACAGTGCTGGTGTAGCATCCCAGCCCCTGTGGGTGCATCTCTACTGAGCTCGCTGTGGGCCATTCCTTTTGCAGAAACCACTAATGATCAGAGGGCAGCCGCGACTTCTACCCTAGTTTCAGAACCTTAGACTAGGGGATGGCTCTGCCCAGGGTTCCCATCATTCCCTTACTGTAGGTTCAGCTGGTTGGTCTTCATGGAAATCGGACTCCCAGACGTGTGCATTGATAGTTTTAAATCTCCCTGAGGGCTTCCCACCCACACCCCGCACAGTAGTTTTCTTTCTGGGATCCCTTGTTTTTTCTCCTTCCCTTCCATTTCTTGAAATAAAAGAAAGACTTTGGTGGGAAGTTAACTACCCTAATTTCCACTCTCCCTTCTCACCCCTCAGGCTGCTGTGAATTTGACCCCAGTGAGTCTCCGTCTGTGTCTATACATCCTTTGTTTTCCACCCAGGCCAGTTCTCTTCATCCTTATGGAATGAGGGCAACTGATGCTATCTTTATCTTTCTAGATCCCAGATCCATAACTTAAGGCCTTATTTCTTTCCTCCTGCCAAGGCTGTGAACTGCTTGCATTTCTCTCTCTCTCTCACTTTTACACCTCCTCTAACATTTTCTTTGTCTTGGACTCCTTTTCCCTCCAGAAGACTGGTAAACTGTTTATAATTTCGAATCTCTTTTTCACCATACAGTTTTTATAAACAGCACATAAAATGATTTCTAGTTTGTATGAGTTCTTATGATTAGTTCATGGGAAAGCAAGTGGAATTTACAAAATAAGCAAATAATGAGAATCATGGAAATGAAAACCTTCTGAAGGCTTAATTCAAATTGAAATAGGAGCTAAGTGTGCTTTCTAATATTCCCCACAGCTGCCCCTTGACTTTCTGCATGGGTGTCCCCTGCCAGCCTCTGGTTTTTATCTGGGGTTCAGCCTGCCCAGCAAAGCCAATGAGATTTTAGCTCCAGGAGAATGAGGCTGACCTGGCTGTTGGGTCAGCTGTCAGCCTGTCCTGTCCAGACTGCTTGCTGGCCCACTGCTGCTTTCATTCTCTGCAGCCACTCTGATTAATTCACACCCATGACCACTGATAAACTTAGGTCTGCACAGGGACTCATCACATCACCCAGAGAAACATGGTTCTTGTCCCTTAGTACATTAAACCTAATTAGCATGAAAATTTTTTGTAAACTAAACACTGAAAATACCTTACTTAATGAGATAGGGTTGGAAGTAGTGGCTTTTAAGGGAACATGATTTGTTTGGAAGGCATATTTTGTTTGTCTTGGTTTTATTTTTTTTTTTTAAGGAAGTATAGTTGACTTACAATGTTATATTAGTTTAGAAAGGCATAGTTTTTTATTTATTGGAGTATAGTTGATTTACAATGTGGTATTAGGTTCTGCTGTACAGTGAAGTGAATCAATTATACATATATCCACTCTTTTTAAAATTATTTTCCCATGTAGGCCATTACAGAGTATTGAGTAGAGTTCCCTGTGCTATACAGTAGGTCCTTATTAGTTATCTGTTTTATATATGGTAGTGTGTGTATGTCAATCCTAATCTTCCAATTTATCCATACTTTTAATGTGACTATATCTTAAAGATTCTGTCTGTTCTTAGCTTGAAATATTATGCTATGGAAACAAAAGATAACTCTGGGATGAATGTCCTTTAAAAGTATGAATTAAAGTTCCAAAAATAATGACTGAGGCCAAAATATTATTAATACATTTATTGACTTCCAAAGTGCACTAAATTTTTTTTATGGAATGGAAGTCAAGCAGAGGCTTAATTTATGTGTGGAACATCATTATTTTGCAACTTGTCTGAGTTCAGCAGAAATAAAAGACCTTTTATAAATAAAGAGGCAGGGCTTCCTTGTGGCACAGTGGTTGGGAATCCACCTGCCAATTCAGGGGACACAGGTTCGAGCCCTGGTCCGGGAAGACCCCACGTGCCGTGGAGCAACTAAGCCTGTGAGCCACAACTACTGAGACTGTGCTCTAGTGCCTGTGAGCCACAACTACTGAGCCCACGTGCCACAACTACTAAAGCCTGCGCGCCTGGAGCCTGTGCTCAGCAACAAGAGAAGCCACCTCAATGAGAAGTCCGTGTACTGCAATGAAGAGCAGCCCCCACTAGCCTCAACTAGAGAAAGCCCGCACGCAGCAAAAAAGACCCAATGCAGTCAAAAATAAATAAATAAAATAAATAAAGAGGCAGCAATTTCTGGTGACTATAACCGAGAGGGCAAAGAGTGTTACTGAACTGGACTTGGGTATGCTCGCCCGCAGTGCAGGAAAGCCCATCTACTGGCACTGCATTGTGATGAAGGAAAGTCCAGCATTTATTGCAGGTGCCAAGCAAGGAGAAAGGGCAGCCAGTGCTCAGAAGACCTGAACTCTCCAATGGCTTTCAGGGAAGGGTTTTTAAAGGCAAGGTTTGGGATGAGAGTTGCAGCTCATGGACTTTATTTCAAAAAATTTTTAAATTAAATTATAGTTAACTTACAATGTGTTAGTTTTAAGTGTACAAGTGATTCAGTTATATATACATATATAAAAAATATATATTATTTTCTAGATTCATTTCCATTATAGGTTATTACAAGATATTGAGTATAGTTCCCTGTGCTATACAATAGGTCCTTGTTGTTTACCTATTTTATATATAGTAGTGTGTATCTCTTAATTTATCCCAGACTCCTAATTTATCCCCCTCACCCCCGGCCACTATCCCCTTTGGTAACAATAAGTTGGTTGGTTGGTTGGTGGTGAGGTAACAGGGTGATGTTGTTTCTGGAATCTTAGTCATCAGCCTTCTGGTTTCAGTCAGTCGGGGGTCTACGTGCCTGTGGTCAGCATGTAGTCACCATACTCCACCTGGGTGAGGGTCTTGGTTTCTGCATAGCGGCGACTCAAAGATTTGTCACTGTCAAGGCCTCCCAGGGTCCTGCTGGGTTTCAAGGGCACAACTATATTAATGATTTTGGTCTTGGCCTTCACCACAGGCATTTCAATAGTTACTATTTAAAATTCATTTTAAACTCCTTTTTTTTCATTTTAATAGCTTTGCTTCTAACACGAGAATGCCAAATGTGAATTTTTGCCTCTAGCATATTTTATTATTTACCTGGTCAAAATCACTAGGAATCTGTATTCTTATACTAGTACCCTGCATATCTCAGAAATCAGGAGGAGAAAGAATGTAGGGGTAAAAATGAGAAGTTATGAAAAGGAATGTTGTGAAAAGGAGGATGGATGGAGGCAAAGAGGTAGAAATATAGGAGAAAGTATTGGCGAAAAGGACACCCTGGACAGACAAGGAAAAACAGAGAAAAACATGAAAGAGAAGTTCAGTAAATTATGACTTTGGATGTTTAGACCAGTTGAATGGATTTTTCTCTTTCCTATCTACTTGGATAATAGCCATTCTCAACTTTTATCACTGTTATTTGGAATCCCTCTATAATAGTTAAGAGAACCCCTTTCATCCTTGGAAGCAGCTTGCCAGCTTCAATTTTCAGGGTTCAAAATTTTGATGTTTTAAAATAAATCTTATTGAATACTGATAGTTTTGCTGAAGGATGAAATATTTTTTTTTTATAAATTTGTTTTGGGACTTACAGATTTTGGTTAGTTTATTATACGGGCGTAAATACCTCAAACACTGGCAGAAAATATTTTTTGTTTGTTTGTTTTTGTTTTTGGATTATTAAGGCTACCTTGTACCCAAAATAGCTGCAGGTTATATTTTGAATCAGCAGATATTTTGTACTTCTCAGCCGTTTCTTTCAAATCAAATTCAGCTTTATGGTCAAATTAGGGAAAACATATGGTGTGAACAACAATAACAAAACGACACCTTGATGGAAACGAAAAGGCTCAGAGGTAAATGGATTAGGCACTTTAACACAATTTTCAATTTTTGTGAGCACTCATTGAGAGAATGTTGTTCTGAGTCATAAAACCAGAGCGCCCGCCATTTGACTACCTGCTCCCACTGCAAGCACTCCGTGCACTCATACCTGGAAGATTCCAGTTCCCTTTCCACTGTACCCTGGAGTTATGTTTTAACTCTGATGCGTAATTTGTATGATAACAAAATCATTCCCAGATTGACTACTGGAGGCATTTCACCCAGTGTCACTGCTCTGTCTCTGCATCTCTGGGTCTCTGTCTGTGACCATCCATTGTTTTCTGAATTGAATGGAAATTTCTTAATTCTACCCTAACATCTGCTTTGACAACTTAACTTCTACTTTTTTTTTTTTAATAAATAAATTTATTTATTTTTGGCTGGTTTGGGTGTTCATTGCTGTACACGGACTCTCTCTAGTTGCGGCGAGTGGGGGCTACTCTTCGTTGCAGTGCGCGGGCTTCTCATTGTTGCACAGCACGGGCCCTAGAGCACATGGGCTTCAGTAGTTGTGGCTCATGGGCTCAGTAGTTGTGGCTTGTGGGCTCTAGAGCTCAGGCTCCGTAGTGGTGCACGGGCTTAGTGACTCCACAGCATGTGGGATATTCCCAGACCAGGGCTTGAACCTGTGTCCCCTGTATTGGCAGGCAGATTCTTAACCACTACGCCACCAGGGAAGTCCCCTAACTTCTACTTTCATGACCCGTTGTGGGTCTTCCGTTGCCACCCTTCTTGTTAACAGATTGTCTTCTTTTGTCCCCTGTGCTATAACCTCCCATCAGGTATTGTCTCTTTAGTTGGAACACTCCAAGGCTAACAAAGGGCAACTGCTTTCCTTTCAGATATTCACATGTGTATCTTAAATCCAAGTGAAAATTTTACTTTTACACCTAAAAAGTTAAATTTAATATCTCTTATCCCAAGATAATTCATCTATATCTATTTAATAAGTTTAAACACTTATATTATTTTTTATATATGCATTTAAAATATAAATAACATTTTACATGGAAGGAACATAATGGAGTAATTTCTGTTCATTAGAGGGGCAGTATATACTTGCTAACAGATGTTTTAAAAAGTATTCTTTGGTTACATACAGTCTAAACACTTTGTACCTATGTTCTTACCTATATACTGTAGACAGTTGTTTGGCAACTTCTGTAAAATATTTGGTGCCTTGGTGGTTTTAATCTGGACTTAAGGCTCTGATTTCTGAAATGGTCTTTTGAATTTGAAAAAATATTGTTAATCGTATATTATTTTCAAAACATTTTGAGCATTTATCAGTGTAGTCTACGCAACTTTCTTTTTTAATTTCCAAAGATAAGATGTTAGAGGACATATCCAAAACAATAAGTAAATTTTCAGTTATGGAAATAGCTTTTTGTTTAAAGGTTATTGCACACATTGTATTTTTCATTCTGTTCAAGTCACGTGACACTATTGTCAGTGTTTACACAAGTTTTATCACCATATGGTGGTAATTGGATGGTGATGCACAGGTGTGCACAAACCACACTTAGGTTCATGGATTTATTTTACCTGGTAGGCAGTCTGGAAAATAATGATGAAAAATGCTGATCACATAGCAAAACACAGCAGGATGGAATGTTCTCTGTACCACAATATAATTGGCATGTTGAAAAATTGTTTTGAGGGTGTTTCAATTTAAAATGTACATGCAGTTAGGGTAAAGGTGAAAATACTGTGATTTTTCCAATGACCACACCACCATTCTTCCATAAAAATGCCTTGGGAACACCTGGAGTTGATGTATTCATCTGCCTCCATTAAACTGTAGGGTAAATTCTCATTGCTTATTTTGTATGAATATATTTATGTATACTCATATACATAAAGATATTCATATAGACTATATGTGTAAGTACAATGTAGTTTAGTTGATTTGAAATATTATCCTACTTGATCAACTGCTTGAGCAACTTAGTATGTCCACACTCATGAAAGAACCCTGGAGATATTAAACATCTCCTAAACCCATGTTTTACTGGTCTTGTAATATAGACTCTATTTTCTGTATTTATTTGGACATGCTAAAATTTGTATCACAGCTTCATTTTGGTTCCTTTTCTAGAGGTGTAGTAGAGCCAACTCACACAAGCTCACAGAGCTGGCATTCCTTCCTCACTCCACATTCAGTGACCTCACATTGGTGGCTTGAAATTGCCAACTAGGAGTATTTCTACGACAGAAATTGTCAGACACTGCAAATCAGAGCTTCCTCCTTCCTTACATCCCAGGAGAACCAGTTGTTAAACTTTTTCAAGCTCATTACTGCTTTTAACTCTTCTGCTGGGAAGTCTGCTGAAGTACTTGGGAGGTTTGTGAAGAGTCTTCATCTAAGCAAAATAATTTACCCTCCTGTTCCCTAGAGATAAGCTCTGACTTTTGGAAGTGATTTATTTTCTCTGAGCCTGTAAACTTAAGATTCAAAGATATTTCTTTATTGTAGGATTAATTTTCTCATGTTCTTTATTTCCATGAAAAGACCTGGTGATAGGTTTTCTTCACTTCTCACTTAGGTGCTTATCTCGCTATGTGGGATATTCAGCACTTTTCAAGTTCTACTCAAGAATGTTTTGTTTGAAAATGACCTTATTTTTCAAAAAGTACCACTATATTTTATAACATATTTGTAAGTAAATTGCTTCAATTTGCCTGAACCACCTTTCAATAAAGGACCATCATTAAGGGAAATTTTTATTTCTGTTATATCAACAGTTTTAAATGTTATCTTTGCATAGCTCTTAAGAAGGTCCATATAGCAATAGAGCTAAACATAATTCTCTGTATTTTATAATAATTCCAAATTTAGAGCTCCAGTTAGAGATGTTAATTTCTCCAATTCAAATGAAAGCCTTGGCATTAAAAATGATAGATTTTAGAATGTCAAATCATAACAACTTCTGGTCTACAAATGTCTTAGGTGTTCAAAATGATGAAAATAAAAATTATTCTATAGAAAGTCTTCCTGAATGAGTAAGATAAAAATGAGTTTTAGTGTAGACGAGTTCAAGGTAATGCTTTTAGGGAAAAGTGATTCTGCTTGGAAGTCACTTGGGTCCAAGACAGCTCTTGTACCAAGAAAGGGCTGGAAGAGGCCTTTCTTTTTTTAAGAATTTGATGGACTTTTATTGATTAGAGAGGTCTTCACATCACTAGCCATATTTAATGAGGATATAAAATTTACCAATATTTTTCTTATGATTTTGTGAATTAATAAAACATAATGTGTTTCTGCCATGTTACATAAATTTCATTAGTATGTCTCAAGAATGTGTTATGGAGAAATTCCACTGGACAAATGATTTGGTCAGGAAAATGTGAGGCAAGGGGTGTGAGTGAGAATCATTTCAAGGAGTCATATATTTCAGTCCAGAAAACAGGCCTGGAAAAGGGAATAACTAAAGTATAAACATTCATCAGTGGAATAATACGGTGAACACAGGCTCGTGCAGTGAATTGAAATGAGTTAGAATGAAGAGGAACTTCTTGAAACCACTTAAACAGTGAGGAGTAAATTAGCTTTTACTTAGAGGGAGGATGAAGGATGGAAACAGGCTCAGTGATAATTCTCAGACGGTTCAACCTTTATTCAATGTTTAGCTCGTTTTACCTGTTCAAACTATTCCGTCTGTGTTAAATGATTAAGGAATTGTATTTAGAGATGTTTTAACTAACCATGTATGTCAGTGGTTCTCACATGTTAAAAATGTGCCTCAGAATCACAGCAATGTTTGCTCAGAATGGACGTTTCTAAGCACTACCCCAAATCCACTGAATTGGAATTTCTGGGGGCTGGGGCCCATGACTCTAAACTTTAACAAACACCAGAGATGATGCAGCTGAGCCATGGACCACTTACTGCTTCCTGTTGATGTTAGGAGAGAACATCCTGGCATATTCTTAGAAAGCATGGTGGCCTCCTACTAATATATGTCCAGGTGCCTCTGTCAGCTCCAGTTACAGGGACCTACCCCCAACTCACTGAGCAGGTCCTATGCTGTTAAGCCTTTTGTCTTTCTTCAGGTTGTTTCCTGTCACTGAAATTCCCTTCTTTTCATATTTACTCACTGAGGTCACTTTTATCTTTCAAGACCCATTTCGTATCTCCCCTTCCCTGGGAAATCTCCAGTTCACTCGGTCAAAATCTCTCTCTCAACTCTGTGTTTCCCTAAGACATTGAACATGCGATAGCATTTATCACAGTGTATCTTGCATATATATAGACTTCTTTACCTATTAGGTAAGTGCTTACCCATCAACTAGAGAAGGGGTTGGCAAATTGTGGTCTGTGGGCAGTCTAACCCATGCCTGTTTCGTAAATAATGTCTTATGGCAACACAGCCATGCCCATTTGACGGCACATCATTTAAGACAGCAGAGTTGAGTTGTGTCAACAGGGACCAATGGTCCTCAAAGTCAGATATTTACTACCTGGGTCCTTAGAGTTTGCCAACCCAGAACTAGAATATGTGCTGTATTATATACTAATTGTGTATTAGTGTTTAATAGAATGTGTTGTAGAGATTTGGTGCCCTGTAAGTTATATAAAATAATTGGTGAAAAAATGAAGAAATAGTTGGGAAATATGTTTATTATGTCAAAAATGGAAATATAAACTTAAACTCTTTTCCCATTCCTGTATCAGTTTGATTTTGAGCCCTTGTCCTTGGTGTCATTCAGTGCTGCCATAGAACTTTCTGTGATGATGGATAGTGTTCTGTACCTGTGCTTCAAATTCACAGGCTCATGTGGCTATTGAGTACTTGACATGTGATTAGTATAACCGAATAACTGAACTTTAACTTAATTTAATTTAAATTAATATAAAATTAATATATGGTAGCTAGTCGAACCATATTGGACCATGCAGATAGAGGAAAAAACAGATGGGTTTATAAATAGTTCTACCTAAAGATGAACTGCATGCAGTGAGAGGGAGAGAGAGAGAAGAATTAATAAAGTCTACAAGATAGCTCTGAGCCCTCTGTTGTGATCCCTAGTTGTATTTTGGCTAGTACTCTAAGGTTTGGATGTAAAACAAGAAACCAATTTCAAAAGTTAGGCCCAAACTCTTAGAAATATAAAGTCTTATTCCTAAGTTTCCATTTTTTTTCCTAGGGTCCTTCAGCATTTGCACTGATGAACTGGCACATTTTCAAAGATGAAATATGCCAAGATAAACATGAAAGAAGGAAATTAGAAACGCCTAAAGATTCACACATAGATTCTACCTGTGAGTGTGTGTGCTTGTGCTGAGGTCGGATACCAAGTAACCATAGGGAAAGAGAAAAGCAGGGAGGGTGAGGCTGGTGAAGGGCTTGGATGCATTGTCATTTGTGGTAGAGAAAGGGGGATCTTACGTTTCCCCAGCTTACTTGTGTACTTATCATTTCTTCACTTGTGTTTACTGAAATTCAGTTAAACTTCCTTGTGCATGAACATAGTTGATGAGAATCCTATGGGTGTGGAAAAGTGCAAATTCAAAGAGTTGATTTTTAATGCACATACAACTGTTTAGGGACAGAGGCTAGAGCCCTGTCTAGCACGTGATGAAAAGGAGCAGGGTGGAAGGGAGGCCGTTTCTGATGTCACCTTGCAGAGTAAGGAGAGCAGTCAAACATCCTTTGGATATTTTGTTTTACAGAATATTTTGTTTCTTAGAATTGTCCTGTCAATTAGTGTAGACAGAGCTCGGATTAGCAAGATAATAATGCTGTTTTCCTTTGTAGCAGTCATTTTCATGTCTTAAATAGTCATTATATTGATGATACGGTGTTCAAGCTTTTTGAGAATTTTCCATTCTTCAGAAAAGTGAGGCATCCACCTAAATTATCACCTCAGTCTCAGTAGGTATCTATAGATGGAGATACATCCATATATAGATATTTTATTTATGTATATATATTTATCTGTAGGCATCTATCACTATCATTTGATATGTATCTTTAAATATATTTATGTATATATGTAAAATAAGTTGCTCTGGTCTCCTCTAAATCGTCCAAGCAAAGCAGAAGAAGAGAAAGCCATACTTTAAATTGATCTATGAGTCCAAAGAGGTGGCAACCCGTAATATTAAGTAAATTCTCCTTCTCCATTGTGAGGATCTTTCAGAGAGGAGGACAAATTTAAATGAATTTTTACATGTAGATTAAGCATCTCTTTAGCTGATCATATTTAATTTATTAATGTAACTATGCAATAAAATTTTATTAAACATTTTTCACTCACATTTTATGAAATAATTTTCTTCATTATTTTCATATGCATTTTGTACAGAGCTGTGTCTACATCATCACCAGGATTATTTTTTGAGTTATGTAGTGAAGATTGACAATATCATTGCTTCCTACCAAATTATTTGAAATGCAGCACTTTTTAAATCTGTGTATAATTTTATTGCAAGCCATAAATATTTATTTGCATAATGTGAGGATTTAAAAAATTGATCCTAAGGTGTATGCTCATAGGTGCCACTGAATGATTTTGCTATTAAAAGATGAAGTTATACTGCCTTGAATAATGACTTGCGTTAATTTTTTTCCCCTCTTGTTTTAGTTGCTTTTATCAGGTTCCTTCCACATCTCAAACCATCATTGCTTGAGGTCATTTCAGGCTGATGTGCGTTCCCACCAATAGCACTTTATTTTGAAAAATAAAGTGATTGGAAAGTGTTCCATAATATGAGACATTGTGTGAAGTCTCAAATATAAATCAACTCTTTCTTTCCTAAAAGATAATTTTACGGAGTGACCCCATGTTATCTACATTTAATTATTGCATTTGGTGATGTTCATTTAGAAATCAGACCAAGAAAACAAGCAAACAAATGAAACAGGAAAAGAAAAAATATCTTAGAAGTTCCAAGGAGGAAATTACAGGCCGCAAAAGGCCCCCGAGGGCACAGTGCTCTCAGAGGGCAACGCTGGGGTGTCCTGAGGGCTTTGTATGGTGACATTCATTTGGTGAATTTTTGCCTGTGGACAAGGCTGTACTCAAATGACAGTGTTTGAAGATATTAAACGTTCTGTTATATAACCAACTTCTTTTGTTCTGATTTTATGCCCAACAAGCAAACTTCTGATGATTTGGCTTCCCGTGTAGTTTGCTTGTAAAAAGATGTGACTTGCAAAAGATAACACGCTACATGGCGTCCGTCCCTGGATTGCCCAGACCCCATGTTTGCCTTCGTGACTTTTTTTCCAGCTTGAGTAGCTCTCTCTTAACTGGCATCTTCCATCTTCAGATGTTAATACATTCAGTGAAGTTACAGCCAAGGTCTGCCAATCTTGGAGACATTTGACCCCTTTAAGATGACTTTTTATGACTTCTGTCTTATCTGCTAAGTGATGGTTTGACAGCTTAACCCTCAGAAGGCAGTGTTATTTCCCACTTGTACTATGAGTCTGTAATCTCTGAAGAGGAATGATGGTCAATTGTGTTCCCTCTCACATAGAAGAATATTGTGCAACTTACTTACACATAAGGAAGTCACATGCTGTTGGTTTTGTACGTTTCCCAGGAGTGGTGGGAGTTGCTGATCTTTCATCAGTACTTATGGACTGGATATACCTTGGGGCTAATACATATGTAATTGTAGGATTGCTGAGTTAGAGTATGGCATACAGTCTTAAATATAATTAGCACTTACTAATTTATTCTGGGAAATATTTATTGAATACCTATTATGTGCTGGATGAGATGCTATGTGGTGACTATATAAAAAAGTATTAGCCATTTTGCTCTCCATCTAAAGCAATGATTCTCAACTGGAGAGCGTTTTGCTGCCTAGGGGACCTATGGCAACATTTGGAAACATGTTTGGGCGTCACACCTGGGGAGCGGTGCTGACATCTAGTGTCATCTAGTGCCACTGAGGCACGTGCTAAGTACTGTACAATGCACAGGACATTCGTCCACATCACAGGCATATCCAGCCCAGTGGTGCCAGGTTTGAGAAACCTTGACCTGATGTTAAAACAAATGGAGAGGGCTTCCCTGGTGGCGCAGTGGTTGGGAGTCCGCCTGCCGATGCAGGGACATGGGTTCGTGCCCCGGTCTGGGAAGATCCCACATGCCGTGGAGCAGCTGGACCCGTGAGCCATGGCTGCTGAGACTGTGCGTCTGGAGCCTGTGCTCCGCAATGGGAAAGGCCGCAGCAGTGAGATGCCCACGTACCGAAAAAAAAAAAAAAAAAAAGGACAAAAAAAAAGAAAATGGAAGTAAATTTCTTCATGACCTGGTAGTATATGTAAAGTATTCAGGAAATAGCCTCCGTGGAAATGTTGTTTTTATCCGGCCGTTTATTTTATAATTTGCTTATTATGTACTGGTCCAGGAAATGTTGAAGTCTTCACAGATAGTTTCAAGAATCATATAGATGTCATGGTATCACATTCAGAAGTTCAGATTTCAGACATTGATTCTTTTTAGCTTGTATTGCACGGATTCCAAATTCCTGACTAGAAACAGATTTTAACTGCAAAATGGGGAATATGAAATTAAATTAGAGGTTCAGTGGACTTTTATTGACTTCTGGGCATGGCCAAAATATGTCAACCCTAGGTCAGGTCTTTAAATCTCAATGGTTTATTGTCCTGGGAAGAAGTATTTAATTTAATAATTCTGGCTCGTGGTGAAAACAAGCTTTTCTACTTCCTGGATATCAACATCTTTAAACACACACACACACACACACACACAAACTCACACAAAATTTTGTATTAGAGGTAAGCGAAATAAATGCATAAATAACCATAAAATTTTAATTTGAACTCTTAGATGCCAAAAGAAGAGAACTGATTACTGACTTTGTGTGTCCCTTTGTTTTCTAGATTTATGATCCTGGCATATCCAAGCTAGAGCATACAACAAACAAGCCCAGATTTTAAAAAAGTGAATTGTCTGTAAAAACTCACATTTCTTTATGAGCTCTTATGAAGAGTCTTTCCCATTCATCTCTATTTTTTTAAATAAATTTATTTATTTATTTTTGGCTGCCTTGGGTCTTTGTTGCTGAGCACGGGCTTTCATTTTTTTTAGTTGCAGTGAGCAGGGGATACTCTTCGTTGTGGTGATCAAGCCTCTAATTGTGGTTGCTTCTCTTGTTGCAGAGCAGGGCTCTAGGCGCACGGGCTTCAGCAGTTTTGGTACGTGGGCTCAGTAGTTGTGGCGCATGGGCTCAGTAGTTGTGGAGCACGGGCTCTAGAGTGCAGGCTCAGTAGTTGTGCAACGCGGGCTCAGTAGTTGTGGAGCACGGGCTCTAGAGCACAGGCTCAGTAGTTGTGGCGCATGGGCTTAGTTGATCTGCGGCATTTGGGATCTTCCCGTACCAGGGCTCAAACCTGTGTCCCCTGCATTGGCAGGTGGATTCTTAACCACTGCACCACCAAGGAAGCCCATCATCTCTACTTTTTTTACTTTTGTCATTGGGACAAACTATCCAAGAACCATTTACTTTAATTCATGGACGAGATGCATAAGCAGTTTGTTAGTCACTAGGAATATAAACCAGAGCAAGACAGTGCTCTTGATAGAAATACAGTTACAACTGCTGTAACAAAGGCGTGCCTAAGGCCACCATACATCCCAGTATCTCTAATCCTGTCTTAATGTTTAGTAATCTAACCTATGGTTTCCATGAATATATTTGTATTTGTCAGATCTCCTGGCTATGCTACTGGTAGTCAGAGAATTGTGCTGTCAGTTGCCTTGAGGAGCTTAAGAAAGCTTCATAGATTAGGAAGGGGTTGGGATTTCTGGGCAGAAGGGATGTGACGTTCAAGGGCACTGTAATAGAAGCATGCATCACAAATTTCAAAAAGAGGAAACCGATGCCCCTCCACCCATTGGGGGAGGAGGAGTAGGCAAAACAGTGGCACAGTCTAGAATTTGAAGGATGCTATAGGATGTGCTGAGAATTTTAGGATTTATTTCATGGAATTTAGATTGCTAAATTTTTTAAGGCAGTGGGAATGGCATGATTAGATTTTTGTTTTAGAAAGATAATTCAGGAGTTCAGCTGATAGATTAAACAGAAGGAAAACTAGAATGACAGAAGTTATTTAGGAGGTTGTGGTAGCCGTCCACATACCAAAGATAGGAATGAAGCCAGAAGACAGTGCCCAGAATGGGGTATATTTTTTGTTTTGTTTTGTTTTTTGTGGTATGCGGGCCTCTCACTGTTGCGGCCTCTCCCCTTGTGGAGCACAGGCTCAGGATGCGCAGGCCCAGCGGCCATGGCTTACTGGCCCAGCTGTTCTGCAGCATGTGGGATCTTCCTGGACTGGGGCACGAACCCGTGTCCCCTGCATCGGCAGGCGAACTCTCAACCACTGCGCCACCAGGGAAGCCCCGAGAATGGGGTGTTTTTCAACATTTTCATCACAAATTGAAAGGAATTGATGACCAATTAGATGCCAGAAGTAATAAAAAACAACTTAAGAATGATGCCATAGTTTTAGCTTGGGTGACATGGAAGATGCAGACCAAAGACCTATTTTCAGATGAAAGGTTTTTAGTTGGCTGTGCGGCATTTGGGAAGCAATTGGGAAGATCCTTTGGGAGAGAGGATGGAGTCAGAGATTAGGATCTGAGAATCATTAGTAACTACTGTTGGTAGTTCTGATACCAAGAGGGGATGTGTCTGTAACCAGCACAGAGTGAGAATGGTCATAGTTGACAGAAGTTTGAAGACAGGGTTGATGAAAAGAAGCCAAGATTCTGAAAGTAAATTAAATTAAGGAAATACAGGTTCAAGGAGTGTTGTCACAGTAATCAAGATGGAAATAGAGGAAGGCTGGAGGATGAACAAACAGTGTCAAATTTTGCAGAAAGTCTAAGAAAGGTAAAGGCTATGACAGAGGCCTATGGATTTGGCAGCTAGGAAGCTATTACTATTATTATTGACTATAAATTTTTCCATCATGTTTGTGGGTAAAAGCCAAAAATGTTGGAGGGGTGCTATCTAGATTAGATTAGTTCTGGTGAGGATTATTTGTCAAACATTATTAGCTGGAAATTTTTCTTCCGTGATTTTTTTTTGTTATCATCTGAGTGAATGTTTTTCACCCAAAGGTATGTACACCCATGCAAAAATAACAGAGGGATACAGAAAAGGGCTTTATAGATTACCTTTTCGACTTACTCAATTTAGAGAAAAGGAAATTAGAATCAAAAAGGTTAAGTGTTTTGTCCAGTATGTGCACACAGTCAGTTGTAAAACCAAATCTGGGATTGGCCTCTTGATTCGTGGTCTGGTATATTATCCATTACTCCGTGCACAGAAAGATAGAGGTCATTTCTATGCAGAGAAAAACAAATGAGCTGTGTCATTGCAGAGATGTTCTGCATGGTTTGCTACCATCTGTCTTGAAGCTCAGTCTGGACTCCTAGGAATTGAGACTGCTGAGCTGCATTTAGATGGACCATGTGGGCAGGGCATGGAAAATCTTTTACTTGGGGGGTTTGGTTATTCCCAGATTTGGAATATGGAAGATGCAAAATATTTATGAGAAAATTCCTAGAGCTGTGGGGTTTTTGAGGACTGACTTTGATTTCCTGTTTTGTATGATTCCAGACCTCTGTGTCTTCTCATTAGACCTGCTGTATTTTGTACATGTTAAAATGTTAAAATGGAGCAGAATGCATTGCTTTTAGAGGGAGAAAAGGGTGAAGTAGAGCATTGGGGTGGAAATCAGGGAAATTAGATTCCGACCCCAAGTGTGCTACTTTGTGCTTTGGACACTTCACACTTTATGGGCCTCAGTTTCCTTATTGGACTAGGTCAGGGTTCGAAACTGGAGGTCTTTTGAAGTCCATTAAAGGCTTGTTTGGTCGAGCTTACACAACTGTTGGAATTTTAATGTCTTCAACCAGAAATGCTTTCCCTAGGATACCTTAGGTCCTCTTGTCAGGTATTCAGGTCATGGCCTCTGAAGGCACTGGGCTTGTGAATCCTGATGTCCAGTCCCCTTTCAGCTTGGGTATTCCATGATTCTGCAATAGAAGGATTCAGAGTCAGTAGCTCTGTGTAGCCAAGTGTTCTAAGTATTAATTTACTATGTTGAAACTGTCAAAGCAAATGCACTTAAACTGTATCTATACAACAGAAAAACAAATATAAACCCAGAACTATAAATAATAAGTCCAGGCTTATTATTTGTTGCCCATAATGACATAGTTGCAAACTCCTAGAAAACTTATTTAAAACTAGAAATTAAAAATCCTGAAAAAGAATAGATACATGTATACATGTATAACTGAATCAATTTGCTGTACACCTGAAAGTAACACATTATAAATCAACTATACTCTAATATAAAATAAAAATTTTTAAAAATCCTTTAGGTTAAATATATATATATATATATATATATATATATATATATATATATATATAATTTAATGTAATCATTAAATATTATCAGAACATTAAAGGTTATCAGAAGAATTACACCAAGACATAATTAGTAGGATGCTCTTTCTTGGTTGATTGTTTTTAAACAGCCTTCCCAAATTGCTTTCAGTACTATTCCATAAAATTTGAGAAAAACCAAAAGAGGTATACACAGAAATCTGTGGTGGTACATTGTAATTTAACCCCCTTTTTTCCAGAAGTCACTTTTTAGACTAAGGCATTGTTGTCATTGTAAGGAGTCACTACAATTCTATATTTTCTTTCATTGGGACTTTTTCAGTTTACTTTTAAAGGTCCATGAGATTTATCTTACATTGGGACTTTACGTTCTATAGCCATTGCTTGGAAATCCAAATGTCAAGTGAAAAACTAGAAAATTGGTGCTAGGAATTTTTGTGTGAATCCCCTTAAGCATACTGCATCCAACTTGTTGACAGCACGTCCTTCTCGGTGATAAAATGGTTGTCATTTCAATCAGATGACAAAAAACACTTCTCAGAGGCCAGCTGAACTCCTTCACCAAGAGGACTGCTGAACTTTTAATAGTTTCCAAGAATGAAATAATCAGGCATTTATTTGTCAGAAGCTTAATATAAATTTCTTTTTTTTTATTTGATCTGGGCATTTTTATTGGATTTTGCTTGATTTGATTTTTCCGACTCTTCTGTGAGAATGGCCTTTGCTTGTAAGTTTCACTCAAATTGACATTTTGATGGTTTAACACATTAATGAAATTTCTAGGAGATAGGCTGTGTTCTTTGAAAAATAAAATATTGACAGAGTACACCCAAGGGACATTTTAAGGTACATTTTGATTTCCTTTGCAGCTTGATGACATATTTGCTGCTGTTTGGTAGCTCCCCAAGCCATACTTTCCCCTCCAAGTCCAGATGATATTTGACAATGTTGCAGTACCGCTTTCTGTATCTAGATTTATGTAAGCAAATTGAGTGGTTGGCAGTCTATGAATATCACAAAACCCTTATCTCCCAGTCTAGGGATATGGAACCAGAAAACAAACAAACAAACAAACAAAAACTTGCTGAAACCACGAAGAATTTTTTTTTCCACAGTCACTGAATTTCCAGACCAGATAAAGAGTCTAATTTTCTTTACAAAATATTTTATTTTGCAAAAGCACACAAATGTATACATGTAAATGCTTTCATAGCAATGAGTGCCGAGCATTCTTCTAAATTATATATTTAATTCATGTCATTTGTTCTCGATAGCAGCCCTATGATAGAAGAACTGTTGTTAGCCTGTTTCACAGGTGAGGAAACTGAGGCACAAGGTGAGACAGCCAGCAAGAGGCAGCAGAGCTGTGTTCAACAAGACAGCTTGATCCCTGGGTCCCTGAACCTACCCAATAGACAGTGCTGTGCAGCTCTGACTGAAAATGCGACGTGGAGTGCTGCTCCCAGTGAGGCGAAATAACTATCAGAAGTTCTTCTTCTGGCTGAACAGTATTCCATTATATATATGTGCCACATCTTCTTTATCCATTCCTCTGTCGATGGACATTTAGGTTGCTTTCATGTCTTGGCTATTGTGAATAGTGCCACTGTGAACATTGGGGTGCAAGTATCTTTTCAAATTATGATTTGCTCTGGATATATGCCCAGGAGTGGGATTGAAGGATCATATGGTAGCTCTATTCTTATTTTTTTTTATTGTTTTTATTTATTTATTTATTTATTTATTTATTTGCGGTACGCGGGCCTCTCACTGTTATGGCCTCTCCAGTTGCGGAGCACAGTCTCCGGATGCGCAGGCTCAGCGGCCATGGCTCACGGGCCCAACCGCTCCGCGGCATGTGGGATCTTCCCAGACCGGGGCACGAATCCACGTCACCTGCAACGGCAGGCAAACTCTCAACCACTGCGCCACCAGGGAAGCCCCTACTTTTAATTTTTTTAACATGGATGGACCTAGAGATTATCATACTAAGTGAAAGACAAAGAAAGACAGAGAAAGACAAATATCATATGATCCCTCTTTTATGTGGAATCTAAGAAAATGATGCAAATGAACTTATTTACAAAACAGAAATAGACACAGACTCACAGAGGTAGAAAACAAACTACTGTTACCGAAGGGGAAAGGGGGTAGGGGAGAGAGGGGGTGGGAGAGTGATAGAGAAGGAGTATAGGATTAACATGTACATACTACTATATATAAAATAGATAACCAACAAGGATCTACTGTAGAGCACAGGGAGCTCTACTCAATATTCTGTAATAACCTACAAGGAAAAAGAATCTGGAAAGGTATATATTTATATATTCATCTATCTATCTATCTATCTATCTATATATATGTGTGTATCTGAATTACTGTGCTGTATACCTGAAAGTATACGACAGGATATTGTAAATCAACTCTACTTCAAATAAAAGATTTAAAAAAAGAAGTTCTTACTCAAGCCAGAATTCTACACAGTACTGTTTTTTTTTTTTTTTTCCATTAAGAGACATTCATGAGCCTTTTCGCTTTCCTCTAGTGAGTAACAAACTCAGCTAAGCCACTGACGTAGGCAAGAAGTTTTGAGGATATAGGGGTAGAATAATCCAAACACTCAAAGAGTAAGTAAATTAGGAAGAGTTTTGCTTTGTAATCAAGTTTTTCCAAACAGCATTAACAGGCGGTATTGGTCTACCCACAGGAATTCTTGTCCCTCTGCCCGGTTGCCCTGCTCTGGCCACGCCCTTGGATGGCAGAGCTGCCCTGAAAGCTCCCCTTGTTGGCCTTGTTGGTGTTGTTGCTGCTCCATCTAGAGGTCAGTACCTGGGGCTTTCTCGGATAAGTCATCAGGAAAATATGAATTCCCTTTGGAAGGTGTAATCCTGGGATTACAATCCTTTCTAAATGCTCAGTTCGCCATAAAACTCAGTATCGAGGTATCAACAAGCTTCTCATGTGTTTTGTTAAGTCTCTGTTTATCTTAGTAAGCTTGATTATTTTTAAGGAAATGCATGCCATCTGATTTCTCAACCAAGTAACCCCAAATTCAGAGTGCCCCATCTAGTGCTAGAGAGTGTGATGGACACTGCAGATCAAAGGCCGGAGCAGGAGAATCTGAAAGACCATCAGGGAGCAGAGCCTGGAGGGGTGTCTCTGGTTCCTGGAGATCCAGAGCCTGAATTTTTGTGGGGCTCTTGTGCTCCAGGGCAGGCAGTGAAGGGCCCTGGGCCAGGCTGGGATCATAGAAGAATACCTGAGAATCTCTTTCCGACGGCTAACTGCTATATTTACAGAATCAGGGCCAAAGTTTCAATTATTGCTCAATTGTAGTTCTTGCAACTAATGTTGCTATTACGGTAGCACTTTTCAGAGCAGTTAATAGCAGTGCCGTGCTGAGGGGAGCATAGTCAGATAATGGCTTTGCTCCTTGCTTTATTGATTCTCCATTTATAAATACACATTTTTTCTCTGTATTTTTATAGTATGGCTCCCACTTCTAGAAGCCAAAAATCTACTGTGCCAAGCTATAAACTGGTAAAAGCAGTCTCAGCTCTGGGAGTACAAAGATGAATAAGAAACCGACTTTACCTTAGAGAAGTTTACTATTTAGTAGCAAAAGGATGCTTGAAAAATAATGCAGTTGGTATTTGCAAACAAGACTATATCCTATTCCATTTGTTTACTTGTCTGCTTCTCTGAGTAAACAGTGAAATTTTGGGAAAGAGGGTCAGTTTCTTATTTATCTTTATAAATGTCTGGCACTTAGAAATCTTTTCAAAGCTGAATCGGGTAAATATCTACATTCTTATATTCAATTAAATGTAAAGTTATACTTAAACTTTTAGTAGCTTTTAGCCGTAGAAAATGAATCATGTGATCTTGTACAAGTCATTACCACCAAACTTCTAGAACGATCCATCATAAGAGTTTTGATGAAGCTTTGCAAGAGAAAATGAAATTAATCCCATGAGACGAGTAACGTTTCATTTCTGTGTATACGTCTGCCCTGCTGTGTAGAATGTAAACACCATGACATCTCTTTCCTTTAGCAGTTTGCATTTTAAGATGGAATTATGCCACACATCTAGCAAACATCCAACACAGATGATGACTCAGACACTGAGGAAGAATTAGAAACGTGGGCACGTCCATGTTGAAATGGCCCCCGTGGAGGAAAGCCACACGCTGTTGCCTCTTGGCTGTTGAAGGGCTGTAGCTGTAGAGTCCTCCCTCGTTCTCCCCAGTTTGCTCCCTGCTTTGGTCATTATTGGGCTCTCACCCTTCTAACAGGTGAGCCGGAAAGAAGAAGGTAACACTCAAAGGTAGATTCCATCACTTTCAACAGCTCGGTTACAAAGGGAAGTAGTAGTGAAAGATGTGAAAGCTAATGGCTTAAATGGGGCTTTTTATTTTTTTTTTTTAATTTATTTATTTATTTACTTTTGGCTGCGTCGGGTCTTCGTTGCTGAGTGTAGGCTTTCTCTAGTTGCGGCGAGTGAGGTCTACTCTTCGTTGCGGTGGGCGGGCTTCTCATTGCGGTGGCTGCTCTTGTTGCAGAGCACGGGCTCTAGGTGCATGGTCTTCAGTAGTTGCGGCACGCAGGCTCAGTAGTTGTGGCTCACGGGCTCTAGAGTGCAGACTCAGTAGTTGTAGCTCATGGGCTCAGTTGCTCCGCGGCATGTGGGATCTTCCTGGACCAGGGATCTAACCTGTGTCCCCTGCATTGGCAGGCGGATTCTTAACCACTGTGCAACCAGGGAAGTCCCGGGCTTTTTAATTATATGCAGCTTTCCTTGATGCATGAGTGCCCTTGTTTTCGTTAGTCATGAGGCCGAATTAGCTTTTGTTCCAGATGTTCATCTGCAGATTGAGACAGTGAACTGCTTTGATGTGAATCACAGACCTGCAGAGTAATGTTCAGAAAGGAAGAAGAAAAATCTTAATTATTCACAGAGGCAGGGAAAAAAAAAAAAAACCTCTTTAGGGAGAAAAGAAGAAGGAATTAATGAGTTGTCTGGATTACAGCCAAGCAATGAGGAAATCAAATGTGTGGTTTGAGCAAGTTGAAGAAAGTATTATAAGAGTCACAAAAGATGTATAAGCACTTCCTTCCAAGTCTTCTGAAGATGAAAGAGACTTGAAAATAAAAGTGACAGTGAGACAGATATGTAAATGAATATTTGATCAATAATCTCATGGATAATATTTTTCTCTCAGAAGAGTGTTTGCCCATAGATATCTTAATCCTCATGATACTGATTTACTATAGGTCAATTATATATATATATATATATATTTTTTTTTTCAAAAAGAAACATAACTCCACTAGGGTTTGACTTAAGTTATTTCTATTTGAGTCTTTTACAAGGAATATGCATATCTTTGATCAATAACATAAACTATATTATACTTATACTTTAATGCATAGCTTAAACTGCATTTCAAGGTGTCAAGATGAGTACAAACCAGTCACACAAAAAGAGCTACTGAAAAAAACAAAAGCCTAAAATTTCAACTATGACATGAAAATATGATCTACAATGTTGATTCTTTTATTAAAAAGCTTCAAGTTCAGAACCTAAATGTTTTTAAAAATGATATTCTTCAAAACTTTTGCACTTTCTAATAATATGATGTGTCACTGGTGATCAGACTCATAATTTGTATACACTTTTTTGGATTACTCAAGCTTTAGTCACAGGCATAGTTTATAGCATACACTGACATATGCCTAAATGAAATTATTTTCATTTATAACAGAACAACTAATAATATAAGTTTAGTCACTTTTACGATGTAAAATTATTTAATTTCAAGGATGAAAAAGAAATGAGATTTTTTTAGATATTACTAATTTATAGACATGTGGATCACATCACTATATACAAAAATTGATCACTGTTTATAAAAGTAATAGACTTGAATAAATTATAGCTATTAACAAGTTAAATATATATATCTTCATTTATGGACATATATACAGATATATCTGTTCAGTGCTTTTGGGTTGTTTTCTAAGATTTTATTGTTCTTTAATAGAGTGAAAAAGCATGCAGTAATACCTTCGTGGGTATATTTAGCTTATCTACTCATAAATGTATTTTTATAAATCAATTAACTTTAGTATTACTCCTTATAATAGTGAAATCATTCTTTATTACATAATTAGTGATTTAAAAATGTAATTTGCTAGTTTTAAAATTTTATTCAATTTAATTGTTTTACACTAAATATTGAACTATTTTTAAAGGAGAGTTATTTCTAGTTATAAAAGCTATAACAATTTGAAGTTCAGACATGAATGAAGAAGATATGAGCCCATACTGTCCTACCACAGGACCATTGCTCAGACTGTGGTGTGGACCTGGAGAGATGGTGGGTGACAGGGAGACTGGGAAGAGGTCTGAGGAACTGGGGGACAGGAAGTCCAGGATGATTTGCAGAGTGTTCCTCTGATGGTGGACAAGAGTCAGATTGAAGTTCAGGAGATCTGTGCAGGGGGTGAAGGAAATGTAGACTCCACCCTCACTGTGTATCAGAGTCTTGGTAAAACCTGGGGCTGCTGCCATATTGGGATTTGCATGGTCTGTTGTGAGTCCTAGGCAAGGGTCTTATTTAAAAGATCCCACGTAGTTTTAAGGTACTGTCATGGTTAAGGAAAATTATTCATGGTTTTCAAATTTTGGAGAGCATCAAAATCACCTGGAGGATTGTTAAAGCACAAGTTACTGGACCCCACTCCTGTGTTTCTGACTCAGGTAGGCTGGGGCAGAACGGAATTTATATTTCTGATACCATCTCAGAAATACATGAATTGCTGTCAGCCTGGGACCATACTCTGAGAACCACTGTTTACCATCCTTATGAGAATCTTAGTTTGAAGATGCAAGAGTGCTAATCAATAATTAGAGAGGGGACTTTCTCAAATTCTTCATGGAAGAAGTGACATCACAGATATATAAACAGAAACTTGAAAGTAAAGCGAGGTTCATAGAAATATTTGGTACTAGAATATAGTTAAGTAAAATTGTAGGGTGTATGGAAGTTTCTCATATGACTTGAGAAGGAAAGAACTATTAATGATGACATATAGCAGAGGAATATAGAATCCAGGTGGAAGGGAGTAAAGACATATTCCCCTCTTCCCTCAGAGTGGCTTTGAACGTTTGATTTTTGAACACTTCTTTTCCATTTTTCCTTTCTGAGCTCTGTGAACCTACAGATTATCTTCTGTCAGGTTCTTACTACCTATTCATAGGTAGGCATTCTCATTGAAAAATTAGCATCTTTCCCCTTTATCTTGACTGGAGATTATCCATGCTGGGGATACCTTTGGCAAAAGTAATACTTAGAGGTACTTTTATCAAGAAGATTAAAGAAGCTAGTGATATGGAGTTCTGAGGTTTTTGAAAATTCAGAGGGTGAAAGATCAATATGTTCTGGTTAGTGACATGAAGTTCTGCCTTTTATCCTGAGGATGTGGTTTAAGTCTTGGGCATGTGCAGAAGGAATAAATACAAGAAGACACTGAAGTTGACATCATGAAACTTTGAAAGAGCCATTCCATATGGATATTTAAAGGTATATCCAGGGTGATGGTAATGTAGAAGAAAAACATGGATTTTGTAAGAACATTCTGTAAGAAATCTGAGAAGTATCCCAGATGCTGGAGGATGGTAATGAAAATGGGAACAGGTAGATATGAACAGGATATGAAGTACATTCAAGGGCAAGAAGGCTACCTGGCAGTCTAGCCAGGGGGCGTATTTGTCACCGACAAAAAAGAAGAAGGAATGAGGAGGATGTTGGATTGGCTTTTAATGAAACATTTGGAAGAATAGTCAACTATTTTGTAGGAACATGGCATGGGAGGAGAGAGAGTCCAGGTTTTGGATCAGATTAGGTCTGTTGGTCAGTCCAATTGAAAGACCTCCTACTTCTTACCCTTTTGCTAGAGTCTAACCTGGGCTTCCGGGAAATCCAGTACTTGAATGAGTAAAGTGAAGTAGTAAAATACAGAGATCACACAAGGTCAGCCGTACCATGAAAATGCAAAGGTTCAAGAAAAACTTCAAACATTGTGATCATTTTATCACTGCCCATGTCACTCCTAATTTACTATTCTTAGTTTCCCATTGCAAGTAAAAAATAAAAATAAAAAAAGAATAATAAATCTGTACATCTCCATCCTCATCTTGTTCAGCTCTCTCCCCCGTTCAGTTTAATGTCCTCAAGCCATCTGGGACTCAATTCAGGTACTAAAAATTCACCTTGATCTTTTCTGCCTGATGGTCTTTGCTGTTCTCTCTGCTTTGAATACTACTGACTTCACCTCCTCCTGAATTTGCTGTATCTACTAGGGTCTCTGGTTATGAGCTCCATAACCATCTTTATAACGCTCACCATACGTGGGAATATTTCCTCCATTTTTTTCCCTTCTAGCCTGCCATCTCCTGGAAACAATCTATTCTATCTGATTCACTGCTATTACGTGCCATGTTTAGTATATACATGGCATGTGATAAAAAATGTTATTTGAAAGAATGAATAATCAAGTTCTAGAATCAAATTCTAGAATTAAGGTTATTAATTAAACTATAAAGTATAGATAGCTGAATCTAAGACATGTCTGACATAAAAAAAAAACAAAAAACTAGGCTTACCCCAGTTTCTAAAAGCCTGTTTAGTGTTCAGAATATTTAACACATTTTTACTTTTCTATGATGGAGGACACAATGGTGACTTGTTAGCATCTAAGAATAATTAGACTGCATTACAATTATAGGCTGTGTAAATGTATATGATAGAGAAGAAAACAGGTGAACATAGTGTTACAAACTAAAGATAGAAATACATCTATTAATTTACTGGGCAGTTATTTGGAAAGTACTAAGGAGATTATGATGATTGAACAATATGATTGTGCCCATATTAAAATACATTGGAAACTAAAGTTTTGCCTAATTAAATTGATTACACATTTTGGAGCTTTTTAACATGCTTAGCTTTGGAATTATAAAAAAAATTAGGAGGGAAAAATTCCATCTTCAAACTTATTATCTGGAAAGGCTTCTAACCTGGATACTGCAGGTTATCCTATCACCATGCCTTGCTTGAAACAGTTATTCAGTGGAGGCTTAAGGTATTAGACTGGATTTAATTTATAGAGTAAAAAACCTAGATATTGCATAATCCCAGATTAGGGGCAAACTCTGGAAACCTATTTTTTCCCATGTGTCTTAAAATAGATGAATGTTTCAGTTTTGGTGAAAGGTTTTGAGTGAAAAGATTTTACAATTTTTATAATGCAACAGCCACTGAATTCTCCTTTTCTCCTAAAACTATTTTATTATAATTATTGGCTTTGAATTTTGCATTATGAGTGGAGAATGGTATGACTTTATCAATGTTTTATGACAAAATGGAACTAATTAAATTTGAAATAATAATAATAATAATTACAAGAGTGATTATTGTCCTTATCAGAGTAACAGGAAGTTGAAAAATAATTCTTAAAAAATTTACGATATAAATAATAATAATATTCATGGAATATCTCCATGAAAATAAAAAAAAAATATTAAACTGTATTCATTTGAACTCCACTTATCTGCAAACAAACAACAAGGTTTGTTTTCCCACAGTTTGAGTGTCTCTACCAATTGGTCTTAAATGCAGGTATATTGTTGTTCTGTGTAAATGCTGATAGGGTTTAATTGAAGGCTCTAAGATAAAGACCTCTGGATGGATAAGTAACAGAGAGGGTGAGGGGGAAGACATGACAAGTCCCCAAAACAAGACTGGGGACTTAGAGTCCTTTAGAGGACTTGTGAACTTTTGACTGAAGGAGAATGTAGATTTAGCTGTATGAAAATAAAAGGCTGGATATCAAATAATTTCTGTTGTTAAATTAATTCAAAATCTTTGAATTTATTCTACATTATCCTACAGTTCTAAAGGAAGTAGGCAAACTTTTAAAACAATATATTTACTTTTTTTTTAATTAAGAAAAGTAGTCTCAACACCCAGAGTCACTCACTGCTAATAGTTGCTATACTTTCTGTCATTCCATCTTTTTTTAACATACTTGATTGAGTCATGTTTAGCATTTTAATGTTCCATACCTTTCAATAAGACTATTTCCCTTAATAAGACATAATGAGCATTCTCCTGTGTAACAGGAAATACTGTATATGGTTATGATATACTCTAGTCTGTGAACACATCATAATTTTTTTAAATTATAAAAATTTGGTGATTTTTTCCAACATTTCTTTATAATGTGACAATGAGTATTTTTATGCTTAAATCTTTATGTGAGCCTCAGGTTATTAATGTTCATAACTGGGATTACTGTATTAAGAGTTATGAATGAAGTAGAAGGGTTGTATCAAATAATCTTCCTTCAGCCAAGAGCCAGCTTCCCATATCTTTCATAGCACTGAGTACTTTGTAACTTGTTATTTACTAGGAAAAATGATATCAATACTATTTTCATCTATTTCATTACTAGTGATGCTGAACATTTTCCCCACGTTTAAAAGTCACTTGTATATTTTTTCATCAGAAAGAGAAAGTAAAAAAAAAAATCCTATTTAAAATAGCATTAAAAAAATGCCTAGGGGGCTTCCCTGGTGGCGCAGTGGTTGAGAGTCCGCCTGCCGATGCAGGGGACACGGGTTCGTGCCCCGGTCCGGGAAGATCCCACATGCCGCGGAGCGGCTGGGCCCATGAGCCATGGCCACTGAGCCTGCGTGTCTGGAGCCTGTGCTCCACAACGGGAGAGGCCACAACAGTGAGAGGCCCACGTACCGCAAAAAAAAAAAAAAAAAAAAAAAAAAAAAAAAAAAAAAAAAAAAAATGCCTAGGAATAAACTTAACCAAGGATGTGAAAGACGTATACACTGAAAACTATAAAATATTGACAAAGGAAATTGGAGATGATTCAAAGAAATGGAAAGATAACCCACACTCTTGTATTGGAATAATTAATATTGTTAAAATGGCCATACTACCCAACACAATTTTCAGATTTAATGTGATCTCTATCAAATACCCATGACATTTTTCACAGATCTAGAACAAATAATACTAAAATATGTAACCACAAAAGGCCCAGAATTGCCAAAGCAATCCTGGGAAAACAGAACAAAGCTGGAGGCATAATTCTCCCAGACTTCAGACAATACTACAAAGATACAGTAATCAAAACAGTGTGGCACAAAGACAGACATATGGAGTAATGGAACAGAATATAGAGCCCAGAAGTAAACCCACACATCTATGGTCAATTAATCTTCAACAAAGGAGGCAAGAATATACAATGGAGAAAAGACAGTCTCTTCAGCAAGTGGTGCTAGGAAAGCTTGTCAGCTACTTGTAAATAAATGAAGTTAAAACACTCCCTCACACCATGCACAGAAGCAAACTCCAAATGGCCTAGAGACCTAAATAGAAGACATGATACCATGAAACTTTTAGTAGAGAACATAGGCAAAACATTTTCAGACATACACTGTAGTACTTTCTTAGCTCAGTCTCCCAAGGCAATAGAAATAAAACAAAAATAACCAAATGGGACCTAATCAAACTTAAAAGCTTTTGCACAGTAAATGAAATCATAAACAAAATGAAAAGAGAACCTGTCGACTGGGAGAAAATATTTTGCAAGCAATGGGATTGACAAGGGGTTCATATCCAAAATATGTAAACAGTTCATGCAACTCAATATCAAAAAACAAACTACCCAATCAAAAGAGTGGCAGAAGACCTAAATAGACATTTTTTCAAAGAAGACATACAGATGGCCAACAGGCAAGTGAAAAGATGCTCAACATCACTATTTGTTAGAGAAAAATCAAAACTATGAGATATCACCTCATACTTGTCAGAATGACCACCATCAAAAAGTCTATAAATAATAAATGCTGGAGAGGGTGAAGAGAAAAGGGAACACTTCTACACTTTTGGTGGGAATGTAAATTGGTGCAGCCACTATGGAAAGCAGTATGAAGGTTCCTTAAAAAACTAAAAACAGAGCTACCATATGATCCAGCAATTCCACTCCTGGGTATATATCTGGAAAAAATGAAAACACTAATTCAAAGAGATACATTTACCCCAATGTTCATAGCAGCACTATTTACAACAGCCAAGACATGTAAACAACCTAGATGCCCATCAACAGATGATTGGTTCAAGAAGATGTGATATATATATATATATATATATATATATATATATATGGAGAGAGAGAGAGAGAGAGAGAGAGAGATAAATATTATGACATCATTTATATGTGGAATCTAAAAAATAATACAAATGAATCTATATACAAAACAGAAACAGACTCATAGACATAGAAAACAAACTTATAGTTTCCAAAGGGGAAAGGGGAGGGGGAGGGTTAAATTAGGAGTATGGGATTAACAGATACACACCTCTCTATATAAAAAATATAAGTAAGAGGGATTTACTGTATAGTACAAGGGATTATATTTAATATCTTGTAATAACCTATAATTGAAAATAGTCTGAAAAATTTTTGTATATAAGTGAATCACTTTGCTGTTCAGCTGAAACTAACACAGTAGTATAAATCTACTATACCCCAATTAAAAAAAAATTAAAGGAAAGGCACTTGTATATTTTTCAATTTTTTGTTATTATGTATTATTACTTTATAAATCTCCATTTAAAATATAAGGACATTGTTTTTAATAATAAATATTTTATCTCCTTAAGGCTGGCATCAGGATTTGAATTAGGGTATTCAGGCTCCAAAAATGCCAGTTTTTGCCACTTTACCCATCTGCAATCAGGATGTTATTATCAGGCACTGGATGGAAGGCAGGAGGTGGCAGGACTGTAGAGATATAAGCTAGGAAACTGAGGCCAGGGAACATGAGGGCCCTGAAATAAAAGGGAGTTTTCCTGGGGGTTCCCTGGGGTTTCTAGCAATCACCTCATTCTCAGTGGCCAGAAATCAGCTCAGCTTCCTATACAAGACTGTTTCAAAGTAAAGCCAAAAAATGTGAGACTGCAAGTCATGAACAATAAATATTTATTGAAATTTACCTATGAGCTAGGGGAGACTTTAGGGACCAAGAATAGAGTAGTACAAATGTAGACAAGGAATATCTGTCTATGGGAGTTCATATTTTAGTGGGGAGGGCTTACAGTAAATACGTTCAATTATAAATATATATTCTGCCAGGTGGTGATAGTGCTATGGAGAAAAATAAAAGAGAAAAGGAACAGCTTTGCTGGGGAGAGTGGAATACAAGTTTTAATAAGAAAATGATCTGTGAGCAAAGATCTGAAAGGAAGCAGGGGGTGAACCATGTTGATATTTTGAGGTAAACGGTTATGAAATGGCAAATGCAGAGACATAAAACAAGAACACTGCTAGCGATTTGGAGGATAATCTGGATGTCCTCTGTGGCTTGTATGACCGCAGTAGGGGAGGGAGTGGTTGCAGATGGAGTCTGAGTGATGGGGAGAGGCCAGGACTTGTATCATCTTACAGGTCCTCACAACAGGCCAGTGGGATGGGGAATCCTCAGAGGATTTTGGTAGAGGAGTGACATGATCTGACAAAAGTTTTAAATGCATCATGTTGGCCCCTGAGCTGAGAACAGTTGGAGGACCACAGTGGAAGCAGGGAGACCCATTAGAAGGCTATTCCCATGAGCCAGGACAGAACATGATGATGGACTGAATGAGGGCAATAACTGTGGTGGTAGGGAGAAGGTGGTGGAGATGGTGAGAAATTATTCAAGTCTGGCTGTACTTAGAGGGTAGAGCCACCAGGGTTTCCTGGATGATGAGTATCGAACATGAAGGTAAGAGGGTCAGCAGCTCAGCAAGGATGGCCCTGAGGATTTTGGTCTGAGCATCTGTAAGAATGGAGCTGCTGTTTACTGAGATAAGGAAGCCCAGGGAAGAAGCAAGTTTTACAGGAAGATAACCAGTTTGGTTTGGGTCATGATAAATCTGAGAAACGAAATTTTATGATCTTAGCAAGAAAGTGACTCTAAATAGAGAAAAGGTGTGAGAACTATGACCTCACTCAATCCAACATTAATATTTGGAGACATGAAGAAGGTACAGTCAAGGAGACTGAGAGATACTTGTCCTAAGATAGAAAACTAAGAGTGTAGTGTCCTGTACTAAAGTTGAGAAGGGGGAAGGGGTGTAATGTACATTGTGATTAATATCATTAATGCTGTTGTATGTTGTGTATGAACGTTTTTAAGAGAGTAAATCCTAAGAGATCTCATCACAAGGAGAAATATTATTTTTCTCTTTCTTTAGTTTTGTATCTTTATGAGATGGTGGGTGTTCACTAAACTTATTGGGATAATCATTTCATGATATATTTAAGTCAAATCATTATGCACTATACCTTAAATTTATAGTGTTGCATTTCAATTATATCTCAATAAAACTAGAAGAAAAAAATACTAAAAAAATTACTTGAGCAGCACTAAACCCTCCATAGGTGCTATAGGTTCTGAGGAAATGGTGACGGACAAGACAGATAAATTATTGACAATAAACACACTGTGTGCCTCTGAGTGGGTGGGGGGAAGAGAAGAAAGAAAGGGGAATGGGCGTGAGGTAACACTGCATGTTCTGCTGTTGGTCAGTAAACTGAGGACAGATCTCTGACTACTGACTTAGGAATATGGTGGTCAGTGATGACCACACTAAGAGTTCTTCACTTCTGTGCAGTTTTACCAGACAGAAATCTGCATAACCCAAGTAGATTAGGTTCAAGCATGAATAGAAAGAGAGTGGTCGGAAGCAACAAATAAAGCAACTCCTTCTGGGAACTTTGGTGGGAGGGGGCACAGAGCTGGATATTGGCAAGTTATGTGTAGTCAAGCAGGAGTTTTGTTGTGATTTGTTTTTTAAGGTGGGAAAATGTTCAGGATGCTTTAATATGCTGATAAGAATTATTCTGAGGAGAACAATTTGAGAGGATGAAAACTTGCCCTTAAATAGGTGAGAGGGGAATGGATCCTGGTGCACAATTCAGGGGCCGTTCTTCACATGGGAGCCTGGAGGAGATGAAAGAACCAGAGTCTGTAGATACAGATGCAGATGGATGGTAGGTACGCAGGTGAGAGTCCTTGGAAACTATTTTCTGCTTGTTTATAATTTGTGATTATAAACTCAGCTGCAAGTGAGGATGGGAGGTGGTGAAGGTCTAGAAAGAAAAAAAAATATGTGGAATAGTTGGCCGGGAAAGTGAATTGTCCTTTCTTAACTCTGACTTATTTTTCAAAAATCATAGTACTAAATATATTCCACGTGTTCATATATTCAAATTATAGGTTAATTATTAATAGATCTCACGCCATCTCTTGTCATTTGTGGAGAGTTTAAACTATCAGTGGTCATTTTGTTTCATTCTCTCATCTGCTTGGTTTTAAGTACAGTAAGTCCCCTACTTACGATCCTTCAAGTTGCGAACTTTCAAAGATGTGAATGTGCATTCTCATGTTCAGTCACGTAAGTTAGTTCACGTGTCTGGCGTACATTGTCTCGTGTGTGCATCCTCTACAAGTGGTTGTGCTTTCGTGTACTTAACTGTACAGTACTGTATAGAGTACAGTAGTACAGTATTTTTAGTTCAAGCCCAGGATGTCTGGAAGCAAGCATAAAAGCACCAGTGATGGAGCTGGTACTGCTAAGAATTGCCAAGTGATAACAATGGAAACAAAAGTGAAAACAATTAAGAGAGTGGAGCAAGGCAGAAAGATGGTTGACGTCTCTCATTCTTATAACATGAATTGTTCAACCATTGACATGATTCTAAAGAACAAGGACAAGATCATGGAACATGTGAAGTCTGCTGTGCTGACGATGTTGACAAAATATCGAAGAAGCATGGAAAAGTGATGGAGGAGATGGAGAAACTTCTCAGCATGCGGATGAAGGATCAACATCAGTGCTGTGTCCTGGTCAGCTTAATGCTGATTCAAGAGAAAGCTAAAAGCCTTTATGAAGACTTGAAGAAGAAACACGGCTAAGAATCAGAGGGCACATCCTTTAATGTCAGCCATGGCTAGTTTCATCTGTTGAAGACTAGAGCCAAACTTCACAACGTAAAAGTACATGGTGAGGCAGCAACTGCAGATATGGTAGCTGCCTGGGAATTTCCTGAAACACTTCAAGAAATTATCGATGAAAGCGTGTGTTTACCTGAGCAGGTTTTTAATGTGGATGAGACAGGACTGTACTGGAAGAAGATGCCAGACCAAAGTTACATCTGTAAGGAGGAAAAGTTAATGCCAGGCTATAAAGCAGTAAAGGATAGGCTAACTCTGTTTGGTGGCAATGCTTCCGGTGAATTGAAGCTGAAGCCTCTCTTAGTTTATCATTCAGAGAACCTAAGAGCCCTTAAAAACATAACCAAGGACTCTCTTCCTGTTGTGTGGAAGTGTAGCCCCAAATCCTGTGTTACACAGGCCATGTTCCAGGACTGGTTTTTCCACCACTTTATCCCGGAGGTAGAGAAATATTGCTTGGAGAAGGATGTCCCATTCAGTATTCTTTTGCTGCTTGACAGTGCTCTGGGCCACCCGCCATTCAAGGACGTCTTTCATCCCAATGTCAGTAGCACATCTGGGCTTCCCTGGTGGCGCAGTGGTTGAGAGTCCGCCTGCTGATGCAGGGGACGTAGGTTCGTGCCCTGATCCGGGAAGATCCCACATGCCACGGAGCGGCTGGGCCCGTGAGCCATCACTGCTGAGCCTGCACGTCCGGAGCCTGTGCTCCACAATGGGAGAGGTCACAGCAGTGAGAGACCCGCGTACCACCAAAAAAAAAAATAAAAATAAAGTAAAATAAAGTAGCACATCTGCCACCAAATTCTACATCACACATCCAACCTATGGACCAGGGAGTTATAGTGACTTCCAAGAACTATTATTTATGTCACACCTTTCATCAGGCAGTAGAGGTGAGTGAGGAATCAGAAACAACCTTGAGACGATTTTGGAAGGACTGTAACATCTACAAGGCCGTAAAATACATTGACTTTGCTTGGCATGAGGTTAGAGCCGTAACCATGAATGGGGGTTGGAAGAACCTTTGCCCACAGTTTGTTCATGATTTTCGTGGACTTGAGAAGGTGGATGAGGAGTCCAAAGAGGTCTTCAGCAACGTAGTGACCCTCAGTGAGGAGCTGGAGCTAGATCTGCAAGAGGACGACTTCACTGAACTCCTTGCTGTGTAACACGAGGAGCTTACCTGATGGAATTGGAGGCCCAGAGAAAGGACAAAGAGAGACAAGAGGAAGAAGAAGTGTAACTGAAGAACTGAAGAGATTCACAATGCAGGAAATGACAAGGGGGTTTTCTTTATTTGAGGAGGCACTGTTAGTTTTTGAGCAGAGAACCTGAATGTAGGATGGTACATGAAGGTTGCAGCAGCCGTTCAGAATGCAATCCAGTGCTACCGTGTCATCTATGATGAAAAAAGAGCTACTATCCAGACTTCACTGGATCATTTTTTCAAGAAGGTAGATAGAATTGAATCCAGCCAGGAACCAGAACCTGTGCCACCAACGTCAGGCGTGAGTGAAAGTGCAGCTTGCCCTCCATCTCCTATTGCTGACGGTCCTTCAGCTCTACTATCTCCCACCTCCTCTCTGTTACTGTTACAGGCAACAGTAACTCTTGCCTGTTCACTTGATTCCAGCCTCTGTACACCAGCTGGTGTACTGGACTACTGTACTTTTCAAGGGACTGTTCTGTAAGATTAAAAATGTTTATTTTTTGTTTGTTTTTTATGTATTATTTGTGTGAAAAGTATCATGAACCTATTACAGTACAGTACTGTGTAGCTGATTGTGTTAGTTGGGTACCTAGGCTAACTTTGTTGGACTTAATGAACAAATTGGACTTAGGAACACGCTCTCGGAATGGAACTCGTTTGTACGTAGGGGACTTACTGTAATTTTCTTTGCTTTTGTTCAACATTCTGGACTATTGGTAGCAAAATTTTATAGCTTATTAAGGGAGAAGCTGATTTAGCATTTTCAAGTGAACAACAATATTCATCAACACACGTACAACCATGGGAGACTAATTCAAATTATTCAGAAGCAGTAGATCCTCACAAAGTTGGCCACCTATAATGGTTTCTGCTTCTACTGCTTTCTGCTGATCAATAAAAGTTTCCTTTCAAAACAAATCTCAGCATATATTTCAGTGAGTTGGAGTCTGTACTACTTATAATCATATACAGTGTTGTATGTATGGCAAGCTTTTCAAAGAGTTCTTGTTACAAAAATCCATAAAGTGATAAGTGGAAAACAAATATCAACAACAAACAAACAAAAAACATTCTTATGATAGATAATTAAAACACCTTAAAAATCAACTTGTATATGTTAATCCCAAACTCCTAATATATACACACTACTATATATATAAACTAGGTAACCATGGAGGACCTACTGTAGAGCATAGGGAACTCTACTCAATGTTTTGTACAATAATAACCTATAAGGGAAATGAATCTGAAAAAAATTGATATATATGTATGTATAACTGAATCACTTTGCTGTACACCTGAAACTAATACATTATAAATCAAGTATACTTCAATAAAAAAAGAATGAACAAACAAAAACAAAAAAAGAGAAAATATCTTTTGAAGAAAGATGATCCAAGGTAAACTAAAGATGACCTGAAATATAATAATAAAATCTATAAAAAAAAATCAACTTGTATCATTAACCTCAGGTGGGAATATGGCAGAAGTGTAGGTTTAGAATTTGGTACACTGTTTCAGAAACATTCAAGTTGGCTAGTGAGAATGAACCATGGACTTTGTAGGAACCTTGGCCTTGTATGGACCACAATGTCAGTGTTCATTTTTACATGAGCTTTTGTTTTAAAAACATGTATGCAGTAGTTGCAGCATTATCCATTCTTCCTGTGTCAGTAAGACATAATATTTACTTGTATCCATACATTTGGAAAACTAGCTTCAGTGTATTTGTAGAAGGACAGCAATAATATTTTAAAAATAACATTTAAATTGGGACGCACCTTGTGTTCCATTGTCTTACACTCTTAACAAAGATTAAGTGAGTTTGTAGAAACTGAAGCATAGTTAGGGGGATGTTGGTAAGCGTCCTTCGTATGACCCAGCCCTGCCCCATACTCTGTCATACAGACAGTGATCTGAAGGTTAGCTGAGGGAATTGGGGAGCTGAAATGAATTGTCACCGAAAATGAACTATTTTAGCTATTTTTATCTACGTGATGCAGATTATGAAACCGAGGTAGAGGAGATAAAGGAACCTTCCCAAAGTCACACCGCTAGCACGGGGTGGTGCTGGCATTTGACCACAAGCAACCTGGCTTTCTTACCCACCAGGTCATGTCACCTTTTCCATCCTACACAGAGAAGGGTGATCACAGCAAACTGGCTTCTTGAGGGAGCATTGTGGATTCATGTTGTTAATTCCTTAGAGACTGAATATATTTGCTTCTGATGAAATTTTCTTTAAAATATATTTCCAGTCTTTTTTACGTTCTTTTTCTTACAGTATTTTAGCTAAGTGTGTAAATTCTCTCATCACCATTCACGAGTGACTACATTGCTTTGGAAAGAAGGGCAACCTTAAAAAACTCGTAAAGATTTTGAGCAAATTCCTTTGTTGAAAGTTCAGTGAAAGGGCTGAATATGCATGTATCTGGTATGAAGAATTGCACCTAAAAATGAAGAAGATAACGCAGGAACACTTTCTCTGAAATAAGAGCTACGAGTCAGTGACGTCTTTCACTACTATTGCCTTGCAACTGACTTTTGGTGAAATCCTAGAAAATAAGTTTTTTTTTTTTTCCCAGTCTTATCACAAATCATTGCTAATGAGTAGCTTCTTCATGATGTAGAACAGTTTCAAATTCAGTGTACATTGTGGATTCTTCAGTGCTAATTAAGCACACTGTTTATATAGTATATCTCAACATAAATGTCTGAATGAAGATTCAAGCCTTTCCAGTGACACTTAACAACGAATATGACAGATTTCCTACTTCCTCTGGGACTTGACTCTGAGAGAGGGAGAAGAGAAAATAAAAACACTGTCTATAACCTTCATTCTCAGAAATAAGGTTCATTGTTTGAAAATTGAGTCGGTATAATTGAAAGAGGATGGGAAAAGGGGAGCTGTTGTTTAATGGGTATAGAATTTCCGATCTGCAAGATGAAAAAGTTCTAGAGATATTTCACAACAATGTGAATATACTCAACACTACTGAACTGTACACTTAAAAAGAGTCAAGATGGTAAATTTTGTGTTACATGTTTCTTAACTACAATAAAGAAACTCTGCTCAATACTCTGTAATAACCTAAATGGGAAAAGAATTTGAAAAAGAATAGATACATGGATATGGATAACTGAATCACTTTGCTGTACACCTGAAACTAACACAATATTGTTAACCAACTCTACTCCAATATAAAATAAAAATTTTTAAAAAGACATCTTGGTTGCTTCCAAGTTTTGGTGATTATGAATAAAGCTGTTATAAATATCAAAAAATAAATAAATAAAATATTTTTTATAAACTTGAAAAAAAAGAAAATTTAAAAATTATTATGTATCCTTCCACAGGATTTTTGTGAATCACATACATATATGTCATTTATGTGTACATGTGTACATGTATAAATGTATATATACATTTATATATACACATACACACATATATATCTATATATACACCTATATATTATGGCTTATGCCTATATCTATCTATATATATTTATAAATTAATTTAGAATATACCTATAAATATAATACAAATGTATATACATATATAAAAATATATATATATACACACATACGTATAACTGGTTACTGTTTTCTCTCAAGCGAGAGCTTATTATTTATTTTGTGCACAGCTGGCCTTTGGTACTTGTCAACATAACACAGCTCTCCTTCTGTGTCTGTTCAATACAGTTTGTAAGAAAGATTATGTTGATTATAATGATGTCACAGTTTTTGAGAGCATAACACTTGTCAGTCATTCTTCTATTGATGGACATATTTATTGTAGAAAGTGCTGCAGTCAACAACTCTGTACAAATTTTCTTACAGATGCATTCCTATAAGGGGAATTCTCAATCATGAATATTTATATTTACACTTTTGTTCTTTTTTAAATTGATACTGCAAATTAACCTCCACAAAAGTGAGAATGTCTGATATAACCTTGCCAATATTGGGTAATATCAATTTAAATAGTTTATCTAGAGATATAACAGTGTTTGCTAATGTCATTTTTAATGTACCATATGATTTGTATGTTTTCCGGATACCTCTTGTTCATATCCTTAGCCAGCTTCTGCCTTTTTATTATGATTGTTGCTGTCTCCTTATTAATTTACAAGAACCCATTCTGCAACTTTGTTTAGAAAAAATCTCACTATAGAAATGCTTATAGCCTTTATAGAATCAACTGAATTGGAGTTTATTTAATAGGATGTGATACTAAACTGTGATTAGAATCCTACTTCTCGTGTCTAAATAAAGCTCATCACACAGGGCCTTGTGACATGGATGTTGTGTCAGTGGCCTTTTAGCCCTCTCTTTCTTTGGTTGTGAAAATGTTCTCCTTTTTCACTCTTTCTAGTAGAGCATTTTATTATTTATCCTTGGGCTTGCTTTCTTCGATTTTTTTCTCCTGTAAGTTTTTCCAGACTCTCCAAAAACATTCATTTGATTTCTCAAGTAAATTTTTGAATCTCTCTAATCCTTTTAAACTAACATTTTAATTCTATTTAATACTCTTTGAAGATAATTTGATTTTTACGTCCTCTAATATTTCACTCTATGCTGTTGGTCCCATAGTCCATTTGTTTTCCCCTGTGGATTGCAGAATTTGCTCTGTCATTGGGCTCTTGTGTCTTTTGTACAGAATCTATTGGTCATAAAAGCAGCACAGGGGACTCGCCTGGTGGCACAGTGGTTAAGAGTCCACCTGCCAATGCAGGGGACACGGGTTTGATCCATGGTCCAGGAAGATTCCACATAGTGCGGAGCAAGTAAACCTGTGCTCCACAACTACTGAGCCTGTGTGCCACAACTGCTGAAGCCTGCATGCCTAGAGCCCGTGCTCCACAGCAAGAGAAGCCACCGCATGAAAAGCCCTCGCACTGCAACGAAGAGTAGCCCCCACTTGCAGCAACTAGAGAAAGACTGCACACAGCAACGAAGACCCAATGCAGCCCAAAATAAATAAATAAATAAATAAATAAATAAATAAATAAATAACGGTCTCAGAGTCAGCTCATAGTTCCCATAAGTTATGGCAGCGTGTACTAGGGTGCCTTACACAGGGCTCGGGTGAGCAGGGCAAGAGACGGGGAGGCCCACGGAAATAAGAACTTAAGTTACCCAATCACATGTAATGCATGAATTTATTTATGTATTAATATATATTTATATATCTGAAAAAATGTTTTTGGTATAACATAGCCTGTCTGAATGAAGAGTCTGGATATGTGGTCAGAAAAATAGGCTCCTGTGAATGTGAGCCTGTGTGTTGCTTCTCAGGGCAATGAATCATCCACACATGCGTGGTGAGCAGCAAAAGTAGTGAAGTCACTCAAAGACAAACATTTCTGTAACATTCGTATTCAGGGCAGAGTTTGCGGTAATGGAGCAACTGATTAAGAACTCTTTTTTACAGTCTGATGACATGCTTTTTAATCAATTATACTTTTTGTCCATTTGAACCTAAGCATTTTCAAGCAACAGAACGAATCTCCTGGAATCGACTCAGAAACTGATACACCATTTCCATACACTTTAGGGTAATTCATCTAAGTACTGTACATGGAACCATTTCAGCCAATTGCATTTGCACATTTGGCACCAGTCATAGAGTAGGGAAGAAGGTTGATAAGAAAGTGTGAAATGGAAGAATCTTTGAATAGTTCATGGGAGATTGTGAAACCTAGAAATCATCAGAATTATCTAGTTAAGAGTTTTTTTGGCAACAAAATGCCCACAGTATTCATACTGTCACTTGGTAAAAATTGTCATTAGCAGTATTAGCATTTCACTGGCAATATTGCATGTAAATTAGTCTAGTATTGTAATGTTGAATAAAAGTGGTTTCAGATACCTACATCATGATTAAGTTTCACGTCCCTGTCAATCTGTCCAGTAACACTGTCTGTCAGGAAACAAAAGTGTCACTAAATTTCATAAGTCACCATGGTTCAATCACAGAAATTACCTAGTCTAACATTTTGCAGCAGTAATTGCTGTATAGTTGCAGGATATGTAAAGAATAATTCTGGCATTCTAAGTCAACGATTGTGACTAAGGAAAAATGTCACAATAGTCAAACGTAGGGTAAAGCCTTCGGTACCTGGTGTGTAGCAGCATTTCTAAATATCTGTAAGGATATTGATAGACATATATGACTCCATAGTAATACAAGCTCCTGAAGCACAGTCATTTTTTATAAAAAATGAAACTTTATAAAAATTGAGGAATTGACTATTTTAGTGTGCTGTAATTCTTGGATAATTGGTAACCCACGTAAAACATCTCTATGGTAACCAGAATATTTAACTGTGTTTCCATTTTATGCCATAGTGGATAATTGAAAAAAAAATTTACATTAAAATTTCAGCATCTGAATTATGAAACTGGGTTTATTGAAATTCACCAGTTAACATTGCTGCCATAAACATCAGTATCCACATATTTTGTGATAAGAATAAAAAGTATTGCTCTAAAAGGAAGTAGGGAGTTTTAGAATATTTTATATTTAAGCTAATATTAAATCAAGGGTCTTTCATTAAGCACTGAGTCTTGTGATCACTGAATTGCTATAATTTTTTTTTTTTTTTCGGTATGCGGGCCTCTCACTGTTGCGGCCTTTCCCGTTGCAGAGCACAGGCTCCAGATGCACAGACTCAGTGGTCATGGCTCACGGGCCCAGTCGCAATGTGGCATGTGGTATCTTCCCGGACCGGGGCACGAACCCGTGTCCCCTGCATCGGCAGGCGGACTCTCAACCACTGTGCCACCAGGGAAGCCCTAAAAGCTTTTATGTGTTTCTGAACTATACAGTACTGAGTACACAGTTTCTGCCTATGTGACTGAGGGTAGGAGGAATGTGCAGAAGAGGGTCATTCAAAATAGGGCATATGTGTTATCTACTGCCACAAGAAGAGTGTTTTTGTATTTCCATTGTTTAGAGCCTATAAATAAATGAATGCATAGAGTACGTTAGCCTTTATTTTTCCATGTTATCAAATGTAGTTCCTCTGTGTATTTGGACTGAAGCAAATATGTATGAACAAATAACTTGTTAATTAATCTTTTTTTTTCTCTTTGATGTGGACCAGTTTTTAAAGTCTTCATTGAATTTGTTACAACATTACTTCTGTTTTTTTTTTTGTTGTTGTTGTTTTTTTGTTTTTTTTTTTGCGGTACACGGGCCTCTCACTGTTGTGGCCTCTCCCGTTGTGGAGCACAGGCTCCGGACGCACAGGCTCAGTGGCCATGGCTCACGGGCCTAGCCGCTCTGTGGCATGTGGGATCTTCCCAGACCGGGGCACGAACCCGTGTCCCCTGTATCGGCAGGCGGATTCTCAACCACTGCGCCACCAGGGAAGCCCACTTCTGTTTTATGTTTTGGTTTTTTGGCCACAAGGTATGTGGGATCTTAGCTCCCCGACCAGGGATTGAACCCACACCCCCTGCATTGGAAGGTGAAGTCTTAACCACTGGACTGCCAGGGAAGTCCCATCAATTAATCTTTAATTTTATCTTTGCTTAAACTTTGTCCATGACAGTTTTTTTTCTTTCTGGCATTTAACAAGTTTCTTTATTCTGCGACACTTCCATTCACCTCTGCCTTACTTTTAACAACCTGTTTTGCTGTTTTGTTTGGACCCATATTTAGAGAACTCTTGGAGTGTACTTGCCTTGAAATATTTATAGTGGATAATATGTAGATCTTGCAATCATAGCGCTGTATGATATCTGTAACTAAATGAAGATAATGATTCATTCAATGTTTCTTTCAACATATTTTCTTACCTATCATTGACCAGGGGAGAAACTGGGGGTGTAGGAGCTGGCTGAGGGGGGGTACGGGTTGGTGGAAGATGTGTGTAATATAAGCCAGAAAAGTGTACAGTTTTAAGGCAATTAATTGCACATTGCAGCCTTCAGCCTTTAAGGCCCAAACCGTCATTTTCTAAATTGCAGCAGGCCTGGCTGCAGGAAGCCTGTCCTTTACCAGGCTCCTATTCTCACGTGTTTCTGAGAGTCGGAACTCTTCCCTTTCTCACCTGTCTGCCCTGGGTTGACTGAGATCTTACCCAATCTGGCTGTCTTCTACACTTCATGTGCAGCATCCCTCTCCCAGGATCACTGTTCCTCTCCTGGACAGCTGTTCCACCAAGCCTGTCACTCAGAGCATAGCTGGGTCCAAGCTCTGCTCACAACATTTACAGAAAATATCAGATGGGCAAGAATGACTCTGACTCCGTGCTAGATATAACTGCTCTCAGGCTGCACAGGACAAGACTTGGTCCCTCGCTGGGCACTCCCTGCTTTGTCTTCTTCTGTGTTTCGGAGGCCAGTTCACCCCCCCTCCTTTACCATCTCACCCCCAAACAGTTTGTGCCCACCTACTCCCATCCCCACCACACTACCCTTCATCTGCTAAGGCTCAGCAGAGTTTCAAAAACAAGTTTCCACCCGCCCTCCCTTTGCCCAGTCACAGCTCAGCCTTCAAGTTAAATAAAATAAAATGATAAAAAGGCAGACATGTAAATTCATGGAGAAAGGAAGAAAACTGTTTAAAATATATTATTATGCAAAATGCTTGTCTCCTAAGTATTATAACACATTTATATAACCAAAAGGCTTATTAAAATTTCCCCTGTATCAAGGAAGCATTTTGCACGCAAATAATTTAAAATGCAACTTGCAGAGAACTAAGAAAAGCTGATAGTTTAAAAAGAAAAATACAGATATATCCTGTCCTCACTCCTCCATCTTTTTGTAGCCATTGTCAAAACTGGAGTCCATTCACTGCTTGAAAATTCTGTTTCATATGCAGAGAGAATATAAATGGAAGAAGACATATTGCAATTATTTTACCATTAAGTATATATTATATTTTATTATTAAGTATTATTATTAAGTATATACTAAGTATATTAAGTATATATTATTAAGTATATATATAAGTATATATTTATTGAGTACAAACTTTGTGTGTGACACCACTGTAAATCCTCTGTCTATATAACATACAGGCCCTTAAGGATGTGATATAGTGATACGAATAATTGGATACTAATTATGTATTTCCTGTAATTCTGTGTTAATTCAATTACCATTAGCTGACTATTCATCTCACATCAACCCATGCCAAATACTTTAGAAAATACATGGACATTTACAACACAGGTTCTAGCTTTCAGGAACCTATGATGTAATTGGGTAAAAATGTGTGTGTGAAAAGTTGACGTGATTTGTAAGTAATATATAAGCAAATTGCAAGATAACACAGTATAAATATTAAAAGAAATTAAAATTGGGATAGGGAATTAGTTAGCTTACTAAAGAAGTATAAGAATTGGCTTAGCTCAAAAAAGGTAATGGCTTTTCAGTTATAGTAGACTATTCCTGAAATATGAAGGTATCCTTGAACAAGTCTCAAAATATACAGATTAAATAAAGAGAAGTATGTGAAATGAGAAGATGAGTCCAGTTGATGGGCGCTCATGGGAGTCACACTGAGATTCTGGGGTAACATTCAAGAGGCAGCATTGACGTTCTTGCTCCAGAGAATCAGGTACATACAGTACGTGTGTGATTAACTGGTTTTGATTGATAAAGTCATATTTAAATGCGTAAATCTGGCACAGACCTGCAAAATATTTTAGTGATGGGAGAAATAGGAAGTAAGTTAACATCAAAGATTCAGGCAGGCCTTGGGCCATAAGAAAATGCAGTTAACTTTGAAAATCATTGAGAAGCTGCTGATGAGAAGTGAAGGACTGTGTTGTTTTCACAGAGATAGTGTTGGAACAGGTACATGTGGAAGGTGTTAACAGCCTGAGGCTGAAGAGACGACAGCACATCGTCAGCATTTTCATCAAGAATAAGGAGAGTTACTATGGAAAAGGCACCACCCTAGTAGATAAGGATAGAGTGTGGTATTAATGCTCCATCCATGATTTATGAGGAGAACAGAATTCATACACAAAAAATATCAGTGACAACGTAAGGCTTCACATGCCAAGAAAATGTCAAAATTGGGCGTGTGTTCAACAAAGGAGATTGGTTAGAAAGTTCTTTGGACAGAATGGTATTTGAGCTGAGCCTTTCAGGAAGAGTAAGAGAGAAAATGGAAAAAAGACACGAGAGGAAATCAGCTGAGTCTTCCCAGTGTCTGCAGGTTCAGTGATGGGCATCAGATCGGTAAGGTAGGCAAAGAGTAATTTGGAACTCATCTTTCCTTTCTGGCAAAGGATGCCCATGGAAGATTTTTAAGTATAAGGCTGCTGCAAACACATTTAAGGGGAGTTATGAATAAGGATGCATTATTTGATCTGAGGGTAGAAGTGAAGGCTAGCAGAGCTGCTTAATTATAATAGTCCAGGTAAAGTCCTCCATAGTGAGGGGAGAATACAGTAGGGCCCTCTGTATGCCTGGGTTGTACATCCACGGATATGGAGGGCTCACTGTACCACTTCCTTTTGTATAAGGAACCTGGACATCCACGGATTTTGGTATCCGTGAAAGGTCTTGGAACCAATTCTTCAGAGATACTGAGGGCCAACTGTAATGGAAAAAACAAAGAACAGGACCGATGAAGAAACATTGTAAAACATAATCTCAGTAACTGACTGAGAGTAGGAAAGTGAATGTAAAGAAAAATCATTTTTCCTAACTTGGTGTGTTTTTAAGATGATATGTCATTTACAAAAGTAAAGCAGTCTGGCGCTGATTAGAGGGGTTGATGTATCCTTAAGACAATGTGAAAAATTTGGTTTGAGATTTGGAAGAGTACCAAGTTGGAAATTCTGGATAGACTGTCAGAGATGCAATTTTTAAAAACACAAGGTCATTTTAAAATGAGATTTAGAAATTAAATCACTTTAAATAGAAGGACTGGGCTTCCCTGGTGGCACAGTTGTTGGGAGTCTGCCTACCGACGCAGGGGACACAGGTTCATGCCCTGGTCCACGAGGATCCCATACGCTGTAGAGTGGCTGGGCCTGTGAGCCATGGCCACTGAGCCTGCGCGTCCGGAGTCTGTGCTCCGCAACAGGAGAGGCCACAACAGTGAGAGGCCCACGTACCACAAAAAACAAAATAAATAAATAAATAAATAGAAGGACTTTGGTATCCAGAGAAGGTATATTATTTGAGGTAATAGCTGAAAATATAAAATGAATATAAATCCAGAGGAGATGTGAGTTCTGTAAAAGAGCAAGTCCCTGAGGGGAAAGCTTAGTGTCACACTGTGGTTTGGGTGACTTAGGAAAAAAGCTTTACTTTTCTCTGGAAGTCAGAGATTAAAACTAAGGATAAAACATTTACAAACTGCTTTCAAGTGCACTGCATATTTGACCTTCATGTCAATCATGAGTGAGGCAGAACAGACAGTGTTATCCCCATGTTGGATTAGGAAAGGCAGGTGTTTGTTCATCTTTCCTGCCAGCCCTCTGGTTAGATGAAGAGAATCTTAAAGACCAAGAAGTCGGGGTGGGGACAAGGAGTCTGGATAAGAGTGATGACTGAGGGCAGCTCAGAACTGAGAAGGTAGGAGTGAGGGCTTCCCCTCTATGTACATGGCTACTCTACCATCCCCGGTGATGCCTCCATGCTGGGAGACTCACCAAGAATGCACTGTGTTTCATTTGTCTTCTTTCCCTGCCACTTAACATTGTACCACATAGGTGGCCCCCAAATTTTTATTGAATGCACACTATTGTTACCGAGCCCAAGCCTGTACTGCTTGCTGTACAACAGGCCAATAAATCGAGGGGCAAGTTGTTGGGGCAAAGAATAGTGACTTTATTTGGAAACCAGCAGACTGAGAAGATGGGTGGACTAGTGTCCCAAAGAACCATCTTGGGGTTTAGATGGGGTTTGGATGCTAGTTTCTTTTATAGAACAAAGAGGGGGGAAGTGAAGAGGCAAAATAAAATAAGGCAATAAGTTGTTGTAAATATCTCCTGGTTTCTGCCAGACTCTGGAGGGGATGTGTTAATTTCTTCTTTCCTGTAGCCATTCACAGGTGCATCTGGTCAGGATGTTTCTTGTGAGCTAAACAAAGGTATTTTAACTTAATACTCATTGCATAGGAGGCGGGGTTCCTAGAGGTGTGCAATTATGTATACTTTATGCTATAGGCAGCCCCCCCTTTAGTGATTAACTTGTAAAAAAAGCAATAGAACACAAATGTTAAAATAAAAGGGATGGACCCAATATGGAGTCAGATTTGTTCTTCCCTATTACAATTTCTGCAAAGGGAATTGAGGAATGAGAAGTGTATAAAATATAAAATATGGGTACTGAGCTCCAGTAACTCATAAAGAAATCTAGATGAGACTCTCGTTTAAGAGAGAGCTTGCCTGTGCAATGTTACATGTTGTGTGTGCAGCATGAGGGGGGCAGTTTGACAAACCACCACTTGGGAAGTTGCAGACGTGATTGCAGACACACTCTTTGCAGTCGCAGAGGGCTGAGGAGCTGAGTAATGTTCCTGAGGGAAGGGCTGGGGGCAGGGGAGAGAGACGTGTGCTGACATCACAAACAAGGACCGCCAGTCAAACAGATGAGGCACTGAAGGTGCCGGAGGACACAGGACAAGTTATGTGACAGCGTCAAAGGGAGAGTCCCCAGAACAAGGGCTGTGCATGTCAGCAGGATTCTGTGTGGTGTGATTGTACGTGCCTGTGGTGAAACCAGCCCTGTGAGCTCCTTTGCATCCGGCACAGAGGAGTGGGTGCAGAGCCAGTTTGCAGGCACCAATGAGAGTGGAACTGAGGGTCCTGAAGTGGAAGTAGGGGTCCTGAGTGGAACTGAGGGCCATGTGAGTGGACAGCAGGGTCAAGCACATTGTGAGGGTGGGGGGTGAGTTTTCCTCAGGTTATTTGTTGATACAGTTATGTTTTTTGTTTGTTTGTTTGTTTGTTTTATGGTACGCAGACCTCTCACTGCCGTGGCCTCTCCTATTGTGGAGCACAGGCTCTGGACACGCAGGCTCAGCCCCCATGGCTTACGGGCATGGATCACGTGCCCAGCCGCAACATGGCATGTGAGACCTTCCCGGACCGGGACACGAACCTGCGTCCCCTGCATTGGTGGGCAAACTCTCAATCACTGTGCCACCAGGGAAGTCTTACAGTTATGTTTAAAGATGTACAAACAAACAAACATAAAAAGATGTACAAACAAACATGGTTACCAAAGGGAAAGAGGGAACCAGAAGGGATAAATTAGGAGTTTGGCATTAATATATACATAGTACTATATATAAAATAGATAACCAACAAGGACCTACTGTATAGTGGAGGGAACTATACTCAATGTTTTGTAATAACCCATAAGGGAAAAGAATCTGAAAAAGAATATATCTATGTATATATATGTATATATGTATACACACACACTTGTGTATATATATATATATATATATATATATATATATATATATATATATATATAACTGACTCACTTTGCTGTACACCTGAAACTAGCACCAATTTTAAATCAACTATACTTCAATAAAATAAAATAAAAGTAAATAGTTGCATATTATGAAAAAAAGATATAAAGGAAAGATAGCAAGACAATTAAGACAGAAAATATGCTGCCTTTGATGAGGTTTCCTGAAAAACCACCTGGGGAGGGAGGTGTAGGCAGCTTCGGCCCCACTAAGCAGGATGGGGTATCTTTAATTTTTGACCTTGGAGAGAAGGATGAGAGACATTAGGGTCCCTGATTGAAGTGGTGGGAACCCTAGGTATGAGCTCATGATAGAGGCAATGTTCTGTCTGTCTTTCTTGGAGAATTAGATGGTAAGGTCACTTACCCACGATGGGGCTGACTTAGACCTGAAAGAGGAAAGAAAGGTCAGTAGGGAGCCCTGGGGGAGGGGATCAGTGGAAGATGAATAAAGATGGTGGGAGTTTGAAGGGAAAAGAGATCAGCCCAGGGAAAACTGAGCACTCAGGATTTGAAGGAAGGAGGAAAGAAACCACAAAGGGGGAGAAAGATTCAAAATATTAATGATAGAAGAGAGTAGAACAGGAGCTGAGTTCTTTGGTTCTGGAAGAGGGAAGGTCGCAGACACAGAGGAAATAGTTTTCTGAAGAGTTAACTGAGGACATTTACTTTGGAACATTGCACCTAAGACATCCTATTTTCTGATAAAGGGTGTTTTGTAGCTTTGTGTCAACCTTCTGTTGTAGACATGGTCCCTTTGTTTAAATTTCCACTAAAATAAAATGCTTGTCAAACAGGAGCACATTAAAGGAAAGTAATTCTCAGGTAAAGTAAAAACCCCTCTGTCTGTTTCCAGGCCCTGTTAGAAAGAGCCTTTAGAAAACATTGATATATGTGTCCTCTAAGTCTAGAATTCTGGTTGATGGGCATGCTGGCTAATTTAGATCTGGAAAATCTCTGCAGGTCAAATTAAGGGTAAAGGACAGAGTACTCCCGCCCCAGGAGATGGTTGTATATAATTTCCATTTAAATGCCACCAATAAAAAAAAAAAATTGCCCTGGTATAATTTAAAGCATTTGGTTAAGGAGAAAGTTACTTTATAATTAAATAATACTGCTTCCTTCCTATCTACCCCATGGCTTTGAGAGTTAAGAACGAAAACAATTTAATAAGATAATATTTCAAGAGCATACAGAACACCTTCAATCCGAGGGGAATAGTGGGCACAGAGACAGCAGAGAAAGCTGGGCTTGTGGAAGCAGGCAATTGTTCAGATACAAACACAAAGAAGTGAATCAAAGCACAGGCTCCTTGTTTAGGAAATCTGTTTGCTAGGATGGTGGTGAGTTACATATTTACAAAAGAGAAGTAGACTCACAGACATAGGTTACCAAATGGGAAATGGGGCAAGGAGGGATAAATCAGGAGTTTGGGATTAACAGATACACACTACTATATATAAAATAGATAAACAACAAGGACCTACTACTGTAGAGCACAGGGAACTCTACTCAATATAAAGAACTGAAGCACCCTGCTGTACACCTGAAACTAACACAACATTGTAAATCAACTATATTTCAATAAAAAATTTTAAAAACGCCTTAAAAAAAAAGGAAACCTGTTGGCTAGGATGGTGATGGGCTGTTGTCCTGTTGTGCAGGTGTTTGCTTTCCTGCAGGCCATATTCAATACCAAAAAAATCTCTCCGGGTCCATGCAGGGGACCAGATGGGAGCTCAGGGCCGGTTTGTTTCTCACATGTTTGTTTTTAATGTTGGAAGAAGGTGCCTCAAGGATCAGAGACTGTTTATTCCAAAACCCTCAGTCTTCTAATAGCTGCAGACACACTGCTTCTGTGCAGAGTACATTTTTACATTCAGAAGTGATTATAATTTGGGTACAGTATTTCTCACAGTGTGGTAATGGAAATTTAATCACAGAACATGTGATTTCCTTTTGTAAACTATTGTGAGGTGTTCAGCTGAGCTCGCAGTGCTGTCTTCAGCTCCATCTCTCATGTCTGAGGCTCTTGTTCTTTCCCCAGAATGGCTGCTACACACTTCCTGGCTCTTCTCATAGTGTCATGCCTTCTTCTCCACACTCCCAGATCCCTGCTTCTCTAAGCAGTGAGAAACAGCAGTGTGTTGAGAATCACATCAACTTCCCTCCAATTTGGTCATAGATTTCTGTATAGTCATCCCTCCCCGTCTTTCTGTTCTTTATCAAAAGGAGTGCACAGCCCCTTCCAGAGGAGAATCTCTCTTAACCAGGACCCAAGCTGAATTTAAGGACCTATTTCTCCATCTGTGATACCAAATCTGGCCTCTGTATCCCAATACCAAATCAAATCTCGGAGACAGAGTTTTGGGTGGAGTAGAAAAGAGTAGCTTTATTGCTTTGCCAGGCAAAGGGGGCCACAGCGGGCTAGTGCCCTCAAAACCGTGTCTCCCAACCTGGAGGGGGTAGTGAGGAGTCTTATAGTAATGGTTCAAAGAGGGCGTGGTCAGCTCGGGGACGTTCTTCTGATTTGTTGGTGGGGAGGTAAGTGGGAGTCAGCATCATCAACCTTCTGGTTCCAACCCATCTGGGGTCTACTGCTTGTGAACAGCATACAATTAACTTCTCCCCCCTGATGGGGGTTTTGGAATCTGCAGAAGAGCTCAAAGTCATGGTTATGTGTATCCCTTGAGGGGGACCAGGACCCTGCCCCAAGGCTGCACTGTTGTTTCTTGACTGCTCCTCCCTTATCTCTGCATCCCCTCCCTTCCCAGATTAGCAACTGTTTGAACCTGCCCTTTGGAACTCGGGGAAGATCCTGGAGGCTGAATGAAGCCTATTTCCTGTAATCAAGAAATGGGAATGGAACACACAGAAAGGCTTTTGTGCCTAGAATCCCCACAGGGTCCTGCTTGGTTTCACCTGTCCAGATGTATGAGTATTGTCTCTCCTGATTTCCCCTTCAGTGTGGTCACCTCCCACAACTTTATATGGACTCTCCATCTGCCTGTACTTTGAAAAACAGATTTCATCATTGGACACTACCTTTCTGCTAAGCAGAAATCCTGAAGTTAGTGCCTGAATCTTGGCAGTTTTCTTATCTCCATCTCATTGGTCTGACTGATTCTTAGTCTAAGATTCCTTCTCTACCTGACCATTGATTTGAAAATAAAATGTCTGTAGGCTCTAAATCCTTGGCTTTGGCCCACCTATCTACCAGTGCTTTTAATCACATGCAGTTTCATTTCTCCAGTGCTGTGCCCCTTCATTTCCCCATATGCTCCTGTAATTTCCTCCTTGTCTTTTACAGCTCTATCTCTGTAAGCCCTAAAGATGCTTGAGAATTTCCTATTGCAATAAGCAAAACAACAACAACAAAATAAATAACCTTTTAGTCTTGCTTTCCTCCCTCAAAATAACAACCTATATCCTTATCTCCCTGAAAAACTACTGGAAGCTTACCACCATTTTAGTCACTTACAGTCAGTTTCCATGGTTACTACTTATGGAAATGTTCTCTAGCATTACCATGGACCTCTAAAATGACTGATTTGGGTATTTGTTTGCAATATTTATGCTACTTGTTGCTTGATTCCACTTGCAGCTTTGATGAGAAACTCCTCATTCCATCTTCTTGGTTTTTAGAATGCGTGTCCTTTTCCTTTCACTGATGGGAAGCATCCTGGTGAAAGTCTACATATGTGGGCTGTGGAAACTTACAGACCCATCTTTTCATTCTGGTCTCTGATAATACATGTGTGACCCTAGTAGAGCTGTTTACTTCTTCTTAGGCTCATGTATTCATCTGTGGGAGATAAACTGACCTTGCAGAATTTCTATTAAGTTTAGAGGTATTGGATATTAACTTTTAGCAAGTTCTTGATACATATGAAGACCTCAGTAAGTGGTCCCTGTTATGTGGATTCCTAGCATCACTAATTACAACCATCACCATCGCCAGCATCATCCCAGCAACACTGCCATCACCATCACCATCACCATAATTATCCCAGTATCCCAGCATCACCAAAACCACTATCATCACCATCAGCATTATCATCACCTTAGTTATTGGAGCACCGGGTTTCTATCTCGTGATGCTTTCACTCATTATCCCTTACTTGCTGATCTGCTACCACTCACAGTAACACAACTGTAACATAGTTTTGAAAAAGAGCGTTTCATTGTGTCACTTTTGTTGTAAAAAACTTCCAGTTGTAACCCATTTCCTCATAATATCATTTATGTCATCTGTGATTTCGTCTTAGAACGTGTTCTTCCTACATCTCGAGTTTGAAGAACAGGGTTTCACATGCTTTCCATTTCCTGCATCTTAGTGTTTGTTGTCTTATCAGCCAAAAATGTTATTTACCTGTGCCTTTTTACACATACAGTCCAGCTGAATTAGCACCTGTTTCTTAAAGCAAATTTTACAGCCCCTAGTTGGAAATGAATGATTAAATATTCCTCCCATTATGTGTATTCAGAACTTTTTAGAGATTTATGCCATATATGTTATTTTGCTTGTAGCATAATGAGTTACTTATTTGTCTATTTGACCGCCCCTCTCCTAAGCCTAAAAGCTGCCTAGGATAACTACATGGATTCATTCCTTTTTGAATTACAACCAGCTTTGTACCTCAACTGGGTGATTTCTGAGACTGAGAGTTTACATATATAGGCCTGCAAACACACATAATTTCAAAGGTATTTAAATATGGTAGGTACCCAGAATATGAAATTCTAGGCCATGAACCCTTGTGGCTTGAAAACCCAGAAAGATCGTTCCACTGGAAGAGGCTACTCATGATAAAGTATAGAACAAGCAAACTACCTTGTTTGCTTACCTGCTGAGAAAAGAATAGACACTGAGTTACAGAAGATCTGGGTAATTTAAATATGTGTTTTTTTGATGGCTTGTGACCTGTTTATTATTATTTATTATTATATAGAGTACATAGCTATTCAATAAAAAGCATTTATTTTTCCTTATATTGAGGCAAAATGAAAAGAAAATATAATCAATATATTCCAAAATATTTAAATTAATTTACTATTCATTTATGAGTAAAAAAAGATTTATATATTACTCTGAACTGTTTATAGTTCTTTTATTCAGTTCTTAAAAGATAATTCACCTATTCTCGCCTAACAAAATGGGTGCTCCTCATTAACTAACATTCTTGGCAAGTCCTTTTTTCCATTGTCTGTATTAATTCCCATCCCAGCTTCTTTTTATTTTTAATATAGTTACTGTGTGCGTAATATTTGGCCACTGCTTTCCTTATTCCAGAACTACTTTTACATTTACATTCTGACATGGCCTAATTTTATATAAAATTGTGCTCATAAAGTCTTTAGATCAAATTGATTCTTTTGTATACGAGATATTCCCTAAATGTATATCCAATATTTCTTAAACTCAAATACAATTTAAACATAGATTAGTTCTTGTGTTAATGAAAATTTTCTCAATATGTGAAAAGTAACTTTTCTTTCCAGAAAAGTCAAAGAAAGTAGGTCAATTGAGAGAGAAAAATTAAGGGCTATAGTTGAAGAAAATGGATGTTAATAGCACAAATCCTTTCATTACATTATCATATATTACAAAATTTAACCTAAGAAAACCCCATGAATTTTTGCTTATTAACTAAAGTAATATCTTAATTGTTTGAAATTATTCCTTTTGCTGTACTATATATGCCATTGGTTTTCTTTTAGTCAATGTGTTCTTAACTTGGAAAATTCTATTTAATTATGTAATAATTAGGTCCATTATTTTCTATTAAATCTTGATTAAAAGCATAAGATATAAAAAGAAGCAAGCAATTCTGCTTATCTGAGCATCATGTAATTTATGTTATACTCAGTATTTCATAATAAAAGTCATTCATTAGTTGCAAATGATGCTGGCTCCATATGCCATCAAAGTTGAAGGGAAAAATTAGGTATTTTAGTTATTTCTGAGAATGACTGTCTCTCTGTCTCTCTCACTCTATCTCTCTCTCACACCACACTCACAAACACACACACACACACACACACACACACACACACCCTCAAGGACATTTCTCCCCTAGGGATGATTGTCATATGCTTCAGTAATGGAGATTAAATTCCTAGTAGTTACTTGGATAGATCTTTTCCTAACAGAGAAGCTAAAATTCATTAAAAACTAATTAGGAATGTATAGGACGTTAATTTTCCATGTTAAGCCTTATTAAAATGAGATAAGTAATTAATAAAATATCAGAGGATTGCTTTGGAGAGAACTAAATAAAATGACACTACCAAGTATTGTTTCCTAAAAAATAATAGAAACTATGAAAGCAAGTCAAGGCAAAAGTTCCAGTCAACTCATCTTGCTTTGTGTCAGAAGGAAAACCACAAACATAATATTCCCACAACTCTATTAAATAGTGGCTGCTGGTGAAGAATCTGTGAAGTAGCAGCTGCCATGCAGGTGGGCAGTGACCCTTTTAGTATTCCAGCTAGAGAAAACCCTGTCATTAGCCAGGATAGATTTCTCCTCAGCAAAACATAACTGGGGATGAAATCTAGCTGGATTTGGTGTCCAATTGCTGAGCCTACTCTTGGACGCTATAAGGGCAGCACATTCAGTTCTCTGAATAAATTTGCCAGCTGCAGTTTAGATATATGACATAGAGTGGAAGCAAGGGAAAATATTCAAATCCTATCATTTTTCTTTTTGCCAAACTTATAATTTTTAAAATATATTAGCATCCTTTTGCACCTTGCCTTCTAGCTAAATAGCTTGGGTTGTTTCCATGTTGGGGAAACAAAAAAAAAGTCAATTCCCTAGGTCTCTGTTCCAGCAACCTCCTCCAGTGGTTGTTCTGACTCTTCCTCAGTGGTCCTCAGGGACAGGCTGCTCAGAGCAGCAAATACTCGTTTGATTCCTGCAGCCCAGCTCAGCCCCATGCTCTCTCATGGCAAGGAGTTCCCCACTTCCCAGTCCCGAGAGGCAGCAGGGAGACAAGTAGAAGGTAGGCAGTGCCCTAAATAGTCTCACACTAGCGTGCTTGGATTTATGGCTTTATACAGATACCCTAAACCTCCTTATTTGGTTCCCTCTTTTGAATCAACCAGGTTTTAGTTGGTACTGGATGTGGTCAGGTTCGGTCTTGCCCTGTTAGTCTCTGGGGTGGGCTCCCTTGGGCCTGAATCAGGCTCTACCTCTACTGGTGTATCTTACTATACACCCAGGGCAGCCTGGGACATCCTTCAGTATCCTTGGCAGCCTCTTGGAGTACCTGTGTGGGCCTTGCTTGGTTTTCTTTTTTTGTTTCTTTTTCTAAATTTTTATTGGGGTATAGTTGATTTGCAATGTTGTGTTAGTTTCTGCTGTACAGCAAAGTGATTCAGTTATCCATATACATATATGCATTCTTTTTCAGATTATTTTCCCATATAGGTTATTACAGAATGTTGGGTAGGTTTTCTTCAAGGAGTCCACAAAGTTACTATGCTCCTATGATCCACATTGTGTATGATCCAACCATGTATTTTCTATTTGCTGTTTTATCATATAGACTGTAGTTGATATTAAGTGGCCTGTTTATTTTTTTTTCCCTTATCTTTGTTTAGGTTCTGCTTTCTGGGGGGTGGTCCAACTTCTTTTTCCTCAGATTAAGTCTAAGTTTTTTAAACATGAAACTGCTAATCTATTTTACTGTCAGATTTTCTCATCATTATACTTGCATGTCTTCCAAAATAGTAATTGAAAAATGGAAAATGTTCTTATGAGGTCAATTATATAATATGTAGGTCAAGTTTGGGGTTACCTGATAGGTATTGCATATGAACGTTTTATTGCCTAATATTTTTGTATAAGAATGACAGATTTTATTTTTTAATTTATTTTATTGAAGTATAGTTGATTTGCAATATTGCATAATTTCTGCTGTACAACAAAGTGACTCTTATACACATATATACATTATTTTTTATATTCTTTTCCATTACGGTTTATTGCAGGATACTGAATATAGTTTCCTGTGCTAATCAGTAGGACCTTGTTGTTTATCCATTCTACATATAACAGCTTGCATCTGCTAATCCCAGTCCATCCCTCCCCCACCTCATTTTGTCAACCACAAGTCTGTTCTCTATGTCTCTGAGTCTGTTTCTTTTTCTTTTCTTTTTTTTTTTTTTTTTTTGACCACACCATGCTGTTTGTGGGATCTTAGTTCCCTGACCGGGGTTGAACCTGGACCCCCAGCAGTGAAAACCTGGAATTCTAACCACTGGACTGCCAGGGAATTCCCTGTGAGTCTGTTTCTGTTTCATAGATAAGTTAATTTGTGTCATATTTTAGATTCCACATATAAGTGATATCATATGGTATTTGAAGAATGACAGATTTTCATCATTCATATAATGATTTAAACCATGACACCACATTTAAAGTCTACTTTGATCTAAAATGTCCACCTAGTAAGTATATAAATATATTTAAATATCGTAGAGAGATTTACCATGCCCCTTGCTGGTCAAACTGAGTAATGTGCAAATATCACTGTTTTCCAAACTATGCTTCGTATTAACTGCAGCCTTTTTAGCCTTGCCCTCTTCCCCATTCTCCCGCTTCTTTTTCTGCTCAACCTTCTCTTTTCTTTTTCCTCCTTCTATTTTCCTCTTTTTTTCTGATCCATTTTTTTAAGGCTTGTGAAAGTAATCCTGGGGTTTATATGGGAGAGTAAACAGGTGAGAAATGCGTATATGTTTTGTTTAAAAAAAATGAATAGGGGCTTCCCTGGAGGCACAGTGGTTGAGAGTACGCCTGCCGATGCAGGGGACATGGGTTCGTGACCCGGTCCGGGAGAATCTCACATGCCGCGGAGCAGCTGGGCCCGTGAGCCATGGCCGCTGAGCCTGCGCGTCCGGAGCCTGTGCTCCGCAACGGGAGAGGCCAAAACAGTGAGAGGCCTGCGTACCGCAAAAAAAAAAAAAAAAAAAAAAAAAGAGAGTAATAATGAGCAGCTTGATTCCACGCTAAACCTTACTGTAAACTCACAATAATTAAATTAGTATTGTATAGATAAAGCATAAGATTCAGCCAAAATAAATCCACCCCCTCGTAAGCCCAAGTATGGATAAATATACAATGAGTAATAGATGTGACCCCCAAATTAATGAATCAAAGAATTGTTCAATAAGTAGGACTGGTAAATTAATTACCTGAAAAGTAAAAGAAAGTAAAAAAGGAAAGATTACATTCTAACCTTTCACTTAATCAAGAAAGCAATGAAATAAATCATAAACATATTTGCATAAATTTTAAATGCTATATTATAATTAAAGTTAAATAATATGATCATATGATCACTGATAATTGGAACCCACATACAATTATCAAAGAATATGACTTACAGATATAAATAATGAAATAAGAATTATAGTAATAATAGTAATACCACCTATCCTTCTTTGAAACCTTACATCATGTCAGGAACTCTGATAAGTGGCTTACTTACAATACCATGTTTAATCCTCTGTGAATCTCACATTATAATCTCTGTGATCTTCAGGAGAGGAACACAGATCTTAGATTTCAAGTAACTCATGAAACTCTGTCATAACTTAAACTTTAGTCTGACTTTTTATAATCACTTAAAACACTCCTGTGTGTAGTTATTTAGGTTGCTTTACTTTACTAATATTATAACACTCAGATGAACTTTTTGATATACACACACATGTTTAAGAGAGAACTCTGCTTTTAACTGTAAGGTTTTAATGATTCGAAAGAATGGACTACTCATTTTATTCATTTATGTCATATTGGTGGACATTTATATTGCTTGTTGATGCCCCCTATTACAAATGAACATTTTCATATACCCACGTTTTTGCACCTGTTGAAGAATTTCTTCCTTCTACTAAAATGACTGGATGATGGTGATGCACAGTTTAAATGTTAAGGAGGATTTGTTAGAAGTGTCAGCAGAGATTCATGTCTTGTTTCTGATTTTAATGGAACTGCATCTGAGGATTGATCATTAAGGATGATTTCATGTTATTTGCTTGTTTTTGAAAAAAAGTTTGTTTTTTTTTTGTGTGGGTTTTTTTTTGTGGTATGTGAGCCTCTCACTGTTGTGGCATCTCCCGTTGCGGAGCACAGGCTCCGGATGTGCAGGCTCAGTAGCCATGGCTCACGGGCCCAACTGCTCCATGGCATGTGGGATGCTCCCGGACTGGGGCACGAACCCGTGTCCCCTGCATCGTCAGGTGGATTCTCAACAACTGCGCCACCAGGGAAGCCCTCTATTCCTTTTTTTAAAACAATATTTTTAGACACAAACAGGCATTGGGCTTTATAAAATTTTTGTGCACATTTCTCTCAATAAGTAGTAATGTTCTTGCAAAAGTAGTTACAATCAGTAGTTAATGTTCTTGCAAAAGTTTACTTGCAAAAAACCTTCTAGTTTTATTGAATGAAGTTCTAGAGCAAGTAAAAGTTAGAACATGTCAGAGTTTTAGAGAAAATCACGATTCAGTTAGAAAAAAGAGGTAAAGAATATGGTGACTGAGCTGTAACATCATAGGATACCAAACAGATTAAGACCATGATTCAAAAGGAGAATGAAAAGAATAAAGAAGTATATATGACTCCTGTCAGAACCAGAATCAGAAATGAAGGTGAGATAACCAAACCAAGAGGAGCCAGAACAGCAACACTCGATAAAGTGAATATAATCTTTCACACTTCCTCAAGGAGGATTTAAAAGGGAAGATGCTGGAGATGGAGTCCCTTTAAAAATGTCCTTTGGGGGCTTCCTTGGTGGCACAGTGGTTGAGAGTCCGCCTGCTGATGCAGGGGACATGGGTTCGTGCCCCGGTCCGGGAAGATCCCACATGCCGCGGAGTGGCTAGGCCCGTGAGCCATGGCCGCTGAGCCTGCGTGTCCAGAGCCTGTGCTCCGCAATGGGAGAGGCCACGACAGTGAGAGGCCCGTGTACAGGAAAAAAAAAAAAAAAAAGTCCTTTGAAATTACGTTCCATTCTTTGCTTTAATAACATTATCCTTGTATCAGAAAAAAATGTTCTCCAAATAATTCCTGGTGGGATTTTGATTAGAATTGAGTTCATTGATTAATTCATCTTTAAATATTTCAACATGTTACATTTATTTGTGTCTTCTTTTTTGTTCTTCAATAATAATGTATTATTTCATTTGCAAAATGTTTCAGATTTTGGCAGACTTTATCCCATTGTATTTTAGAAAATTTTACTCCTCAACATTTTTCTACTAAAATTTCTGTTTGGTGACTGCTGGTTTAATGGAATGTTACTAAATTTAGCATGTTGACCTGATATCCAGCGATTTTTTGACCTTATTAATTCTAAGAGTTTGTACATTCTCTGGGCTCATATGAAGATCATAAATGTCCATTTTCTGCAGAATGTGTCAGTTTTGACTCTTGCTTTATGATTCTCATACCTTTTCCTTACTTTCACTATCATTTTGTCCTGGGAGGGCCTCTAGGACAATGTTGAACAGCAGAAGTAATACCAGATACTCATGCGTTGATTTTTAAGGACTGCTTGTAAAGTTACACCAATCAGACATGATATTTACTTTACATTTGTCTGAGGAAGAGGGATAACTATTTTTAATAGACTAAGGAAGTAACTTTCCCCGAGTTTTTCATGATGCTTTTTGTCACGAATAGACATTAAGGTTTATCAAATACATTTTCTGCATCTATTAAATTTGGTCATATCCTTTATGTGATGAAATAACATTGGTAGATTTTCTAAATGTGAAGCATCATTGAAAAAACCTTTCTTGTCTATGATATATAATTTTTTTTTTTTTTTTTTTTTTTTGGTACGCGGGCCTCTCACTGTTGTGGCCTCTCCCGTTGTGGAGCACAGGCTCCGGACGCGCAGGCCCAATGGCCATAGCTCACGGGCCCAGCCACTCTGCAGCATGTGGGATCTTCCCAGACCAGGGCACGAACCCGTGTCCCCTGAATCGGCTGGCGGACTCTCAACCACTGCGCCACCAGGGAAGCCCATGATATATAAATATTTTAAATAGCCAACTGCAGCAGAATGTTGGGTTATTTATACTGCATAGTTCACAGTGTGTTATTATCGATTCCTGCAAGGTTCTTGTCTTTTTAAATTCATCTTTATTTATAAGTTTGACAAGCTTATAACTTTCTTTACATATGATGCCTCAAGATCAAGGTTATACTAGTTTCATAAAATTGGATGATTCTGGATTTTTTTCTGTGCTATGGAACAATGTGTATAAGGATTATCTATTAGTTGAAATTTTAGAAAAAAAATCTCTGCAAATACTCCTGGATGAGACACCTATTTTTATTCTTTGGTCAATTTTGGTAACTTGTATATTTCTAAATATTAACAAATTTCTAGGAACATATTGTTTCACTTATGTTTTCAAATTTAGTGACATATTTTAATGATAAATTATGTATTTTAAAGTCACAAATTTATGTGAAGATATATATATATATTACATTTTTATATTATGTGAGCTATTATTTTATTTTTGTATAATCTTGTCAGATATTTTTTGGGTTCTTTTTCAAAACACAGGAAGTTATTTTTACTGACCATATCAATTGTGTTTTTTTTGTTCTTAGTTTCTATTTTATTTAATTACTTTTTCCCTCAATTGTTCCTTTTTCTTACATTTCTTGTATTAATTCTGTCTTCCTTTTTTAACTTATTCTACTGAATGCTCAGATTATTTATTTTCAGTTTTTCATGTTTCCTATTAAATGAGTTTTTGGCTAAACGTTTTCCTGGAAGTACTGTACTAGCTGCTTCCTATGTGGTAGGAACTTTTTAAAGGATTATACATGTATTGACAGTTGTTTAACAGAGTCTGTGCCAATTTATACACACAATAGCTCTATGTGTGAAAGTGCATTGTTTTTCAGGATCACGTTATTCCTAGATCTAGAATTATAGATCTTAAAGGCAATTTGCAATGTAATGAACAAAAATAACATTATTTTTGCTTTAATGCAATTGCTGATGCTTCTTAGATAAGGCTATTTTGAACATAATTTTATATTTACTTTATGTTTTCTTGATTGTTTTAATAAACAATTTACCTTACAGATTATTGTTAACAAGTCCATGAAAGGATCCCAGGCAGTAGTCATTTTAAAAATGTTTTTTATTATTTCTTGTCCAACTCCTCTTTAGACACTTCACAACCACTACTCCCACTGGAACAATCTCCAAAAGAGACATATCCATAGAAGATTCTCTATAGAAAAAAAGTTATAGTTTATCCATGATGCAAATATACAGTCTCTGTTAATGATAAGTACATAAATCAACTCCTGATGCAGAGATCAACTTGGTGAAACCTGATTAAGAAACAGTAGTTCATTTGTAACACACAGGTTTGTAATCCATGGTTCCCAAGATAAATGGTATCAGCACACCCTTCTTAGGGTTTCTCATATACATTCTGACCCTACATGGTCATATTTGCTAATGCCAGGTGAACTACATTCTCTCTATATTTTCTGTATTCTCTGTAACTCTAGACTTTCTTTAAAATAAAAGTGCTTTTTTAAAGGTTATTTATTTTTAACTCCTTAATTGTGTGTTTCTAGAGGCATAAATTATATCTTAGCTTCTCCACATCACTGATGTAGAAATGATCAGAGTATATTGGTCCATCTCTTAAGTTTTATGAATTAGAATAAATAACATTACAATACTGATTTAACTACAATTTGGGAAGTTGTAGTTTAAAAGATTCCAGGGGCAAAGTTGTGCATAATCTCTCCCTTTAAAGTCATAGTGTAATATAACTCTTGGCTGAAAAAATCTGCGGTTCTTTAAACTTAAAAAATTTAAAGTTAAAAATTGGTACTAGCTGCATATATGATAAAAATCATTGCTGTTGTATTTTATATGTCAAAATATTCTAGGTGTTGACAGTAAAGAAAAGAAAATTGTAAAAGATTAGTAGATGCAGCAGTTCCACCATGAAGCTTGTGTGTGTGTGTGTGTGTGTGTGTGTGTAGAGGATTTCCTCTACACTTTTGAGGTCCTTTCACTGGTATAATAATCAGATTGACATAAGGTGGATTAACAGGAGAAAAACAAATTTAATTTTGTAAATATGGAAGCCCTATAGGTAAGGGAACTAAGAAGTGACTGAAGCAGGTGTTGGTATATACCTTTTTAGGCAAAGAATCAAATATGTGTGAAGACTTGATGAAACAAAGGGGATTTGCTTGGGGTAGCAGATTAATGAAGAAGTAACACAGTTTGTTTAGACAGCTTTCTTGGCCTCGAATTCCCTGTCTCTGGCAATAAGATGCCCTCCACCCCCCTGCCATACGGAGGATACCTCCCCATTGGAGCTTTGTTTCCTGCTTTCACAGGGACAGAGGAGGGCCAGAGTTTTCTTTTTGTTCCAGCTGTCTCTCCATTAACTTTAAGTTAAAATAATCAATATGCCACCTTGGCATATTTGGGGACAGCCTGCCCTGAGCCACAGGACCTGTAACATTCGACAGGAGAATCTGTATTAAAATATCATGCTTGTTATATTTTAGAATCTCTGCCTCACAGTAAAATTCCTTTTTCTAGAGATAAGACTGAATTTTCTTCTACAAGACAGGCAAATCCTGTTTTATTGCACTTTTCAGATAATATGTTTTTTACAAATTGAAGGTTTGTGGCAGCCCCACTTGAAACAAGTCTGTGGGTGCCATTTTTCCAATAGCATTAGCTCAATTTGCGTATTGGTTACATATTGGTAATTCTCATAGTATTTTGAATGTTTTCATTATTGTGTTTGTTACAGTGATCTGTGATCAGTGATCTTTGATGTTACTATGGTAATTGTTTTGGGGCACCATGAACCATGCCCATATAAGATGGCAAACTTAATAGATAAATGTATGTGTTCTGACTGATCCACTGACTGGCTGTTCCCTGTCTCTCTCCCTCTGCTTGGGACATAGTAATATTTTATTAGACAATTAATGACCTTACAAGGAGACACAGCAGTATTTGTTTTAGGACAATTAATCACTCTACAAGTGTTCAATTGAAAGTAAGAGTCACATGTCTCTCATTTCAAATCAAAAGCTAGAGATGGTTAACCTTAGTGAGTAAGGCATGTTGAAAGCCAAGACTGGGCAAAAAACTAGGCCTCTGTTCCAAACAGGTAGACAAGTTGTGAATCTTGAAGGAAATTAATAAAAGTGCTACCCTAGTGAACACATGAATGATAAGAAATCAGAACAACCTTATTGCTGATATGGAGAAAGTTTTAGTGGTCTGAGCAGAAGATCAAACCAGCCACAACATACACTTAAGCCAAAGCCTAATCCAGAGGAAGGCCTCCACTCTCTTCAATTTTTTGAAGGCTGAGAGACGTGAAGAATCTGCAGAAGGAAAAGTTTGAAGTAGCAGAGGTTGGTTCATGAGGTTTAAGGAAAGAAGCCATCCTCATAACATAAAAGTGCAAGGTGAAGCAGCAAGTGCTGATGTAGAAGCTGCAGCAAGTTATCCAGAAGCTCTGGCTAAGATAATGAAGGAAGCTGTACTAAACTATAGACATTCAGTGTAGTTGAAACAGCTTCAAATTGGAAGATGATGCCATCTAGGACTTTCATAGCTAAAGAGGAGAAGTCAATGCCTGGCTTCAAAGCTTCAAAGCTTCAAAGGACAGGCTGACTCTCTTTTTAGGGGCTAATGAAGCTGATGACTTCACGTTGAAGCTAGTGCTTGTTTACCATCTGAAAATACTAGGGCCTTTAAAAATTATGCTAAATCTACTCTGCCTGTGCTCTATTAATGTAACAACAGAGCCTGCATGACAGCATGTCTGTTTACAACACTGTTTACTGCATATTTTAAGCTCATTGCTGAGACCTACCGCTCCATAAAAAAAGATTCCTTTCAAAATATTACTGCTCATTGACAATGCAGCTGGTCACCCAAGAACTCTGATGGAGATGGACTCTGATGTAGATTCATGTTGTTTTCATGCCTGGTAACACAACATCCATTCTGCAGCCCATGGATCAAGGAGTTATTTTGACTTTCAAATTGTATTAACTAAGAAATACATTTTGTAAGGTTATAGCTGCCTCAGATACTGATTCCTGTGATGGATCTGGGCAAAGTCAACTGAAACCCTTCTGGAAAGGATTCATCAGTCTAGATGCCATTAAGAACATATGAGATTCATGGGAAGAGGCCCAACTATCCACATTAACAGGGAGTTTAGATCAATTTCAACCCTCAAGGGTGATTCTGAGGAGTCCAAGACTTCAGTGGAGGAAGTCCCTGCAGATGTGGTGGAAACAGCAGGAGAACTAGAATTAGAAGTGGAGCCTCAGATGTGACTGGATTGCTGCAATCTCATGGTAAAACTTGAATGGATGAGTTGCTTCTTATGGATGAGCAGAGAAAGTGGTCTCTTGACATGGAAACTACTGTTGCTGAAGATGCTGTGAAGACTGTTGAAATGACAACAAAGGATTTAGAATATTAGCATCAATTTAGTTGACAAAGCAGGGACAGGGTTTGGGAGGACTGACTTCAGTGTCGAAAAGAAGTTCTACTGTGGGTATAATGCTGTCGAACAGCATTGCAGGCTACAGAGAAATCGCTCGTGAAAGGAAGAGATGCAGTAAACGTCACTGCTGTTTCATTTTAAGAAACTGCTGCAGTCACCCCAGCCTCAGCAGCCAGCACCCTGATCAGTCAGCAGCCACCAGCCTCAGGGCAAGACCCTCCACCTGTAAAACTATTGCAACTTGCTCAAGGCTCAGATGATGGTTAACAGTTATTAGTAATAAAATATTTTAAAATTAGGGTATTGGTACATTGTTTTTTAGGCACAATGCTATTGCACACTTAATAGACGACACAGTATAGGGTAAGCATAATGTTTATATGTCCCGGGAAACGAAAAATTGCATGTGACTTGCATTATTGCAATATTCACTTTATCGCAGTGGTCTGGAACAAAACACACAATATCTCTGAGGTGTGCCTGTATAGAAAAATGAGTAAAACTTTACCAGGTAGACAAGAAAAGACAGACATTCCAAAAGAACTTGCTTTATTTTTTTTTTTATTTTATTTTATTTTTTCTGTACTTGGGCCTCTCACTGTTGTGGCCTCTCCCGTTGCGGAGCACAGGCTCCGGACGCACAGGCTCAGCGGCCATGGCTCACGGGCCCAGCCGCTCCGCGGCATATGGGATCCTCCCAGACCGGGGCACGAACCCGTATCCCCTGCATCGGCAGGCGGACTCTCAACCACTGCGCCACCAGGGAGGCCCGAACTTGCTTTATTTTGATATTCACTTCATTGTTGTCAGGAGCTGAACCTGCAATATCTCTGAGGTGTGCCTGTATTTCAGTTTCTTTTTTAGTGACAGTATGCAATCTCCTTTTGGTTAAAGAAGATGAAAAACAAAGATGTGTATTCATTGTCAAAACTTAAAAAACATTTATCTAATTCAACTAAAAAAATACACAAAACACAAATGCTATTTTTTTCCCATTCTTATTGCAAACCTTCTTTTGTGAAACAAATTCATTTGATATATGGCATAATTAAACTTATAGAAGACATTTCAATCTATATTAAGTACTCTAGCATAGTGGTTCATAATGCATTTGTAATATATTGATATGAATTTTGGATCTAGCATAATCTCAGGATTATTGTTCTTGAAAATATTAAATACTCAAAGTTAAGTTCTAAATTGTATGAAAACAAATGGGACATGTAGCAGTATTTTCTCATGTTTAGGAAATGAAGTTCTGTTAAAATATTTGAAATAATTTTTATTAAAGAAGTTTAAAAGTATAGCTATCAATCAGGTAAGAACTCATTTCTAAACGCTTTGTCCTCTTAGTCTAGATGGGGGAAACTGAGAATTGACCCCTGAGAGAATGCCTTAAATTTTTAATGACTTCTTATTGAAACTAACTGAAGCTCAATCATTAAAAACATGGCATGGAATATCTTTATTCAGTCAGTATTTCAAATTACTCTGGCTGTCTTCATTTTGAACTGACAAACTCTGTCTTTATCATCCTAATAGAATGAGAAAAAGAAATCTGCATACTTTGTTTTCTGTTGTTTTATACACAAACCTCAGTAAATGGATACTAAGACTTCATTCTCATTTTTATGCCAAGCCTCTTATTGATTCTTTAGCCAGTAAGACAGGCACTCTGGAAGGAATACATGAAGGGAACAGCCACACTGTCTGATAAGTGGTTGCCAGAATCACTGATGTTGTAATTTTGGTAATGCACGTCTCTGTCTCAAGTTATAAGGTTGGAGATATGTAGACCCTCTTTTCATCACTTTATGCATTATCTGTTGCCTTGTTTGCCTCTCATTAGCATCTGCTTGGTCCATGAATGCTGAGTGAAAGTTCTTTTACACTGATCAAGGGAAGAGTGTGGCCATTAGTGGATTATAGTGAATTATCTTAATATTGAATTTCTACTTTTACTATGTAAACTTTTATTTTCATTATGGAAATGTTTCAAATTCCACATATCAGTTTTTGGTGACTTCAAAAACAGAATAATTGGAATGTGTAAAATTTCTTTTCCTTAAGAGGTTGAAAAGTGAGCAGTAATAAAAATCAAATACCCAAGGTATGCATATGATACGATTTGATTCACCACTTACTGAACATCTATGATGTGTCAAGACCATGATGGGTGCTGAAAGGGATATAAACAAGAGCTGTGCCCATGCTCATATATAGATTATATTCTAATAAAAGAGGTTTAAATGTAGGCAGCTATTGTATTTTATCGCCTAAGGTGATCACAGCCATGTTCATCCATTCATCCAATAAGTATTGTTGGAGTGCACATTCTTGAGTCCAGTTTCTGAGGATACAACAGTGAATGAAACAAAGTCCCTGTTCTCAGGGAACTTACATTCTCACAAGGAGAGACAGATAAGGTACAAGCAAACAAGCAAGTTATTAATATCATGTAGTTTCAGGTGCCACAAAGGAAAATACAGCAGCATAAGGAGATGGACAGTGGTGTGCTCTTGATGTGCTTGGCTGGATAAGATGTATAGAGAAGAGTTCTCTGATCCCCTTGGCATCTGACTGGCAGGGGAGGGAGAGGTTACAGCACAGAAAAGATAAGTTGAACTTGAGGGAGAAGAGGTTGTTTTCCAGGCACTGTGGATCCAACTGCATGGGGTCCTGCGGGAGTGCTTGGGGACGGAGTGTGGCCTCCTGAAGGCGTGGGAAACCTTTAACAGCTCTGCTAATGCTCCCTTCTATTTATAAGCAGAGGACGCCTGTGAGGAGAGCTGTACTTAGAAGGGGAATAGCGTTCCACTTCACTTTGTGGGAGGAATTAGAGCAGTAAGATCTCACTGAGGTGGATCAGCTAGGAAGGCGTAGCACCTCCCCAGGCAAGCAAGTAGTGGATGGTCACAGAGCGGACTGGCCTGAAGCATTGCAGATGCAGAGCTGAAAAGGCTTGCAGCTGGGTGTGTGTATGGGGTAGGGAGGAAGGATCGGGGTATTGGAGGGGCTTCTGAAGGTTTCCTGAACCTGAGTCCAGGAAAGGGTGGTGAAACCATGAAGGGAGTTATGGAAAATGGATACAGGAGCAGGTTTCTGGAGCTGTGACAGGTAATTTCCGATGGGGACTTTTGAGGTAATGATAGGGCTCTTGATTTGAGGTATCCAGGAATCTCATGCAGCTATGGGCCAGATTTCAGAAGAAAGAGTGAAATTCAAGATGCATATTTGGAAGTAAAGATGTTCAGCATAAAAATGGAATAGCTGGGACATGTGATTTAAAAAAAAAAAAAAAAAAAAGAACCAAAGTGTCAGTAATGAATTACCATACCGGTAACCAATTCTGAGAGATGTTACTCCATCAGGTACTCTAATGTGAAAAGTCAAGACATTTGAAATGGAATAAAACTAAGGCAGCTCAGGGTAGTGTAGGCAAAGATAGCCCTATATTAGTTAGGAATAGTAATTACAGACATGACACAAGGAGCTATTTATAGCTTGTTAAAAAATGTGCACACATTGTCTCATTCTTTCCACGACAACAACCTGTGGGTTCACTATGACTATTCTTATTTAACAGAGAAGGAAGTTAAGGTTTAAAGAAACTGACCAATTTCCCAAAGTTGTCCAAGTCATATGTGGCAGAGTTAGGACTCAAGGCCAGCTCCTTATGCTACTGTTTAATGGAAAGAATACAGATTCCTTCCTCTGTCTTCTGCTGTACTCACAGCACTGATGTCATCCTAAACACTGCCAACTCCCTAAATTAGGACACATCAGTGAAACCAATACCAACCTGTTGTTCAGTTCACAAACCTTGATAGAACCCAGTTAAGTTAGTTCATATTAGCACATAGTGAGGTCATTTGTGTTCATTAATGTGTTCATTCATTCAACACACATCTGTTGATTTCTATGCATTGGGCAGTGTACTCACTTGAGAGGATCAAACATGCATGAGGTAGAAATTAATCCAAAGGCACAGAGGAATAAACAGGCAGTTATAAGGACCGTGTGGTTAGCTCTGTTCCAGGAAGTGTGTGATACCATGACAACCCAGGAGTATCGTGGAGTCCAGATTCAGAGGGTCAGGGAAGACTTCGCATGGGAGGTGACACTGTTACAGAACCAAACTTGGGTCCTCTCACCCGAGTGCTCAGTAAAGTCCATCCTCTGACACCCGGTTGTGGTGAAGGAAAGTACAGCAGTTACTGCAGGTGCCAAACAAGGAGAAGGGGCAGCTAATGCTTAAAACACCCAAACTTCCCGATGGGTTTCAGGGAAGCATTTTGACAGGCCAGGTGAGGGAGGAGCATCCCAGGGTGTGGGATCAGCTCACTCACAGTTCTCTGGTTGATGGTGAGGTAACCAGGTGGTGTCACAGGGCTTAATGTCATCAGTCCTCAGGCTCCAGTAGGTCTGGGGGCTACATGCTCATGGTCATCAGGTAGTTAACTTCTTCCATTGGTAAGGTTGATCATGTGTAACACAGCTCAGGAATGTGTACCAGACACCATCATCTGGGTACTACAGGGAGTGGCTAAAGCCAAGGATATGGGGGAGGGATCCATCCTGGGAAGGCCCAATAGGGTCCTGCTGGTTACAGTATCTAAGCTGAAATCAGAAGTGTGATGTGATGAGTTGGGTTTATTAAAGAGGCAGCAAGACCTGAAGATGGGAAGGCCTAAGCAGGAACGGTATTCTTGGAGCATAACGGGTCAGGTGGTGGGGTATCCACATGCGAATTCAAAGAGGTAATAGGCGGAAGGCAAAGTGGGGCCTTGACACCTAAATTACAAGTAAATTTGTAAAACTATATGTCATGGATTCTCTCTATACAGAGGACAGAGTAATGTCTAACACATTTCAGGTTTCTATCAAGATTTTAAGTTTGTAATGCCTACTATTAAATTTTAATGTTTCTGGAAAATGGTTTTGTGTGAACTAAGGTATTCCTGAATAAGTGAAGTATCCTTGTGATTCTTTATATTATTGTCTGTTAAGTCATTGGTCCTAAGAAAGCAGAGGGTGTGTAGGGAGCAGGACAAGAACTGGATTCAGAATTCTAATAATCTATTTTGTGCTTTTTTTTTTTCTGTACACGGGCCTCTCATTGTTGTGGCCTCTCCCGTTGTGGAGCACAGGCTCCAGACACGCAGGCTCAGCGGCCATGACCCACGGGCCCAGCCGCTGTGTGGCATGTGGGATCTTCCCGGACCGGGGCATGAACCCGCGTACCCTGCATCGGCAGGCGGACTCTCAACCACTGTGCCACCAGGGAAGCCCGTATTTTGTGCATTTTAATGCCATTTTTAGATAGAATAATGCTGAATTTTCCACTTTGCCTCCTTTCCTTTTTTGGGGGGTATGGAATCACTGAAGTTTTGATTGAACTTCCTTAGTATTGGTATCCTCAATGTCGCTTTCAGAAATATGTGAATTTAGCTCTAACAGCTTCAGAATGAAATTAGATTAATTTCCCCCAGTTTTGCTTTTGTCGTTACACAGGTTTTTAAATACTTTTAATTACAGGAAAAGGATTATGGACACTGGGCATGCAGTGGCATGTGGCCTTCTTATGTTTATTGCTATTTTCTTTTCCAGTGATACTTCTGTTCAGGAAAAGGTCATGCTTCACAGACACATTTGTTTCTCAGCAACATTTCTGAAGATGTGAAATACAATAGGAGGCCTGGGACTCTATCCCAGTTGGCTCCCCAAATAGGTTATTTTGAAACATTTTTCACCCACATGAAAATTACAACAGTAACATTTTATCAACAAGTGTATTTATCATAGCAGTAAACACATTTCCAGCAAAAAACCTGTTCAGGATTCAACAAATATATTCCAGCCCCTAAGCAAAATCCTGCTCTATAAATATGTCCTTATCTTGTAAGGTTTTGGGAAGAGGAGTTCTGGAAGAGAGGTTCTTTTTTTTCATAGGCAAGAGACATTTCAGTTTGTTAAGAGAGTAATTGGGCAGGAGACAGGGAGGTATGGGGAATGGGGAGAGAAAGGCTCATGACTAATACAGCCTCACCTGTAAAGCAGAGATAAAAACATCTCTCATGAGGATTGAATGAGATAAGTTCCACAAACCCTTACTTCCGTGCCTCTCACAAGGTAATTGCTCAGGAAAAAAAAAAAAAGAAAAGAAAAGAAATGTGTTCATTTTCCTTCCTTCATCCATTTGAAGTCCAGTCTGCATTTCGTTGTGGCTCCTGACATGGAGCAGGGGTGGGGATGGGGAGTGAGCAATAGGAATTGAAAAGAGTGAGGACCAGGCAGGGGAGTTAGTGCCTTTTTGCCTTTCTTTGACCTGAGGGGACACTGCCACTGCTCCAGGGTCACAGAACATGGCTGCCTCTGTACATCATGTAACATTTATGGGCCCTTGGCTGCTGCAGTTCCCTGGAGACGGCCATGGGGAGTGCAGGCCAGACAGTGCCTTCTTTAGGGAGAAGACAGTAAGATTAAGGCAGGAACTTCAATTATCCATGCAGACAGCAGCTGGAGGCCCCCAAGCCTCATTCTTAACCTGGATGCCCAAGATTAAAATGAGTTAATATTTCTAAAGCACTCAGAACAGTGGCTGCCAAAGCATGTAACTGTTTCAGATAAAATAAAAGTCAGCAACCAAGACTTCTCCCAGATTTCCTACATGACAGTTAAAGATAGCAAGATTCCTTTTTGGGCCTCTCGTCTCCCTTTATCCACTCTGGTCACAGATTTCTCTACTTTAGCCACCACTAATTATGACATAACCTTGGGAAGCTTCCTCTTCTAGAGTTCCTCAGTTCATTTTGAATCCAGGCAACCTGGCTGCCCAAAGAATTTCTTTTTCTTTTCTTTCTTTCCCTTAAAACAAACACCTAGCTGATTTATTATAAAAACGTTTTATTCATATAGCATTTATTCAGTAATAGACTTTACTTTTGTTGTTTTCAGTGGTGTGATAGATAAGGATTTGGAGGTCAAGGTTCCCACCTTGTGCTGTGTCATTCCAGCATAGGTTTACATGGCTGAGTATTTTCCTTACATGCTGTAGTACATAGAGAGCATGTGTTCAGTTATGATCCAGAGGTTGGGACAAACACAGACTCTGTTACTTCGATAGCTTCTGCTTATCACACTCCCCCCCACTTAATGGCCATTTCACTGCTAATAGTACCTCAATTTTAATTGGATACAAAAAATAATGAGGTAAGGGACTAAGAATTGACACTTTATTCCTGGTTAGAACACCTAATAAAAGCCTTAGTGCAAAGAGTTGTGATATTAAAAAAAATTGCTTTGGAAAATTAAGTCAGTGCTGTTGTTCTTAACCCTCTACCATAGATAACTGAGAAGGGGTTACATATAACGATCTTTAAAAGTAAGCTATAGTTTCACCTGCCCGGAGTGGCTGACAAATAGATGAAGGACTGGAAAGCGGGCAATGGATGGAGTGGTTGACCTCTCTGGCATCCTTCAAGTCCCCTGATTCCATGATTTGAAGGCATAATTTCACATGCATTTATTCAGAGTTATGTGTGCCCAGACTACTTTCTGCTAAATGCAGACTCCCACTCTTAAGCATTGGAGACAGAAAGAAGCCTGTTAACTGACATTTGCAATTTCAGGATGCACCGTGTAGGAGAGGGAACTGCCAATCATTTCTGCCAACATCACTCTCCAGGGGAGTCTGAACGGAGCTGGCTTGGTCCAATTAAAAAAAGCAATTATGAGTAATGGAAAGTAAACAAACCTAACTAAAATGATACTGCTGATTATAGTGCGTCCTCACAGTGAAAGGCTGTAGTCTGATGAGTATTAACTCTGTTTCTAAAGCTATTAATCTACTTGGATTCTATTGAAGATTTTCATAGGAAATAATCAAAAAGAAATCATTAACCTTCATTTCATAAGTAAATAAAATTCACAGTAGTGGAAAAATTAAAATCTCTCTTTTTTTAACATCTTTATTGGAGTATAATTGCTCTACAATGGTGTGTTAGTTTCTGCTGTATCACAAAGTGAATCAACTATATGTATACATATATCCCCATATCTCCTCCCTCTTGCGTCTTCCTCCCACCCTCCCTATCCCACCCCTCTAAGTGGACACAAAGCGCCAAGATGATCTCCCTGGGCTGTGTGGCTGCTTCCCACTAGCCATCTATTTTACATTTAGTAGAGATTCACACAATTATTTTTCTAGACTTTTTATTAATAGTCTCCTGAATACCTTGAGAATCACCATTGATGAGATTTATTTTTTTGTCTCATAATAGGTTGTAAAATGTTTAAAGCCATTTTTACAGCCATTCTAATGTGTGTGATATAATTTATATTTAAAGACTTACAGTTCATTCCTTTCTTTCATTGGTAAATATGATACTGGTGTTTCTTGTCATAATTATAAGAGCTATAATATAAAACATTTAAAAACAATGGTGAAACTCTTTTTCTTTTAACAACTTTATTGGGGTATAATTGCCTTACAATGGTGTGTTAGTTTCTGCTGTATAACAAAGTGAATCAGTTATACATATACATATATTCCCATATCTCCTCCCTCTTCCATCTCCCTGCCTCCCACCCTCCATATCCCACCCCTCTAGGTGGTCACAAAGCACCGAGCTGATCTCCTTTTGCTATGCAGCTGCTTCCCACTAGCTATCTATTTTACATTTGGTAGTGTATATATGTCCATGCCACTCTCTTACTTCATCCCAGCTTCCCCTTCCCCCTCCCTATGTCCTCAAGTCCATTCTCTACTTCTGCGTGTTTATTCCTGTCCTGCGCTTAGGTTCTTCAGAACCATTTTTTTTTTGTTTTAGGTTCCATATGTATGTGTTAGCATATGGTATTTGTTTTTCTCTTTCTGACTTACTTCACTCCATATGGTAGACTCTAGATCCCTCCACCTCACTAAAATAACTTAATTTCGTTTCTTTTTATGGCTGAGTAATATTCCATTGTATATATGTGCCACATCTTCTTTATCCATTCATCTGTCGATGGACACTTAGGTTGCTTCCATGTCCTGGCTATTGTAAATAGAACTGCAATGAACATTGTGGTACATGACTTTTTGAATTATGGTTTTCTCAGGGTATAGAAAAAAACACCTAGCAAGCACATTACTACCAGACACTCTTCTAGCCATGTAATTTTTCTTTGCAGGAAAATAACATTTGAACCATGATGTCAGCTGAGAAGTACTTTAATTAAGTCGATTTTCTACAGGGCCTTTGGGTTAGGACAAATATATAAAGTTTTACATCGTGATCCATTTAGCTACTTGATTATAGAAAATATTGCAAAACAGCCTAGCAGACCTACTTTTTTTTTTCCTGTTGAATCTATAATATGTGATAATGACTTTTGTGATGTAATGCAATTCAATTGTCATAAAATGCAGACTTGGCCAAGCTCCATTTTTATGCCTTCCCTCATGTGCAGGGGAAATTGAACCATGCACTGTAATGGTGCATATGTGTATGTTATCTCCAAAAGCATAGTGGTATTTTTACCATTGCTGACAAACTTTGTGCTAAATTAATTGGTTTTAGTTCACTTGCGCAATGATACAATTAACACATATCTGTAGACATCAACATTTTGGTTGTAATACCTGAACAAAAAAATATGCCTGATCCAAAATTCTTGAAGAAATGTAGAATTTTTTTTTTCCAAATAATTTTCCTTCTCTAAATCTCTCTATACTTGGATCATACAAGATAAATATATATTAGGGAAGCAAAGTACAAACTCTTATTACCTACCAGTGATAATCAGAATAAATAAATAATCTGTGATAAAAGGTACAGTATCAAAGGGGAAAATGTCTTTGGACACATGAAAAAAATGGTGGCAAATGGCCAAAAAAAGAAACATCAGCTTCTTTAACACTGGAAAACTGCTAGTGGGACCAAAGGTCATAGGGAACAATTAATCAATCTCTCCAGGAACTAAGAAAACTACTAAAGATAAGCATGATATGCTAACATCTACCCACAGAAAAGATTTTGAACCATCCGTCAAAGGGGTTTACAGATGACTTCCAACCAACAGGAGATGAAGGTCCAGAAAACTCATGCACAGAAATGTACAACAGTTTGTTTCAAAAATACAAAATTGAAAGCTGAAGCTAAAGGTTGATTGAGGTGATGTTCAGAGCATGCTGAAAAATGCTACCTTGATAAGCAAGGTAAAGCCAGATCATCCTGATCTACTTAGCTTAGCACATCCTAAAAACAACGAACCCACAAAACAATAGAGGCCAACACCACATTCAGTTTCTGTAGGTAAAAGGCTACAAGCATGAGTTTGCCCATTCTTATCTATGGAGCTTGCCCTTTAGCCCTTCATGGACATCACATCAGGCATCCTGAAGTAGATGCTATTTCATTAGCATCACTTACTGCCAGAGAATGACAAGGTCTTGAAGTAGAGCCAAGCCACTGGCATGAGACATGTGTTAGATTCTGGACTGGATTTCCCAGGAATGGATGAGAGCTGTCTAGCCTGGTCCTTGCTAAAGGCTGCTGTGAGAAAAAGACAGATGGAAAGGTTTCATACACCCCATGTTGCTGGGCAAAACTAGATTTTATAAAAGCCCTTTATCACCACAGAAAGACAATTCCTTGAAGCTTGCTCACTAAACGTGCCCAGGTTCTAACTTAGTTCTACGGCAGTATGTCTTCAGGACATGTTCACTTTCCAAATGAAAAATTGGAGGTAATTTTTAGCCGTGAAGCAGAGGTATATTTAGAATACTAACCAAATCCAGATAGTGGCTGTAACCACATACTTGAACACATTCTATGTTTTGTAAGATTGTTTTCAACTCTCAGTGTCAGGTAACAGAAGCTTAGGAGAGTCATCAAAATATTTTTAATTTGTGCAGTTCCAATTGTTTGCTTTTGTATTTTTGCAGAACACGTGTGATGAGTTTGTACAAAACACCTACACTTCGTTTCTTACAGAATCAGCCTGTATATTTGTCAGTATTTCCCATCACAGAAAATACCAGAATTACATACTTCTATATCCAAAATATTACCACCAACTCCCTCCCACTCCCCTTTATTTTTCTGATCCTGATGCGGGACTGCCATCTGGTGGAACAGGGAAGGCAGTTCTGGTTTGGACCTCATCAAAACCTGATCATGGTTTCTCAGGTTTCCAAAGGGTGAGTATAACAAATGGAGATGAATCTACAGTGAAGAAAGAAGATGATGATAAGGGTCACCGCAGCTGAGACCATCACTGAGGGCTGCACTGTTTACGATGGGGTTGAACTGGTGAGAAGAGATCACTCTCCCAATTTTATTGTCAAGATATTTTTAAAAATATATATATTTATTCACACACAATGCATACACACACACACATGTTATATGTACATGTGTGTGTGTGTGTGTGTGCTAGAAAAGGTAAAGAGCATCCCAGTGTAAACGAAGTGCATTTAAAGCTACAGCAGATACAGCAAAGTTACCTCCCCACTTCCCCCTCCCCACAAACATACACCCTCCCCCAAGGTCCCCTCCCTAGAGTCCCTAACAGGGCCCCACAGTGGCCATATGATACTGCTGGGGCAATATGGGGTCTGTGAAGCCCTGGAGGGTTCAGTTCTTACTGCTCATCCTTGTGACCCTCAGGGATAACATGGACTTTGCAGAAGAATTGCACATCGTGGAGGACTGTGGAGGGAATCTTCATCAAGACTTGGCGCACCTGATCTTGAGCTAAAATCAGTATCAGTCATCAGTGGGAAGAGAGCAGAGTCAGTGCCCAGGTATTTCAGAATAATAGGTCTACCTCTGACTTCCTAGCTTTCAGGAAGCAAAGGGTTTCTTGTGAGCCAAGCACTATGCCCAATTCATCCAAGCTAATCACAGACGTCAAACACGCGGTGGTACTTTATACGAGGCACAGAAAGGCTAAGAACGTTCCCAGCCAGACAGCAGCATTGATGCTATACATGGTGCACCCCCAGCAGTTCTTTACATCTGACGGAGGGGATGAGAGGGAGCCTGCTGACTTCTTACTTTCCCTGTTTCTCGCCCAAGCTATGCCTGTGTGTCGAAGTAACATTTTGGAAGGAGATAAACCCCCAGGACACATACTTTCATATCCTATAGAGCAGTTTCCCTAAGAGTATGTTTGTTTCTTTGAAAGTAACGTCAGAGCTTGAAGAATTCTGTTGAGCCCAAGAAAAGGATGCCTGTATGTTTTTTCATCTGGAGGAAAGTCAGGATGGCTGTCAGAATTGACATAATCATGTTCCCTGTCAGTGCCAGGCTCGAGGCATCCTTTTGAGTAACTGCGGACATCACTAGACTCTGAGAGGAACCCATCCCTAAGGGTCCATCCCCAGACATCTACATGGTTAAGAAGGGAACTGTGCTATTTGTCCAGATGTTTTCCTAGTCCTCATACAAGCCTTACATATCAACCAAGAGGTAAATATCAATGGGAAGTGGTCAGAGCCTCACGTTTAACAGGAATGTGGTCTGTTTGAAATTTTGAAAAGTGAGTTGTGGGTATTTGGTGACCAGTTATCCTAGAATGTTCCTGAGGAGTGAGTAAACTTCAAGCAGAGGAGTATAAATTGTTTGAAACCCATGGCCAAGTGAAGGATGGTTCAGAAAAGACTGTAGAACATCTTCCAAATGGTTAAAAGGCCTGAGGAGGAAAGTGTGGTAACATATGAGTGCATAATGTCTTGATGGTGCAAGTTTGTGGAGTGATTCGAAAATGCATAAGTAGCTTGGTCACGCAACAGAGCAAGAATTGCATTTCTAATTTCATCCAGACCTTTTTTTTTTTAATTTATTTTTTTATTTTTATTTTTGGCTGCGTTGGGTCTTCGTTGCTGCATGTGGGCTTTCTCTAGTTGCAGCCAGCAGGGGTTACTCTTCATTGCGGTGCGAGGGCTTCTCATTGCGGTCACTTCTCTTGTTGCAGAGCACGGGCTCTAGGTGCATGGGCTTCAGTAGTTGTGGCACACGGGCTTAATAGTTGTGGTGCACGGGCTTTATTGTCCCTCAGCATGTGGGATCTTCCCAGACCAGGGATCGAACCCGTGTCCCCTGCATTGGTCGGCAGATTCTTAACCACTGTGCCACCAGGGAAGTCCCAGGCAGTCCTTTTAAGAGTACACAGTCTGCACTTCAAATTTTAATGGATTTTTTCCTGTATACATCCCCTTGGCATACGAAATACTGTCTTTTTTTTTTAGCTTTTTATTTTGAGTTAAATAGTTTTGGTTTTATAAGAAGATGCAAAAATAGTACAGAGTTCCTAGCTTCTCCAGTGATGACATGTTACATAACCAGAATATATTATCAAAACAAGGACATTGACATTGGTACACTAACAGTAACTATAGACTTTATTTTAATTTCACAATTATGCAGTTTTAAAAAAGCATTATTTCTCATGTCTTAATGATTGTTTTTAAAATTATTGTGTTTCAGATAGCTGCTTTGTAATATGTCTTAATTCAGAACTCAAAAATTTACTTGAAAATTGGATTTCCTAAGCAAAGCTTTCTTATCTGCATTTATGTTTTGCTTTTGCTTTTGTGTTGTTCTCAAATAGGCAGATACTATAACCTGCCATTGCATGAATTCCTGTGGAGTTTGTTGTGATTGTTCATCTGCAAAATTAAGACTTGGAGAATGTCTAAGGTAGCTGTCTTCCAAGTGGTTCCTCGTCTTCTGTAAAATCATAATTTTCACTGTTTCTATCAGTGTCTTCTGACTTATGAGCTCATAGGAGTTCTGCAATGCCAAGCTCAGTTACCTCTTGGACTTTGTCCTCCCCTTTATTCAACTGTGCACATTACAGGCATGATGTCATTGGAAGACATCGGTATCGTTTGGAACATTGCTGCTATAGATCAGTGAAGCTAAGCTGTTCCTTTGCAACTGAAAATGCTAAGAGCAAAATGTTGCATTTGTGCAACCATTTATAGTTTCAGAATACTTCATGGGCAGAATTTTCCTGGATCCCACACAACCACCCTGTGAAATAGGCAGAGCAAATGTTTTATTATCTCCACTTAAGCTTTGTGGGCCCCTGTGACTAAACATCAGACCCATTCACAAAAAAACTGGGTGCAGCCGGTAAGGCATATTTGTACCAGATAAATCAATAGATGATATGTATTTATGTATGTATGTATGTATGTATTTATTTATAACATCTTTATTGGAGTATATTTGCTTTACAATGGTGTGTTAGTGCTTTATAACAAAGTGTGTCACTGCTGTATAACAAAGTGAATCTGCTATACATGTACATATATCCCCATATTTCCTCCCTCTAGCGTCTCCCTCCCACCCTCCCTATTCCACCCCTCTAGGTGGTCACAAAGCACAGAGCTGATCTCCCTGTGCTATGCGGTTGCTTCCCACTAGCTATCTATTCTACATTTGATAGTGTATATATGTCCATGCCACTCTCTCTCTTTAATATGGAGCATTTAAAATAGGTTGGTTAGAATCAGATGGAAGAGCTACAAGAATAACCATGGGAAAGTGAAGCAAGCAGGTTGACAAGCACCAGAAGCTGTCTGCCTTCGCTGGAGAAGCAAAGAGCAGAGATGGGGTAACTGGGCCCCAGGAAACAGAGGTACCATGTTAAACCAGTGTCATACACCAGCCAAACTTAGCTGAACCCTAATGTCTGGACAGGGGGGGAAATATAGTTTCACACCCACATGTATTCCAAGCATAAGAAAGGAAGAGTGGGTATGGATCTGAGAGCAAAAGTGCCACATAGTGTTGGACCAGGTGTACTTCTCATTTTTAACAGACATACCACCTGATGGCTTGCTGCTGAGCACAAAGGTTAGGGATGAAGTGCACATTATCTCTGCTGGGAAGAAATGATCAGTTTTGTAGGAAGAGGCCATCATATAAACAACAACGACTATCCTTATTGCTGCTGCCAACTCGCATTTACTACCCAATTACATTAATTGAGTACTACGTAGGTGCCAGGAATGATCATGAATGATTTAAATGTAGTTCCTCATTTAACCCTTTGAGTTGTGTTTATTGTTCCCATTTTACAGATGATGAAATCGAGGCTTTCAGGGGTTAGGTGTATTGCCAAGGGTCACAAGGCTCATAGCAAAGATTCTGACCTAGACCATCTGCATCTAAAATCCTATATGGCCTCCCTAAGTATGATAAAGTGTTCGAAGTTCTAGGATTTTTTCTGTGTCCAGAGTATAGGGTAGGTACAAAAGAATAAGTGACCAGTTTGTCCCGGGGGCAGGGGAGACTTCAGAGGACACAGTACAGTCAAGTTGAACTTGGAATAGGAGTGAGGGTTTCTCCAGGGGAACCAAAAGGCAGGGGCGGTCAGAGCAGAGAACAGCGGTGACAGCCCTGAATAACATTTCTGAGAGCCTGATAAACTTGGCTACGAGCAGGTAACACGGGGCTGTTGGAACCCAGCGTGGGAAGAGGACTTGTGGTAAGAGAAAAGGTGAGGAAGCCAGGAGCCACGTGAGAACCATGTCGTATTCAAGAGACACTTCATCCAGGAGAAAGTGGGAAACTGTTGATGACTGTATGCTGTGGAGAGTCCTGGACAGTTTTGCTTTAGAAGATCTCCCCTGCTTGCAGTTAGGCGGGTGTTATGACATGTTCATATAAGACTTAATCATTGTTCTGGGACTGGGTAAATGTCAGAAGATGTCCTGAAAAAACAGACTGGAACTTAAGTGTCATGCTAGTCAAGTAGAAATGTCAGCAGCTTCATCTGACCACTGACCGTTCTTTGTTAAATTCATCAGTGTAAATCGATGTTACTGAAAAGAGGTTGGTGATATTTGAGTAGGCTTCTGCTATAAGTGCTTGATTGAGCTCTCTATTAACTTGGTTCAAAATTATCTCTCATTATTCTGTTATAATTATGTCATGTATTTATTTAAAGAAATTAAATTTCCATATAATTCCCCCCATTTTTCTGTGAATTGTGTTTTCCTTTTGTATCTGCATGCACATTTATAACTTCTCAGTAACGGACTTTGTGATGGATTTAATTTTTTTTTCCCTTTGGCAATCGTCTACATCTCAGAAATGTCACTTGTCAAGGATATCAATTTCTTTAGTAAATAGAAAGCTATTGAATGCTTTTATATGAGCTTTAAACTTAGCTTTACCTCGTTTCCATTATGTTGCAAGATGCTTTAGAGGTAGAAATGCATTTTTGGTCTGCTCACTAGCAGGTGAGAAATGATTTTCCTGCCTTCTTTGATTTATTTACTTTCTTTTAGGAACTAATTTGAGTTATACATCATCTGTGTTAAAATGGAGGTAGCTTCGTATCAGCAAAGCAGATTCAATCAGCAAAGAATTCTTAATATTGAAATAGTCCATGTTCTTTTCTTATTTTCTTTTTCATTACAGAGTTTAATAGTGTTCATTTTACTTATTTGAATGTCAAAATTCTCTAGGGAGGTGCCACATGTTGTGTTCAAAGCAATTTAAGTGTGTGGAGAAGAGAAGTGGCTGGACTAACTTATGGTCAATAACCAGAATATGAAAGGATGCAAGACATTCTGATTCTTGCAGACATTCATCACCGCTACTTATGTAGAAAAATAATTCAGTATTAATGACCCTATATTGGAATTGATTTATCTACACCTGGTAAAAGAAAAAAATCTTAGATTTTTAAATGACAGCTTATATCTCTACTTTCTGAGTTTCCTTGGTAATATCTTCTTCTGACTTGTCAACAGGCATTACTCAGAGGAAAGATTTAAAATTGTCAGTGTCATGATTCTAAAATGAACATTCCTTTATGTTTTTTCCACACTGTGCTCATGTGCACATATATTCACAGATTGATTCATGACTGTGCAGGTGACAATTAGAAAGCATTGTTTTTAAAAACAAATTTGTGTGTATATAAATTATAAATATATGCAGTATAAGTATGATGAATAAATACAATATAAAATACAGAGAAAATTAGATTATGGTTTTTATTACTTTTTTTACTCCTTTGTTTGCTGTTGTTTCTATGGAAATTGACTATCTAGGGGAATTCAGCTTCCTACTGGGAAAAAACAAATGCTGTGTAGCGTGTAGACACTGCAGATTCTCTGAGTTAGAGAACGAGCTGGCTGACTTTGAATGAGGAAACTATACCTCGTTTTCCACATAAGCAACCTGAAATTTTTTTTGAAAATAAATATATTTTTTTATATTTAAAAATATGAGACTTTGATGAGCAAAGTATTCAAATTACATTTTGGAAATGATTTTTAATGTTTCCATCAGGTCAATTAGAAGTCAGTTAAATGTGACAATACAAGCCAAGGGTATTATCATAATGTTTGTGGGTAAATCCGAGTTATGGTTTGGAAGGCCCAGAAAGACAAGTTCTAGGGATGAAATCAGAGTCCAAAGTCTCTGGTCAATGCAGTTGGACAGGTGTTGCACTAGAGCAGGGATAGCATAACCTGTAGCTTGGCCAGAGAAAGAATCTTTGTTAAGAAAGAATTTGGTAGAAAGATAAGCATTGTTTTCCTCCTTTACCACTTCTAGGCCCTAGAATCTTGATTAAAAGTGTTATAGGGGGTGTTCTGGAGTCAGGTATCCCTAAAGATTATTTTACTCAAAAAAAATTTTTGTGGTAAGCATGTTTGTGAGAATGACAGACACCTGAGTGCAGGTGAGTGGTTGTGAATCTGCCTTTCCTCCTCTCCTCCTTACGGGGGCGCCAGGATAGGTGCTACCTGACAGCAGGGAGTGAAATTTGGCTTCCTTCATGGTCCTTACGGTGGCCGGTGTGGCCCCTGTGCTGGGAGCTACGCTGTCCAGTCTTGTTTCAGGGCCCTTGTTGCTTAGTTACGGTAGGTGCTTCGTCTCTTGTCTGGTGGTCTTTGAATTCTGAGTAACGCTTTGCTTTTCCTCCTGTGTAAACGACCAAGTGACGCTGTCCGTGGTGCTGAAGCCATCCATCTCTCCAGCCTGAATTCTTCCGTGTCTGTATCTGTGATGTCCCAGGCAGCTTCATGTGCTCTGCACAGTCAACCTTTGCTCTCACTGTCAAGAGACCTGGCATTTTAACCCTCTTGGCAGAAACAGTTTGCTGTAGGTATGCCTCATGTTGAGCAGAAACAAGGCTCATCAGATGACACTTAGGCTATATTCTGTCAACAATAAAGTACCCCTCCCCCAAGCTCCCGCCCCTCACCCTGGCATAGTTGAGCTGCATCACAGGTGAAGCGTCTTTGCTCCCTGCTCTGCTATATGCCTCGTGTTATTTGGGATGAGAGGTCGGATGACCAAATGGGCTACACAAAGCTACAAGACCGCTAGTGCCAGGAGGAGGGAAGCTGAGGGAAGAAATCTCACCATATAGTCCATTACGGCCCCCCTCCCCACCCCATATGCTTGGGCGACGCCTACCGTCCTGCTCCTGGTACAATTTTCATTCATTGACCTTAGTAGAGAGAGTAGATAGAGTACTTAGCACCCCGACCGAAGTGTTTGCATTCAGATACCTGAGCAAATGCCTGGGGTTCCCCCCTGGATGATTTCACTACCCACAAGCGAAGGAGACCCAGGAAAGGAGCCCTTGGCCAATGCAGCTCTTTATCTCCAGAGGACGCATTTCTGGTCATTTTATATAGTGGCTGCTTTTCTTTTCTTTTTATTTTAACATCTCTATTGGGGTATAATTACCTTACAATGGTGTGTTAGTTTCTGCTGTATAACAAAGTGAATCAGCTATACATACACATATATCCCCATATCTCTTCCCTCTTGCATCTCCCTCCCTCCCACGCTCCCTATCCCACCTCTCTAGGTCACAAAGCACCGAGCTGATCTCCCTGGGCTATGCAGCTGCTTCCCACTAGCTATCTATTCTACATTTGGTAGTGTATATATGTCCATGCTACTCTCTCACTTTGTCCCAGCTTACCCTTCCCCTCCCCGTGTCCTCAAGTCCATTCTCTACGTCTGTGTCTTTATTCCTGTCCTGCCCCTAGGTTCTTCAAAGCCATCTTTCTCTCTCTCTCTTTTTTTTTTTTTTAGATTCCATATATATGTGTTAGCATATGGTATTTGTTTTTCTCTTTCTGACTTACTTCACTCTGTATGACAGTTTTTCCCCCTCATTTCTCTTATCAAGCATTTGGAATTATTTGGAATTATTTCTGGTAACTTTTTCCATGAAAAGCATTTGGTTTTACGATTCAGTTCAATTTAGGATCCTGGATAAATCTAAAAGAAGACTTCACGGGCACACAGTTCTGACAGAGCAGAGGGAGGTGTCTGGGAGCCTGCCCAGTGGGTCTTCCAGGCTCTTAACCCCCTGCTGGCCTCCTACCCCTGTGGGAGGACAGCTGGGTTTTGATCTTTAAAATCTGCTGCTTGTTATTATAATTCCAACAGCCCACAGTGTCTTACCAAGTGAAACTAGTCTGTATCTTTTGTATTCTTTGTGTGTGTGTATGTGTATTTATATACACTACAGGTGACCCCTGAACAGTGTGGGTTTGGACTACTTGGGTCCACTTATAAGTGGATTTGTTCAATAGCAGATACTGCAGTAGTACACGGGATTGATTGAGAGTGGGGGTGTGTAACTGGGGCTATGAAGGAGCCGCGTATATGGCGGGCTGACTATATTTATACTCAGATTCTCCACTGCATGGAGGATGGGCATTGCTAACCCCTGTGTTGCTCAAGGGTCAACAATATTTACATCCAGAGGTTGTCCCTTTATCTACATAGTCCAGTGTGAATTGATTTCTTAGCTTCATGCATGAATTTGTTCTTAGGGCAGTTATAATTTTCTTCAAATTTATACTCTGTCCTTTAAAATGTTAACTGGCTACAATTATCACCCTTTTTATCAACTAGTTTATATTAGTTACAGTCTCACTCATCATTGAAAACAATCCTTCATATTTAAATCTGGAAACTATGAGCAGTTAGTGTGTTATTTACTACCCTTGTATTCAGGACAGAGTCAATTCTTCTGCAGCCGCTTTCTCAAGATGCACGTAAACCTGTCTCATTAGAACTCTAAGTGTTAAAAATCGCCTGCACAGTTTGGGAATTGTATGTGAGAAGCAGTATTTCAGCTCAAATATCCCGTTTCTTACTTTCTACAATATAATCAAACCGAGGCTGGAGCTCCTAGATGGTAAAATTGCTTATGTATGTTAGCAAATTTTATGTATCATTTAAATATGGAAATGATTCAAAGCTTTAGCCAGAGCAAATAGGTGAATCAAAATATAATTGCTTAAGGGAGAGCCATGTGATATTAACTCATCTTATGTTTTGATACTGTATGTGTGTATTTATACTAATATATAAACATAGATCAATGAAATATAAGAACTATTAAAGTGGTGCAATCAGTTTGAAATGCAAGTATTTATGTTCTACCCTTCTGCAAAATGAGATGCTACCTGGGGAAGAAATTGATGCTATGGTAATAGCTCCAGCGTACTGAGCACAGACTATGCACAACTTTATATGCTCATCTATTTAATATTCACAACAGACTTATAAAGCACGTACCATGATTATCCCCACTTTACATATAAGGTGAGCCCTAAAGAAATTAAGTAGTTTACCCAGGTGGCACTTAGCATATCTACAATCCGGTGGTCTATTTTAGTGGCTTTATTTACTTTGTAGTTTTGAAGGAAATGAGAGCTACAGTGATGAACCATATGCCCGTTAGGAATACAAGTCAGTAAGAGGCTGAATCAGGGATTGGAAGTCCTTCCCCGGTAGATAATCCTCCCTGAGATGTCTGTGTGTAGAAAGGATCACAGGGGTGTTGGAGTCTCATCACTTAAATCCAGCTTGATCTTGTCCTGTACTTGACTGTTAACTGTGCTCAGATAATTTAAAAGTTTAATACCAGGCACGGTTGGAGTCCTAAGATGGCAGAATGTTATATATCTTCCTTCAGTTCACATAGATCAACCAGAACGTTCTCAGTTGATTTCCTGGGGAAGGTCTATAAAAATGTCATAAACGTTATTATTCTTAACCATCATTATTTTCTGCTAATTTTGAGATTATGTAAAATATTGACTAAAGCCAGAAGTACCAAGGTGGAACCAAGTGATGGGGCTTTTTAGTAACGTTTCCATGAACATGAAAGTGAACACGTGTGTAGCATTTAAATCTTCAGCCCCTGGACCATCAGGTGAGTTCAGGGATGCTAGCTGTTATCTGGGCTTTCATGCATATGCCATTGGAAACTCATAATTTCAACAATCATACATCTTAAGACTTGCAATCAGCCCGTGGAATTTTTGAAAGAAGGGAGATAAAAACAGGAAGTTATTAAAGTTATCTTTGATAAACTACAGGTAAACGAAATAATCCTGAAGGAAAAAAATATATCTTGAAATAAAGCAAAGTATATAGTATAGAAAGACACAGAACTCTAAGACAAATGAGATATATTTTTAAAAAATAAAGATAGATACAACATTCAAGAAGCTGGAGGCTGCTCTGATAATACAGGAGCAGTTTGATATTTCTTCTTAAAATAATCAGATGCAAGTATACAGTGATAGAAATGCAAATCTTAAGGTGCTCTTAGCTAGCTAGAGGTTAAATCAATGTTTTATTCTCAAATCAAAACGTCAGAGTTTTTCCTTAGTCAAGTTTTAATTTTTAAAGGTTGAATATTTATGAAGAATCTAAAAGCTGAAATTGTTGGAAGTCCTTGGAAAAAGGTTAAGCTAAGTAATAAGTAAACACCAGACAGTCGTGTGTGAGCTTGAAGGTCTCCAAGAACACCTTGCATTAAAATGCAAAGCATCCGAGGAGAAAGTCTGTATCTTTCATCAGATTTCCAAGAGTCCAAAAACTCTTAATATTTATTTCCTTAGTATTTTTTTCTTTTTCTTTTTAACCTGTCTGTGAACTGGACTGGCTTGGAGACTTCATACCTAACGTGTGTTAATGGCTTTGTATAATGTTGTAGAATCATAGGCTCCTAGAATTCCAGGTTCCATCTTTGTGAATCTCTTCTGTTTTTGCTGCCAAGTGAAGATAAGCCTCTGCTTAAGAATCACTCCTGTGAAAGGAGAAAAAAAGAAGCTTTTGAGCCAGGTAGAATTTGTGTTCAGAGCTTTCCCTGATACTTGCTCACATTTCATAAGTTTTAGAATCTCATCATTCCTTACTTGTAATAATGGTGATTATGTAGCATAAGGTTGTAATGGATTAAATTTTATATATATATATATATATATATATATACACACACACACACACACACACACATACATACCAGATAGAACTTCATTTTAGTCCAAGATACTCCATTCTGTGTTTCACCATTTTATTAGATATATTCTTTTATATACTCTACTAACTGGAATCTGCCAAGATGTAATTTTCCTCTATTTTTTCTTTTCTTTTCTTTTTCATTTTTTCTTTTTTCTTTTTTTTTTTTTGAAGCATTGCACTCATATATTACAAGTCTAAACCCTCTTCTGCCTGACGACTCCTCCAGGCTTTCCTGCTACTTTGGGGTTACAAGTGTTCCCATTATCTTTACCCTTCTTTTGAAGTGTCATATGTTTATGTCAGAGTATCTGTAATCATTCTGCCACCAGTTTTTCCAAGTGATTTCTGAGAATTTCCTGTTTTCTCCAAAAGCCTCAGTTAAGCACTTTCCGACTGCAGATCTTCTGGGAATGTGCTTGGCCCGTCTTGGGGGTTCACTGCATCAGTCTCTGCTGTCTTGGTGACAGTCCTACTATTATTGACCTAAATTCAGAGAACTGTGAAATGAAATGTTTGCTTCTATAACTTCTGATACAATCAGTCCAGGAAAGACCTTTGTCCACTTATAACAACTTAGGCACAATTCTTTCTGGAAATGAAATAAAATAGAACGGTTTTGCCAGACCACTGGGTACAGTTTATTAGGTGCTTATGTATCGGTAGCCTCTGTGGGGAAAAATAGTGTAGGAGAACAAAGTGTATACGTTTTATGTATCTGTGCTTTGCATCCTCCTTTGTAAAATGAGAGAAAAGACTCTCACAGGTGATGATAAAAGCTATTTGAAAATATTTTCAGAGACATGAGAAGAATTTGTTTTCCTAATTTCTGAGGGTTTTTAGGGAAAATATGTCCACTTGTCCTCATCTGAAGTCCTGTCTGGCAGCTGAAGTGAGCCACTCCCAGAAACGAATGGGCCATGATGATGGTCCCTTGTACCTGTCCTTCCCGAATCCATTCATTCCACACACGTGGGTTGGGTGTCCAACATCTTTGAACGCTGAGATAGAAGCTTCTGGTTACAGGGAAGAGGAGGAGGACATTGAGAGGAGACAGACATGTAAACAAGCACATTGTGGAAAACAATGTAGGGAAACGTTCCACCCTTCCTGAAGCTGTAAGGGGAAGTTTTCTGAAGATACTTTCCATTTGAGTCTCAGCAGGTGGAGAGTAGGACCATTTTCAGCAGAAGGATGGAAGGGATAACTGCACCCCTTGAAACCTGGAAGCCATCCACCCACTGGAGAGAGGGAGCTGGGTCCCCCTGCAACACTCCTAGGAGTCAGTTTCCCATTTGACAGAAGTGTGGGTAGACGTTCTGAGTGGTTAAGGGCTTGGCCTGGAGGCTTCTGTTTATGGAGTTAAGTCATTGACCTTGAGCTGAAGGCTTTCAGCTCCTGCCCTAGTGATGTGTCATCTCGCGGGGTGCTCCATGGCTGTGGCTTCTAGAGACAAGGAGTCTTCCTCTGCTCAGGGATGCTCCTCACATTTGTATTTGGATTTCTCTTCAGTCATGTTATTTTCACCTCTGTTGGACCGTAGACCTTAATCGGAAAGCTGAAACCATGTAATAACATTTGCTTTATTAGTAAACCACTGAAAAGCATCTTGGTTGGATGTGTTGTAACCTATCACCGATGGACGTACTGCTGTGCCTTTCTACCCTCATCAGGCTTCCTTCCATCCCCTTGTCCTTTCTCAGTGTGACATTTCCATTATTCCCTTTCTAGTTGGAAGCAATTCTCTCTAAGATGCACTTTTAAAATGAAAGAACTTCTTCCTGCTACCCCTTCCTCAGCAGCAGACTTATTTTGCAAGTCAAGGGCTGAAAGTTTTAAATAAAATTGAAAATATACTCATTAACATGGATGGTTTATTGAAAAACAACAAACCTATACCTGACGTCAATTTATGGAAGCGTATTTTAATTGAGTTTGGCAAATATGCATGCATTCACAAGGCTTCTAGTCTGGATTCCATTCTCCATCTTCACGTGGAAGATTAGAAGATGAATGAAGCATTGGCCCCAGCCTCAAAGGGTTCTAAGACTGGTAGGGAAGCCAAATATTTAAGCTAATGAATTGGAACACTGAATACAGCGTGCAGCAGTGGGAGCACTTTTAAAATACAGAGAGGATGCTGAGGAGAGGGTGACTCAGCCTGGAGAGGAAGGAGAAGCCTCCTGGAGAAAGGAACCTCAAATTGTGCTTTGCAAACAGCAAAGGAGTGTTCTAGGAGGAGCAAGTTATAGACAGCAGAATCTTCCCAGTAGAAAGAATGTTCTGTGTAAAGATGTTGATGAGTGATGACAGAAGAATGGATAAAGGAGGTGAGGTACATATATACAATGGAATACTACTCAGCCATAAAAAAGAATGAAATTTTGCTGTTTGCAGCAACATGGGAGGACCTACAGACTATCATACTAAGTGAAGTAAGTCAGACAGAGAAAGACAAATATCATGTGATATCACTTATATGTAGAATCTTATATTTGGGCCGATCAAAAATTAAAGTAAGAAATATATATTGGATATTTAAATTTTATAGTCCATGTTATTATGTATTGATCTGATACATAATGTAAGTTTTTTTAAAGGAGATAAATACAGTAGGACTAATTAAACAGGCATCACCATGGATGGATCTAGAAAATATCATACTGTGTCAGACAGAGAAAGACAAGTATTATATGATCTCACTTATATGTGGAATCTAAAAAATAATACAAATGAATCTATATACAAAACAGAAACAGACTCACAGACACAGAAACCAAAGTTATAGTTACGAAAGGGGAAAGGGAGGGGGAAGGGATAAATTAGGATATCTTAGGGGGAAATGGGATTAACAGATACAAATTACTATACATAAAATAGATAAGCAACAAGAATTCCCTGTGTACAACACAGGGAATAATATTTAGTATCTTGTAATAACCTATATTGGGAAATAATCTGAAATATATATATATATATATATATATATATATATATATATATATATATATATATATATATATATATATATATATATATAAAACTGAATCACTTTTCCATACACATGAAACTAACAAAACATTGTAAATCAACTATATTTCAATTTAAAAAAAAGTTGTTGATGGGTGAAATGCCATGAATTGCTCAGGAATGGTTAAGTGCATTGGCCTTAAATTTCAAGTGTGGAAGGACAGCAGGAAGAGGTAGGGTACTGGCAGGGCTGGGGCAAAGGTCTTATATACCCACCTGACTGATTCGACTTTACCCTCTGGGCTGTGGGAAGACAAGAGGGTTTAAGGCAAGAAAGATAATTGAACAGACTTACATAATAGAAAAAATAAATACTTTTTCAGTTTAAAGAATATGTTGGTGGGTAAAAGAAGGTAAAAAGAGTGAGAGTTTTGATAAGGGAGACTAGTTCGGAAATGGTTACAAAACCCCAAAACAGATAATAAAATATTGAAACCCAAATACACATAAAGTCACAGCATAGCCACCATTCCACTAAGGCAGTGCCATGGAGAAGGGAATAGGAAGATATTTAGGAGGGAGAATCCCCAGAAACAAGTGGCTCATTGGATTTAAATAGTGAGGAATACAGAGCCCAAGATTACTTCCAGGTTTCAGGTCTTGGAGGAAGAACAGGAAGTGGTACCACCTCCCTAGACAGGGAATGGGAATGAAGATGTTTTGGAAGGAGCAATCATCCATTAATTTAACAATTATCCTCAAGTGTTTGCTAGATGCCAGCATTTCTGTAAGTGCTGTACATATAAAAAACAAACCAGACAAATCTCCTGTTCTTAGTTCACAGTCTGTAGAGAGAATGGATAATGTGCAAAAAAGATTATATAATAGAATTCCACATGGTGGTTAGTGCTCTAGCGAAAACTAAAGCAGATAAGCCAGCAGGGGCTGTAGGCTGGGAAGCCTGCTGGAGGCAAGACGGTTAGAAATATCTAAATATCTTCTCTCTGAGAAGGTGACATTTAATTGGAGAAATGAATGAAGCAGACAACCACATGAAGATCTGGAAGAGAGAACAGGAAACGGGTAATTTTGGCATCAAGTGGGAGTGGAGACAGCCAAGGTGGGAAATCGGGTAGGAAGTGAGTTTCAGAGAGAGAGGAAGTGGCCCCGCCATAGAGGAGAGTTGGGATTTTATGGCAGAAGAGTTTGGCCATCAGAGTGGCAAGATCCGATTTATGTCTTTAGAAGATTGTGATGGCTGTGGAGCATAGAAAATTGATCGTCGGAAGGTAGCACAGATGCAGAGAGACGAGTTAGAAAGCAGTTTCAGCAGTTCAGGAGGATATCACGGCATCTTGGACTAGGGAGATGTTGAGGATTTGAGCAGTGCTTAGGATCCATATGTATTGCGATATATGGCTGTATGGATGGATGAGTCCCAAGGTAAGGAAAAGGAACAGCCAAGGAGGAATGCTAGGTGTTTGGCCTGAGCCCTTAAGGTGTGGGAAGAGCACACTTTGGGGGGAATATGGAAGATGGGGAGATTAAGAGTGCAGTTTTGGACATATTAAGCTTGGGATGCCTTTGGACATTTACGAAGAGATGTCGGGTCCATGGTTGGACCACTATGTCCGGAGTTATGAGAGAGTCCCAGCTGGAGCTCTACACTTGGGAGTCATCAGTGTGGATGTGAATGGGATCTTCTGGACTGGAGGACAATGGATGAAAGAGGGCAGAGGGACAGTGAGCCTGGAGGCATGCAGAAATCAGGCTGAGAAAGGCGCTGGCAAATAGCGTGAGAGGAAACACTGAGAGATTTGAGGCATCTTATCTATTAATTTTACTGATAAAAATATCACTAGAAGGAGGGTATGTATCAATTATGTCAATGCTACTGACAGGTCAGATAATTAAACCTTGAGTTACTGCAGAGTTTTAAAAATGAACAGGATTCTGCGTTTGAATGATCTAGCTGAAAAATTAGGAATTAAGATAACATATGCACATTGCTATATATAAAATAGGTAAACAACAAGGACCTTCTATATAGCTCAGGGAGCCATACCCAATGCCTGTAATAGCCTATAATGAAAAAGAATCTAATATATATATATATATATATATATATATATATATATATATATATATATATATATATATATATATATTCTGACTGCTGTACACTTGAAACTAACACATTGTAAATTAATTACACTTGATAAGTTAATTAAAAAAAAGAAGGAATTTGGCTCTTACCCAAGAATATTTGGGAAAGAAGTTCCCTTGCTTCCTGTGTGCTTACTATAGCCATTTGTTTTTTTTTTTGTTTTCCTTTTTCAGTTTAGAAGTTCCCTTATAAAAAATTATTACAGAAAATGTTAAAAATGAAAAATAAGTCGTACTTAAGACCAGTCCATATGAAACTGTTGTACAAAAAGGAGAGTATCATTGCTCAAGAAAGGTACAAACAACTGTAGTGGGAACAGGGAACAGGAAATAGTGTCTAAAAGGCAGACGGCGGATGAGACAGAGCAAGCAGCCGACGGCAGAGCCCAGAGCACCTGGGACCAAGGAGGCCCGCTTCCTCCTGACAAACTGTTTCATGCAGAAACTTGATTCTGAGACAGAAGGGAAAGGGACTCAATGCTGCTGCTGAGATAATAACCAAATTTCCTTTCAGTTTTCTCCAACTCCATTGGCCTGTGTGTTTAGGCTTAATTAATACGTATTCATTTAATTATTTTACTTGCTTGTTGCCCATGTGCATGGTGGGAAATCTCAGTCTCCTTGCCCTGTGTTATTTCTAGGAGTTTGCAGAACGTGGGTTCATCAGATGCTCTCTTCTTAACAGAAAGGTTTCTCTCTCCTGTGCAGCGTCATGATTTATTCCTCGAGGCTGTTAGTATCACTCTCCTCCAGTTTGGGGCTTCAGACAGGCTTCAAACTCAACAGAAAGAGTGTCTCTGTCCTGTCCTTATCGTGTTTGATCTCCCCAATCCCTCTCAACCAAGAGCACTAAGGCTTGCCCCTTCCTTCTTAAGCCAAAGAAAGATATTCACGTGGAGTGGATAAATGCACTCTTCTCCAGTCTGTCCCACTAGCCTGACAAATATGCCCAGACATGTCTGAACTACAGCAGAGGACATAGCCTAAGATTAAGCACAACTCGGCTACATAGATTCTAGGATTTATAAGAGATGAAAGCACACAATAATGAAGCAGACATAAAAAATGAATGTTAGATCCTTACGCAAGAAAAGGAAATAATCCAACTTTATTTTTCACTTGAAGGAATTGAAATCCAATAAATTTAATGGATGCATCTAAAGACAAAAAACTGAATTTTGTAGAACTCAGACATGTACCCAAGTTTCCAAACCTTAGACTATTTTTTTTCCAATAAATTAAAAAATGCACACATACACAAAGAAATGCCACAGTAACTGAATTTTCAATACAGTCTAATTCTTTCCATTGAGTAGGTGGATTAATTTTACTGTACTCCCAGAAACAAGAGCACTGTTTGAGAAACAAACATGGTAATATGTGGATGCATCATACTACAGATGCAGAAAGAGAAGTACAGTAATGCTTGGCTAATTTCTCTTTGTGTTTCAAGCTTCAAATTGTATTCACTTGTAATGGAGAAGCAATAGTTTTGACTAGATCTGCTTAGAGGATGGGGAACTTAATAAATATTGACAAAGAGTATAAAATCTTAACACTTAATTTCTGAAGTTCATGAATCTTGTGTAAAATAGCAGACTATTACAAAATAATCGTAGTGATGTGGGTTTACAGAAACAACTGGTCAGTTGAAATACAAGTCTAATTGAACTAATACTTGATTAATGAATCAATCAGTTAAACCAATGGCCTTGTGTAGATAATGTTAGAGTTTTTAAAATTTATTTCTGTAAATAGCTGGGGATTAGATTTTCTGGATAGGTGGTTAGATAAGTACAGTCTCCAGCAATCCAGTCTGGGTTCCACATTCCTACCAGTGTTACCTTTTTAAAACACTCCATTTAATTCAATTCCTTTATTTAAAATATTTTTCCCTGTTTCCAACAGAATGAATGTCAAACTTCTTTATATGGCAGTCAGGGTCCTCTCCATCTACCTTGACTTACCTTTTCAATGGTGTCACTGGTCCCTGTTCCTCAGTCTCTTTTCTAGCCAAACTCTTCTCTCTTTCTTTCTTTCTTTTTAATTTTCTGCTGCATACCTTTTATTGAACAACTGCCTCCTAATTATTTTGCCTGTATACACCACACAATCACCTCTGGCCTCTATGTTTATCTCTCTTATTGGAATGTCCTTCTGATCCTTCTTTTTTTTTTTTTTTTTTTTTTTTGCGGTATATGGGTCTCTCACTGTTGTGGCTTCTCCCGTTGAGGACCACAGGCTCCAGATGTGCAGGCTCAGCAGCCATGGCTCACGGGCCCAGCCACTCCGCAGCATGTGGGATCTTCCCGGACCGGGGCACAAACCCGTGTCCCCTGCCTCGGCAGGTGGACCCTCAACCACTGCACCACCAGGGAAGCCCTGATCCTTCTTTACTGGTTGAAAGCCTATGACTTCTTCAAAGAGCCCCATCAAATGTCAACTTACTTGAGACTCCAATAACTGCTTCTGGATTCTATTATAATTTGGAATCTCATATTCACAAGACCCTCCAGGCTACTCAGCTGTCCCTTTCCCTACCCAGAGTTGCATTCTTTTTTCATTCTGCAGAGTGGCCAGTTCAACTCTACCACTATTTTCAACTCTCCAGTCCTGCTGCCCTTACGTAATCTCATTCAGCTGACTCACTGAGAAACCAGCTGGTCGGTGTGAACTCGACCATACTGTACCCTCAGCTTCCAGTAGACCCATCCATGCCTTCACTCTGGCTTCCCTGCCCCACGTTGCAGTGTGTCCCCTTCCAGATCACCCACTTGTGCTCTCCGTTGCGTCCCTTCCCTTGTCTCAGATGATGACCTATTTCTCGTAACTTTGATATCTTCTTTTCCACTACCTCCTTTCTGTCAACCTACACTCTACTTGTTTTTAATTTTTTTGAATTTGGTAAAGTAGCAAGATACAAAATTTATGCACAGAAATCTCTGGCATTCCTATACACTAATGATGAAAAAATCTGAAAGTGAAATCAAGAAAACACTCCAATTTACCATTGGAACAAAAAGAAAATAATATCTAGGAATAAACCTACCTAAGGAGACAAAAGACCTGTATGCAGAAAATTATAAGACACTGATGAAAGAAATTAAAGATGATACAAATAGATGGAGAGATATACCATGTTCTTGGATTGGAAGAATCAACATTGTGAAAATGACTCTACTACTCAAAGCAATCTAGAGATTCAATGCAATCCCTGTCAAACTACCACTGGCATTTTTCACAGAACTAGAACAAAAATTTTCACAATTTGTATGGAAACACAAAAGACCCTGAATAGCCAAAACAATCTTGAGAACGAAAAACGGAGCTGGAGAAATCAGGCTCCCTGACTTCAGACTATACTACAAAGCTACAGTAATCAAGACAGTATGGTACTGGCACAAAAACAGAAATATAGATCAATGGAACAGGATATAAAGCCCAGAGGTAAACCCATGGACATATGGTCACCTTATCTTTGATAAAGGAGGCAGGAATGTACATTTTGGTTCATTTTAAACAACAGTGTTTTCCAGTATCTCTGATTCTTTCTCCAGCATCTGCCACGTTGCTCATTGCTTGCTTTTTATTTGATGACAACTATGTGGAAATGCTAGTGGATACCTATGACTTAACTTCAATTCTATTTATTCCTCAATTCCGTGCTCTCAGTTGTTAAGTCTCCCTACACTACTGACGTGGTTCTGAAGTCTAAATCCATGCTCTTTCCATCTTTGTTCTCATTCTCTTAACTTTTCTCCAACATTCTTTCATGAAATACTGCCCACTTCTGGTTTGAAGAATATCGATTTTCCAGTACTTGCTCCTACTTTTCTGACTCTTTTCATGTTTGTTAGGAGCTGAAAACCTAGTTGGACATGCCTTTCCTCAACTATCATCAGTGGCTCCCCATTACCTACATAATAAATGTACTGGCATGTCACATTTTAATACAATATAACTTTTGCCTAACCTTTTAGAGCCACACCAGAAGGCCTCCAAAATATCATGCATACTCATACTTCCATGTCTTGGGTAACACTGTTGCTCTGTGTCTAGAGTGCTGTTTCACACTTTTCAACTTGAGAAAGTCATGCCTATCTTGCAAATTATCTCCCAAATGTCATTCCCACTGGACCACCTGCTCTCTCTAATTATTACGTGGAGAATTAGCAACTGCCTCTATTGCTTTCCCATGTTTTATGTGTATTACAAATTTTCAGTAATAGTTCGTGTCATATATTGAAAGTATTTTTTAAACTTTATCTTTCTCATTACACTATTTCCTCAGTTAGGTTAGGGTCTGTATTCATCTTTACATTCACAGTGCTTACCACAGAGTAAGTGGTCACTAAGTATTGATTTATTTGATAATAGTTTGTCCTCAATCAGAGCTCTTTGGTGAGGGCAATTCTATAATATTCCTCCATATCACATATCTCTATAAAATAAGTTGATGAAAGAGATTGAATAAAAACTAGCTTTTCTACAATTTAAATGGTGAATTTGCAGTCAGGGAGAAAGCGTTTGCTGTAATAGGCCCTGGTCTGGGAAGATCTCCACATGTCACGGAGCAGCTAAGCCCATGCACCACAACGAATGAGCCTATGTTCTAGAGCCAACGAGCCACAACTACTGAGCCTGAGAGCTACAACTACTGAGCCCATGAGCCACAACCACTGCGTCACCAGGGAAGCCCTAGTAATTTTTAATTAAATCTCAGTCACTGTGTAAAGCAAATGTAGGATTTTGGGACAGTGTTGATGTCCACCAAAAAGCATTCCCACTTTTTCAGACATAATTAGGAACAGGAACTACAACAGATTTCAATATTTTGTTTTTTTTTTAATAAATTTATTTATTTATTTTTGTCTACGTTGGGCCTCCATTGCTGCGCATGGGATTTCTCTAGTTGTGGTGAATGTGGGCTACTTCAGTGCATGGCTTCTCATCATGGTGGCTTCTCTTGTTGCGGAGCATGGACTCTAGGTGCGTGGGCTCTAGTAGTTGTGGCATGCAGGCTCAGTAGTTGTGGCTCATGGGCTTAGTTGCTCCTTGGCATGTGGGATCTTCCTGGACCAGGGCTTGAACCCATGTCCCTTGCATTGGCAGGCGGATTCTTAACCACTGCGCCACCAGGGAAGTCCCCAGATTTCAATATTTTAAATTAATATTTTAAAATATAATTTCTCAATTTTTTGTTTACATATCTGATCATTCAAATTCAATTAATATTAACTGTAGCTCTTATTTTTCATCTTTCATGATTTCTTATCTCTGACTTTTCTCTGATTTCTCATGTTCTATTAAAATGTGTAGAACATGGTTCTGAAAAAAATGCCAGCTTAAAATGAGTTTATACTCTGACTATGTACTCTACAGAACAGAATGTGAACATTTTACAAAATCTAAATCTCCCCCCAATATTGATCACTCACTTGATAGCTGTTTCTTTTCTAAGTCTAGTTTTATTGGATTTACTTAATTGAACTCCGTCTTGCTAATGAGTATAATTGAATGGTTAAGAAAGCCTAATATGGGGCAAGTTCTGTCTTATTAAACCCATGAAAGAAAGAAACTCCCATCCCTCAGGGGACATTATGGAATTGTTTTCATCCTCTGAAGGCCTTGAGACCAGAAATAAAATTCAGAGTATCTATAGCTCTTGAACTGTGGGAGGAGGTGTTTGGCGCCTGCCTTCACCAACTGGTTCACATTTCAATTGCCGGAACCAAGTCTTAGGTGACTGCATAAGGCACTTATGTGCCAGAGCTCAGTGAGGGGCTGTGATTATAGATGTGCATGAATTAATGACCATGGTAATTATTTTACACACTTAAATTAATTACATTATCTTTCCTGTGTATTTTTACGATTATAAGTGTTTGCAAAATCGATGTTCATGATTTGACGAAATTAAAGTACTAAAGTTAAGATGGATTATTTTTTAACTCCTGAGGATTGGCTTTTGTCATTTAAAAAAAATATACAGACATCATGGCACTGCTTGTAAGCATAATATAAATAAACTGTCCTTATGATTACACTTGTTAACTTTTAATATGAACACTTTGGTTTATATAATCACAGCCCACATTCTTCTTTTATAGTCAGTGGGGACCTTACCCAGTTACCAGAGGTTCAGAAATAAATAGGTACTCAGAGTCTGAACTTCAGGATAGGTGCTTCATATTTGTAGATTACAACTTTGGATCTAAGCACCTGAGTTCAGATTTTTTAATGAACTATAACACTATTAACATTTAAAATGTTAAAAAAGGAAAAAGCCCTCATAATTTCAGAACCTAGCAAATCATTGGCATTACCTTTCTGTGTTCTGTTCCAGATAACTTTTATGACACTAAGTTGGAATCTTAGCATATATACAGTTTTGTGTTCTGTGTATTCACATATTGCCAAACAGAATTGTCTGTGTTGTTAAAATCTTTCATATTATTATTCTAATGGTTGCATAGTAGTCTAGAGATCTGATATTCTAAAATTTACATAATACACTCATTAATATTTACTTACAAAATATTCAAGTTTATTGTATAGACTTATATGTCAGCAAGCAGCCTGAATTAAAAAGAAAACGTACTTATAATTTCACTTCCCAGAAACAATGACAATTAATATATTAGAATATATCTTGAATATTATAAATATCTAGCTATCTTCTTAAGTTTTTATACAAGCAGGCATATAAATATATATGTGTATATTTTAAAATGTGACCATTTAATATATAATAAAAATATACAAATTATAATCAGAAATCTTATTAATATATATTATGACCAATTTTTACATTTATAAATAAGAGTTATCTGCATAGTATTTCCTTTCTGAAATATAGCATAATTCTAAAGTGGTCCATATTATTGCACATTTAGAATATACTTAATTTGTTGCAATGCTATGGAAAGCATCCATATCATTATGCAGTTGTCTTGTTAGTTACTTAAAATAAATTCCTAATGTAGTGTTAAATGTATGCACATTTTTAAGGCTTTGATACCTGTGCACTAGACAGCATCAAGAAAAGGTTATGTGAAGTTACATTCCTAACAGCAACAATGTAACACAACTTAGCCTTTTTGAACATTTAAAAAGAACTGTTTTAACATGAATTGCTGAATTTGCACGTTACAAAATATCTCAAATAAAACCCAATTTTATTATAGATAAGGGGAGATGATGGTGACATTGGACTTGTTCTTTTCTTATCCCATTGAAATAGGTATTAATTTATTTTAACATGACAGTGATTAGTGATGTGTTCTCTGCTTGCCATTTGACCATAAATTCCAAAATAAAAATAGAGACAGTATGGTAATGATGCACAGGCAGTAGCATTTCAATTATCAGTAGACTGTAGACAGAGTTCTTTCAAATTAATTTAAAAAATGTTTATGTGTATTTCACTTAAGCGAGAGATCAGAAATCTGTGAAACCTTAGGGGGAAAAAAAAAAACTAGAGTTTTTTGTCTAGGATACTGTGCGGAGCCACGTACAACAGCTCAGTTAGTTAAATGTATCATTAGTTAATAGTTGAAAGAATTTCAGGGACTGAGAGTGAGGAAAACATTTAAGTATGCAAATTTTTATTTGCATTTCCTTTAATACCTAGTCACAATAACTTTTTGTTGTGCTTTAAGAAAGCTCTAAAATATTTGTAAAGTTAGTTCAATAAGCATATTTCAAGGTCAGATGGATCTGATTTCTTTTTTATCTCTGAAAAAATAAAGCCAAAATAAAATTAAATCAGGCTTCCAGGGATTCCAGTGTGGTAGTTTCTGACCTGGCATTTAGGGGTGTCAAAAGTCCAGTCAAAGGAAGGGGTGCTTGTTTTGGTGACATCATCCATCACCTTGTCAGCTGAACACTGAGTCCAGATTTGGCTTCTGTTTCAGATAATGTCTCTGGAACTGTTCTCAGTCCCACAGGCTTGTTATCTATATAAGTCTGGCAAAAATACCTTACTTCTCAAAACCTTTCTTTTGCTATCCCTAAGTATGCATTTGCTACACTTAAGATTTTTTTTTTCAGATCTAATCCCTTTTCAATACTATGCAGATGGTATTTTTTTTCCCTCTTGAACAGTTCTTTTTGTCCCCAAAGTACTATACGCTAGGAATGGGTAAAGTGAATGTATCAAGTTAGACTCCAGATATAATACTTGTATATTTCATAATACCCCTCAGAATGTACTAACATCCTTGAGATACTATACAAGATAACTCACAAAAAGTACATTTTGTATCCATTCAAGGGTGGATATCCTCAGGAAGGAAGAGGAGATAGGAAAGGATGAAAAGGAGCAGAGGGAGAGGAGAGAAAGGAATAAAATGAATGCCGAATGAATAAAAGAAGGTCCTTGCATAGGCAGCTGTCATCAGAGAATCAGCTACAGCAGTATTTTTCTTAGTGTGGTCAGAGGACCACCTGTAAAAACATTAACACTGGGATTGTTAGAAGCAGAGCTTCCTGCATGCGGCTCCATATCTGCTAAGTCGGTTACTCTTGGGACAGGACTCAGGGATCTGTATTTTTCAGGAGCACCGAAGATGATCTTGTGCCCACTGAAGTTTGAAATCTACTGATTTCAAAGTGTAAAGTTAACTAAAAATTCTGACCCATAGCCTGATTTAAAAAGATTGTGTTGGCTTAGAAAATCTACTCATATATTTTGACATGTTCTCAAGCATTAAGAACAGTAGAAATGCACAGAACCCTTTAAGAAAATAGCCTTTCCATGGAGAATGCATTGGAAATCAGAAACTGATGAGGGTTTATTCACTTACTGCTCACTCCTGTTGGAAGGCTTATCCCTGAAATGCAAGCAGGGACATATTAGGATAGAATGACTGTTTACCTACAGAGTGTTTTTCTTTCATGAGAACCTAAATGATGAGTGTAATTAACGTTTAAGTAACACAATAATTAAGGGGTGTAGGTATAGCCTGTCTATGAATTGCTGAAGCATACAAATTATTTTAAGAATTTGAATACCAAATGCTGTTTGTATGCCAACATATTTACTCTAAATCTGTTGATGTTGGAACATATTTTGCCCAGGCAAATAATATAAAAATCACCTAAATAACACATAATGGTAATTGATCCTTGCTAATAAAAGGGGTTCTTTTTAATTAAAAAAAATACATTTGGGAGCATATTTATTATGACTTCTGAGAGTATAAAACTATTTCTCTATTTATATAATTTATATAAATTTTCTCATCTGAGGAAAAAAAATAGCATGAAAAAACAAGAAATGGGGTTTCCCTGGTGGCGCAGTGGTTGAGAGTCCGCCTGCCAATGCAGGGGACACGGGTTCGTGCCCCGGTCTGGGAAGATCCCACATGCCGTGGAGCAGCTGGGCCTGTGAGCCATGACCGCTGAGCCTGCGCGTTCAGAGCCTGTGCCCCACAACAGGAGAGGCCACAACAGTGAGAGGCCCATGTACCGCAAAAAAAAAAAAAAAGAAAAACAAGAAATGAATTCACAGCCCCAAAGGTCAAATGCTAATTTTGGATTTCCTTCATTTAAAAAAAATATTACCAATATCAGTGTCAAAACTATTGATTATTAATGAAAAATACATTTCCTGTGGCACTCTTTTTGACTTGTACATTTTAATCTCTGTTCAAAACATATTGATCTCTGCATCTTTTCCCTCCAACGTTTGAAGTTGAATCACAACACAAGGATATGCAAATCAAGACAATTCTTTCCACAGCTCTAAAAATTTAATGTCAAAAAATACATATTTTAGCATATATTATTTAGTGAAAAGTTCATTTTTATTTTTTATGCAAAAATGCTCTGAGCTTTGTAGTAAGAGAATTTTGTGGGTTCCTGGTTTTATCACATGATTTAGGAGAGTTAACTTCCTCATGGGTGTCCAAAGATGTTAATATTTGACTTTTTTCTGGCATTCGACTAATTTCCTTTTCATTCTGTTGTTGTTGTTATTGTCATTATTACCTTATGTAGGAGCATAAATGGAAAATCACTCAAAGGATCAGTGACCGATGACAAGCACGTAACTCCTGGCCAATAACGTAGGCTGTGTTGGGCGGCTGTGATTCCGCGGAGGATTGAGGCATGTCAGGTCCTTAGGGTAGAATGGAGTAATGTTGTCTGTAACTCAAAATGTCCCATAAATGCTTCTGAGAACAGTCACGCCGTCAAAAACACCAGCCCATTGAGAATCACTGCCCTGGACATGACCTGAAATGACAACATCTTTAGTTGTTTATTTATATAATAATAATTAAGGATAAGAACATTTTAATTCCTAGGTACTTGCATTTTCTGTGTATTGGAAACTTGCTGAGTTTTCTACATCTATATATAAACAAACCAGTATACTGAAGTTTATATATGGCATAAACCATATGGATCTGACTAGGATTTGTATTTCATGAGTTTTCTTTCTTTTTCTTTTTTTGTTTTTTTTTTGATGACTTAGTGTTAGATCTCTCCATCATGCCAAATCAATTAATTTTTAACCAGTTACTTATAGAACATCAGAATGGACCAAGCACTTTTCAGGATGCCATGGGAGAAATGTGATATGCTAGAGATATAGAGACAGACAGATGATGATGGCAGATAGACAGACATACACATACACAGAACTGATCTGCTATTAAACATATGAATAATTTTGAGTGGTTGAGCCAGTGAATAGTCTAAGAATTGAGTGAGGAAGAATTCATTTTCTGTTGTAGTAAAGAAACGATTGTAATGGCAAAATTAGAATTATTTGGCCACTGTCAAACCTGGGGTTTGAACAGGTGTCAAGAGGTGCAGAGGCAACGGCATGAATAAAAATATGAGTATGCAACTGTAAAGTGGTTTTGGGAGACACAAATAGGTTAGTAGATGGACCCCTGCTCTTGCAGGGACCTCATGTGATGACTGGTATATCTGTTTGGGACCCACTTGTAAAGAGTCTTAAATGCCAGGCTAGTAGACTTTGACATGTATCCTGTGGACAGCAGAAAGCTTAGGGATAATAGAAATATTTACATGATTAAATATGTTGAGGGTAGAATAATCTACCTTAATTCTTATTTCTGAACGACTGTACCCGTTAGTGGCCTGTGTAGCATATTAAGGTTTATTCTCCTCACTAAGTGTCATTTATCAGATGCTTAACTGTGAATGTTGCTCCCACTGGGCCATGTACAAAGATCGCTACTTAGAGGTTCTTCAAGAATTGAGTCCAGGGAACTAAATGCTCTTAACATCCTCAATACAGCACAATACTTTTGTACCCACTGGGCTAAATTGTGCTTGGTAGTGTCAGCTAAATATGTTAAATAGTGACACTTACAAGCTGGCTTCCAAAAATACCAGATAGTGGACCTAATATTACCTTGTAGCAGGTATGTAGGCCCACATTAACTTAGCACATGCAGTAACCAGATAGTGAAAAGAATTTGACTTTGCATGTATAATTTAATGCTTTGTTTCACACCCATTAGACAATCATTAAGAGATCCCTTGCTCAGATGCTTTAAGTGTTCAATATGGAGTTTAAGTTAGAACTTAAATTTCAGTTCTTCCTCTCTTCCTTTATTTATGGTCTTCACAAACTAAATACTGAATCTCAAAAGATGGGCCTTATGTAGTTTGAATCTTTGTATAAGTTAATTATAGCATTGGCATTATTAGCCAACCGGCTAAATTTATCAGAGTTAACTGAAGTAGTCTAATTTTTGTGAAAAAGTAAAACAACAGCATTCTGCCTAATGTTATTGAGTTAGGAGACCCTTCTTATTAACTTCCCAAAGGAAATATTTATTTTCTTAGTGTACTTTTCCTTGTTCCACAAATATTTTCAGTACTGAATATTCAACTTTCATGATACCCACATGACTGATTTGATTATCAAGAATACTTATCTATGTGTGAGAATATGAGTGTGTGTTGTCCATGCCTGAGATAATAGTTCCCTGAAAACTTTTGCTGAATTATGGAACTCAGCCAAAGAAAAAATCACTGGCCTTAAGAATATTTTGCATATATAATTGCACAAAATAGACATATGTTAAAGATACACAGCCAAAAATCCTTCTTCCACAGAACTTTAATATTTGCATTGCTTTACATATTTCCAAAAAGAATGTAATAATTTGGTTGGTATATGTTATGCTATATTTAATACTTTTTTAAAAAAGTCATAATATTACACATATTTTTCATACTCATATTGATAGATTTATTTACCAGACTCAGAATCATTTTATATAGTCTCTTCTCATGCAATATTAAACTTTCAACTGCAAATTATTTCCCTCCTCAGACTAAAGAACTTCTAAAATCTTTTGCAGTTTCTCTGAAATTTTAATGGCACAATATGTTGTAATTTTAGTCTATAAAAATACTTTGGAACAAAAATATGTCATAAAACGAATATGGTAACAGGAGACAATTGGCTTTGGACATTACAATTTATCTAAAAACGTTAGAAAGCCTTTAAAATAGTATCTATTCATGGTATTTCAGCTTTCTTTCCTATTTGTTGGAGCGTATATGCTTTTGGTTTGAAACTGGTTGTGATAACGTAAAATAGATAGCTAGTGGGAAGCAGCCACATAGCACAGAGAGATCAGTTCTGTGCTTTGTGACCACCTAGAGGGGTGGGATAGGGAGGGTGGGAGGGAGAAAGATGCAAGAGGGAGGAGATATGGGAACATATGTATATGTATAGCTGATTCACTTTGTTATAAAGCAGAAACTAACACACCATTGTAAAACAATTATACTCCAATAAGGATGTTAAAAAAAACACAAAAAAATGTATATCTTGAAAGAAAACCATCAATCGTGTAGGCAGACAGGGGGAAGGTGTCTTCCAACATCCTTTCTTCTATTTTTAGCTTTGAAAGTTCCTGAAGGACAAGGATCCGTCCCTGGAGGAAGAACAGAATAAAGTCAAAGATTGAATAAAATTGAATGCAGTGGGCAAAAGCTTCTATATGAAAGTATAAAACTTAGTTGATATAGGAAAATAAATGTTATTTAATTGAGTTTAAATTAGCAAACTAAGTTAAATTGACTTTGAATAAGTAATTTAGGCACTCTTGAATATACTGAGATGTATTTAAATCTGAAATAAACCTAGAAGTATTTAGTTTGGAACAAACAGCCAATGCTTATTGGAATAAAAGTTATGATAATTTATTACTGTGAAAATGATTAAGAATCTGTACTGAGTTATGAGACTCTTAAATGGAGAGTTATTAGAAAACATAACAGAGAGTATTAATATCTAATTATATAAAATTGATTTGTAATTAGCTCTACAGGAGTGCAAAAATAATTCCTGCAGTATTAATGACAACCAGATTAAAGAGGAAAGCTTTCTTCCCTCTTGTTGGTTTGCAAATTCTTATTGATGAAACAAATATATTATTGTTTTTTCTCTAAATCCTTATGCTTGCAACCTCCCTTTCCTACTGCATGAAAGTTTCAGTTGTTTCTCCCTACTTGGCCTTAAAGTTATTCATGGAATCGCACAAAGGTTACAACAAATGAGAAAAAAGAAAGAAAAAAAAAAAAGACAGACCCAAACCTAAACAAATTAATATTTGTAAATTATTTGTAGATGGTGTTGGCACACCCTTTATTCCCTTCAATTATGTGTTTCAATCCCCTTCCATGTAAGCAGCCTTCAGGGGCTACATCAGCACCAGGTCCCCACACATGCAGCCAGCCCTCCTCAGCCCAGGCCTGGTCTTTGTTTTGTTTTTTTGAATGAATAAACAAATTATAGCTTATTTATACAATATAATACACCACACAACAAAGATAAATAATGAACTATTGCTACATACATGATAGATTCATATCAAAAACACAAGATTGATCAAAGAAGCCACCTACACAGGAAACATATACAGTATGATTTTATTTAAATAGCATTTGAAAATAAGCAAAACTAATCTATGGTGACAGAAGTAAGGAGAGAAGTTACACTTGGGGAGAAGGGAGGGATACAGATTGTCAGGAGACATGACGGGGCTTTTAGGTTAGGGTAATATTCTGTTTCTGGACCTGTGTAGTGATTAACCGAGTGTGTGTGTACTTTGTGATATGATCTATTGAACTATACCCTGGAATCTGTGTGTTTTTTTGCATGTAAATTAGACTTTGATTAAAGATGCCAATTAGGGCTTCCCTGGTGGTGCAGTGGTTGAGAGTCCACCTGCCGATGCAGGGGACACGGGTTCGAGCCCTGGTCTGGGAGGATCCCACATGCCATGGAGCAACTAGGCCTGTGAGCCACAACTGCTGAGCCTGCACCTCTGGAGCCTGTGCTCCACAAGAGAGGCCGCGATAGTGAGAGGCCCACACACTGCAATGAAGAGTGGCCCCCACTTGCCACAACTAGAGAAAGCCATTGCACAGAAACGAAGACCCAGCACAGCAAAAATAAATAAATTAATTAACAAACTCCTACTCCCAACATCTTAAAAAAAAAAAAAAAAAGCCTATTAAAACAGAAAGATGATTAGCCCCAGGAGAGGGAATCCTGATAAAAGAAAAAGTCATTTTAAGTGTAGTATAATTATGGATGAAGTGTTTTTTTTTTTAATTTTTATTGGAGTATAGTTACTTTATAGTTGTGTTAGTTTGTGCTCTACAGCAAAGTGATTCAGCTATGTCTATACATATATCTCCTCTTTTTTGGATTTCCTTCCTGTTTAGTCACCACAGAGCACTGAGTTCCCTGTGTTATACAGTAGGTTCTCATTAGTTATCTATTTTATACATAGTAGTGTATATATGTTAATCCCAATCTCCCAATTCATCCCAGTGCCCCTTTTGCCCCGATCCCCAGTATCCATACGACCATACGACCAAACATATGAATAATTTTGAGTGGTTGAGCCAGTGAATAGTCTAAGAATTGAGTGAGGAAGAATTCATTTTCCGTTGTAGTAAAGAAACGATTGTAATGGCAAAATTAGAATTATTTGGCCACTGTCAAACCATTCTCTATTTCATTCCTTTTTATAGCTGAGTAGTATTCCACTGTATATATGTACCACATCTTCTTTATCCATTCCTCTGTTTAGGGGTATTTACGTTGGCTTCTCATGACTCCCATTGCCCCATCAAAACTCAAAACTCTGTTGAATACCATCCCATAGTGGCCTTCTAAATTTCTTGTTGGTGGCTTACTAGTCCAGTATGAATCCACCAATTGTTATTCTCTCAAATATTATTTGGGAAACACGTGGAGACTATCTCCTAACCCAGAGAGACTGGCTGAAATCTTCACAACATATTTTTTATGATATATTTTATAAAATATACTTGTCTTCCATACATTTCTCCCCTGCTAGACTAAAATTTCTGAACAGTAAACACCTGTTTTACTCACCTCTCTGTTTCTCAGAGGCTAACATCACAGCAGCGCCAGGCACTTGGCCACTATGGATATTTTGTAAATATTTGTTGAATCAATGAGTAGAAGAAAGACTCAGTACCTAGCTTGATATAAATGCCAAATATAGAGGGTTTATTTAATCAGTTATGAGGTAATTAATGGTGAAAGTTTATTTATTCTTTCTACTTGTCCTTATATGTATAAAATCTGTGACTCTGTAGTTCATATTTTTTCCCTTTAAGGCATTAACTTTATTCTTCTAGCTAGTTTTTCCTCCCTACGTCTGAATACTCTTTTCCAGCTGGTATCACTGTATAGTCTAAAAAGGCTGTTGAATGTGGTATGCTGCTAGAATGCTAAGAGGACTATTAAGTTAAAGCATACAAGTCCTGTGTATAGAAAATAGCAAAACATTCAGCAACACACAAATGCCTCTGTCAAATGGGTCTTCTGTGGCTTCCCTGGTGGTGCAGTGGTTGAGAGTCCACCTGCTGATGCAGGGGACACAGGTTTGTGCCCCGGTCCGGGAAGATCCCACATGCTGTGGGGCAGCTGGGCCCGTGAGCCATGGCCGCTAAGCCTGTGCATCTGGAGCCTGTGCTCCGCAACGGGAGAGGCCACAGCAGTGAGAGGCCCGCATACAGAAAAAAAAAAAAAAAAAAAAAAAAGTCTTCTAATAATCCTTAAGACGGTTGCAAGTTTTGGTAAAAATGTTTTTAAAAAGTATCTAGGATAGTGACTGACATCTGTGGTAAGCCTTCAATAAGTTGTCGCTATGGTCGTATTTCGTGCTGATTTTCAAGCCAAATGCATTTGTGAGTAGCAGAGAGGCAATTTAAAAGAGCGGTTATGCTACTACACACGGGAACATTGTATGGTAGAACTTTGAGAAAAAAAGAATTAATGATTTGGTTTCACCATTTGTGTTGCCATCTACCTGCTCATTACTGTAAAATGACTGTTGTGCTTGTGCTTCAAGTGTTTAGTGTCATGTTTTGTATCTTTGGCTGGAGGTGAAAGGAGGAAAGTAGAAAAGAAAGTAACTGAGTTACTCTCACTCTCTCTCTCTCTCTCTTTTTTTTAAAAAGGAACCAAAGCTCAGGGAAGAGAGTAACATTTTGTTCTAGTAACTGGGACCCATTCCTTCTGCTTTGCTAAGTTAGGTGAGAAGCTCACAGACTAAATTCTTCAGAGGAGGAAGAATGCAAATCACAGGCATGGTTCTCTGGGGCCTCAGCCTCTCCATCTGCACTGTCTCTGCAGTGTGAGTGGAAATCAGCACATGCAGTTTACTGGCTTCACGCCTTTTATGTCTCCACTCCGTCACGTGTAATCGGAAGCCGGGTGCCCACCTCCACTGGTGAGGAGTGAAGGAGCATCCAGCACGGCACAGAGCAGGTCCTCAAGTTTTTCTCCCTCCTCTTTCCTCTTCTTGAGCCTCTGCCCAAACAGCTGTGATGTGTGAAAACACTATGGGAGAAATGAAACAGCCTGGTTTGGTGGGGAAATCTAAGAGAAGGAAATTTTGATTTAGAGTCAGTTGCGTAGCTAGCATGAAACCTTTCTTGGAAAGGAGAAAAGGCTTTCTCCCACTAGCCATATAATCTTGGTCCCTGGGAACTTTTTGGACCTCATTTTTCTCCCATATAATGTAGGGTTAGTTATCTATTACTTGAAGCTCGAATTATCTATGGTTCCAGAAAGAACTAGCAAGTCTTCTTATCCACAGACAGATGGACCCAAAGGAATGGTATGATATTTTGCCAATACAAAAATTTGAAAGACAGAAAATTCAAGGATGAGAAAGCCTCTCCATTCTTTATTTAATCTTCCAGACTTTCTCTCTTTCAAATTCTTAAAGAAAACCAACTCTCTGAGGAAGATAAATTTCCAAGAAATCAACAGTGTTTCTATAAAAGATTGATAAGTACACGTTTCAGTGTATAAAACATTTGACTTAAAAGGAACAAAGCACATGGCAGATGCTTCTTTATCCTGAAATTTCACAGCTGTCATCTGTTACAGCAGTGATGGTTGAATGAGTGGAGTATTGTTTATTCCACTAAAGAAATTATCCAGCTTTCAGTATATCCAGGCTTCTTTCATTTTTCTCACCTTTCTCTCTGAAAGCAATGGCACACACCTACCTTCATCTGTAACTAGCTGCTTATTGCCAATTACATGTGTATGTCCGTGACACTCACCCACCCCTTTAAAATCTGGCTTTCACCAGCTTCACTCCATTAAAACTGCTCATTCCCATTTCAACGACCCTCTAGCTGCCTGGATGCTTTTACTCTCTCTCCTCCTCAATGTCTCTGCACTGCATGGCCCCTTCAACCATACACACTTTCTCCTCTGCCCCACTGTGCATTTCCCCTCCATTCCATGTCTCCTTTGTTAGCCTGCCTTTCTCCTGTCTGCAACCAGATTGCATCCTCAGGTGACTGTTCTCTGTATGACTCTCCTTCTTGGTGTATTCATTCACGACCCCAAGTTGAGTTTAGTTAGTACCTCTAGCGTTGTGACTCCCAAATCTCTACATGTGGTCCTGACATCTCGCGTGTATATCCAGCTGGTCCTGGGTATCTCTGCCAACAAGAGGCACCACTGGGCACCTCAATGCCCAAAGTCCTAAGGCAAAACTCGCTGCTTCCCTCATGGGGATTTTTTTCTCCTTCCTTTCTTACCCTGGTAGTACATATCAGCTTTGAAATTACAAAGAAAACTTCACTTTCTCATTCCCTTTTGCTTCTTGTTTGCTTTGTGCTATGGAATTTTCCTCCATAGTGGAAAGTGAGTAGCAACTTGGTGTCAAAGTCACTACTTCTTTATCCCCCCACTATCACCATCCATCTTTTGTTACCTTCATCCTGAGCTACTCTAATAAATACCCTTATAATTGGTTCTGCATCATCTCTTTTCCTATTCTGATCCATCCTACATCTGTGCTAGGCTAGACTTATTGATTGTACAAGTTTCCTTCAAAGTAGCTTCCATGGCCTTCTGCTTTGACTGGCATTCAAACTAATTAACCCAATTAGTTTTACTGTAGCTATACATATCTCTATACTTCACTCATGTTTTCTCTCTTTAAAATTCTCCCTCGGGCTTCCCTTGTGACGCAGTGGTTGAGAGTTTGCCTACCAATTCTGAGGATGCGGGTTCGTGCCCCTGTCCAGGAAGATCCCACGTGCCACGGAGCGGCTGGGCCCATGAGCCATGGCCGCTGAGCCTGCGTATCTGGAGCCTGTGCTCCGCAACGGGAGAGGCCACAACAGTGAGAGGCCCGCGTACCGCAAAAAAAAAAAAAAAGCTCCCTCCAAGCACCTTAAAAAGAGGTTATAGTGAATGCTCTATAAATACTAATTGAACAAATAAATAATTGAAGCTCCTAGTTATCTGTTTTTACCTTGTCTTATAGCATTTGTATTACATGCTTTATGCTCTGCTGATTTGTATATTTATTTTATCTTCCCTTCAGTCTGTAAGCACCAAAAAGGCAGGGGTTTCATTTTACTTATATTTCTAACCCTGCAATGGTTAGCCCAGTGTACTATACAGGTGTACTCTCAGATATTTATTAAATTGAATAAATGATATTCAAATATATGTTAATTGCTTAGATACAAATATTATTACTCATTACTTAGATACAAATATTAGTCAATAGTGTGGTATTGGGAGTGGTCTCATTTTGCTGCTTGATAATATATTTTCAATGGCATGACTTAATGACCTCATCTGTTTATTTGTTTCTATAAAAATTTTAAGTGTTGATTGAAATGGACCATATATATAATCTGCCTCTTATTTTTAAAATCTTGACAAAATCTAGTATAGTGTTGTATAAACTGAGAAAGCTTAGGAAAAGATTGAAAATTTTAGTAAACTCAATTGATAGCAAAGCTGCCTTGTTTTATTTAAACTTTTGTTGCATGAGAGACATTACTTATAACTTTCCGACATGTATCTTATTAAGAAACAAAGTAATTTAGTTCCATGGTTCAATTGGATAATTGGAAAACTATCGATAATACTAGTTAAAATGAGGCTTGTACTTAGTGTGTCTCACACTCTTCCTAAGACAGATATTAACCCATTTAATATTTTACAACCACCATGGAAGTCCAGCACTGTTATTATTCAGGTTTACAGATGGAGAACGTGAAGCACCCAGAGATCATGTAAACTGTCCAACAGTAGAAGGCTCGGGGATCCACAAAGCCTGACTTCAGATTCTGTGCCCTGAGGAATGTTGCTTTCCTGGCTCTCCCTAGGGATCTATGTGTCTGTGAGATGAGAAAAAGGAACACTGATGCCATAAAGGAAATAAAGAGCTGAGAGACTGATCTCAAGTGTGTTCCTAATATATCAGGCACAATTTAACAGACAGCTTTTCATGTAACCAATTCTATCATCTCCAAATTGATGAATAATAAATTTAAGGAGAAGGCACAAAAAGAGAGGTTAGGGGAAAAAGAAATAATTATTTGTAATTTGAGGCATACAATTCCAAAATTTATCAGAACACAGGGATCAGAAGCAGCCAGGTGAGATCTTTTTGATATTACAGAATCTGGCTCTTTTTTGACTACTTCCTTCTTTTCCCACATTTTGTTCCGTTTGAAATACCTATTCTTTGATATATTTGAGATGCATTGTCAATTAAGAATAGTTTAAAAGCTTTCTTCAGATAGAGTTATTGTGTCCTCTGAAAGCTAATGTTCCTATTGTTTAGCAGTTTTTCTTATTAAAATTCAAAAGCTGCCATTAGGGTCCATCTGATCTTGATTTGAACTACCAGATCTCCAAAGGATGAACCAAAGGAATAGCTCATCATGCAGATTAAAAAAAAAAATGTTTCTGTATAAAGTTTCAGTTTTAGAGCCTTGGACTATACCTTAAGAAATTCTATAAGAGATCTTGAGAAATAGAAATTGTCATCCAAGCATTTTACGAGGCATTTCATTTTAGACTCTGAATTAAATGACTTTCTGGTCATTAGAGATAGTAACAATTTCTTAAAGAGGTTGTGGTTGCCAACTAAGTTAAGAATCTTTGGAAGCATCATTTCCTTTTACATCCAACAAGAAAGCTGTATTGGTTTCCGAGCTAAAGAATAAGTCATTCCACTTCTAGGAATCTAATTGGAAGAAATAAACATAAAGCACAAAATGTTTTAGGCTCCAAGATGATTGCTACTCTCAGATAATTCACAGCAGCTGAAGAGGCTCTCACGGGGCAGAGGCAGGCAGGTTTCAAACCTTCGTCTGTTTGGTGGAATAGTATGGAGCCACTAAAATGCACTCTTAATGTTCACTGAAATGTTCAGAGCACAAAATTCAATATGATCATGATTCTAAAAAATGGGGCATAGAGAAAAATGGAGGAAGTCAAGTATAGGTACTTTTCATACTTCAGGCGTTTTTACACTTTGAATGAGAAATTATTACTTTTATGATGGAAAAAAATGAGTTTACCTCAAAAATGTTATAGCAAGTTCTCCTTTCTCTTTATTCTATGATTTATTTAAACAGTGAGGATGCTCACTAAGGTAATGAAGAAGAAAATATAATCACCTTTCTATGTTCTTGTTCTTGGTTTTTTAAGATCTTCATGATAAATTATGAGGAACATTTTTTTTCCAGTCATGGATATTATTGCCAGTTGTTTATGGTATGATTTTTATAAGAACTAATCATATTTTGGTTAATAATCATGTCAGTGACCAGCAGTCTTCATGTAAAGCCATTCATGCTTGATGTGCCCTGTTAGATGATGTGAGAAGTTTGAAAAGATGTTTTGACTCTGAGGTCATGTCATAAAACAGGAAATGAAATTCAGTTGCTTTCCTACACTAAGTAATCATTGCTTTTTTCTATCATGTTAGAAGTTCCAAGTGAGTTTCTGTTCGTGGTAAACTTTCTCGGGTTTTATATTTAAGAAGTCATAATAATTCCCGCATTCTTGTATGATAATTTTGTTGGCTATTTAATTTTGTTATTTTCTCTGAAAAATGAAGAATTTACTACACTATCCTGATTTCTGTTGTTTCTTTCTTGTCTAATAGTTATTCCTTCATAGAAGTTTTTCTTTGACAGCTTGTAGTATTTTTCTCATTGTCGTACTGTGCTGAAGTTTTAGAGCTGTGTGCCTAACTGTGGAATTCTTTATAATTGACTTGCTGTGGACTCTTCTTCCTACATTTGAGGTTTCATGTCTTTCATCACTTATGAGACTATTTTATCCATTTTCACTTTGACTATGTCCCATCTTTCACTGTACCAATTTTCTCATTGTGAAAGTCATATTAGAGCCAGGAGAGACTTACCCTGTGCTCCACATCTCCTAACATCTCTTTATATTTCCATTTCTTTAGATTTCTATGAAGAATTCTGAGTAACATATTTACCTTCATCTTCTAAGTCACTACTTTTCATATCATGAGTAACCTACTGCTTACACCATTCTCTGCATCTTTATTTCAATGACTATTTTCTCTTTCTGTAACTTTCTTCAAAATTACCTTTACTGAGGTATAATTTACATAAAATAAACTTTACTAATTTCAAGTGTATAACTGTATATTTATATGTGTGTGTATATAAATAGAATGATAGTGGAAAACATTTTTTTACACCTTTATTGGAGTATAATTGCTTTACAATGGTGTGTTAGTTTCTGCTTTATAACAAAGTGAATCAGCTATACATATACATATATCCCCATATGTCCTCACCCTTGTGTCCCCCTCCCACCCTCCCTATCCCACCCCTCTAGGTGGTCACACAGCACTGAACTGATCTCCCTGTGCTATGCAGCTACTTCCCACTAGCTATCTATTTTATATTTGGTAGTATATATAAGTCTATGCCACTCTCTCATGTCATGCCAGCTTACCCTTCACCCTCTCCGTGTCCTCAAGTCCATTCTCTATGTCTGCATCTTTATTCCTGTCCTCCCCATAGGTTCTTCATAACCATTTTTTTTCTTAGATTCCATATGTATGTGTTAGCATACAGTATTTATTTTTCTCTTTCTAACGTACTTCACTCTGTATGATAGACTCTAGGACCATCCACCTCACTAAAAATAACTCACTTTCATTTCTGTTTACGGCTGAATAATATTCCCTTGTATATATGTGCCACATCTTCTTTATCCATTCATCTGTTGATGGACACTTACGTTTCTTCCATGTCCTAGCTATTCTAAATAGAGCTGCAATGAACATTGTGCTATATGACTCTACTTGAATTGTGGTTTTCTCAGGGTATATGCCCAGCAGTGGGACTGCTGAGTCGTATGGTAGTTCTGTTTTTAGTTTTTTAAGGAACCTCCATACTGTTCTCCATAGTGGCTGTATCAATTTACATTCCCACCAACAGGGCAAGAGGGTTCCCTTTTCTCCACACCCTCTCCAGCATTTATTGTTTGCAGATTTTTTGATGATGGCCATTCTGACCGTTGTGAAGTGATACCTCACTGTAGTTTTTGTTTGTTTGTTTATTTGTTTACTTATTTATTTTTGGCTGTGTTGGGTCTTCATTTCTGTGCAAGGGCTTTCTCTAGTTGCGGCAAGCAGGAGCCACTCTTCATTGCGGTGCACGGACCTCTCACTATCGCGGCCTCTCTTGTTGTGGAACACAGGCTCCAGATGCACAGGATCAGTAGTTGTGGCTCACGGGCCTAGTTGCTCCATGGCATGTGGTATCTTCCTAGATCAGTGTTCAAACCCATGTCTCCTATATTGGCAGGCAGATTCTCAACCACTGTGCCACCAGGGAAGACCCTCACTGTAGTTTTGATTTGCATTTCTCTAATGATCAGTGATGTTGAGCATTCATTCACGTGTTTGTTGGCAATCTGTTTATCTTCTTTGGAGAAATGTCTATTTAGGTCTTCTGCCCATTTTTGGATTGGGTTGTTTGCTTTTTTGATATTAAGCTGCATGAGCTGCTTGTTAATTTTGGAGATTAATCCTTTCTCAGTTGCTTCATTTGCAAATATTTTCTCCCATTCTGAGGGTTGTCTTTTTGTCTTGTTTATGGTTTCCTTTGCTGTGCAAAAGCTTTGAAGTTTCATTAGGGCCCATTTGTTTATTTTTGCTTTTATTTCCATTTCTCTAGGAGGTTGGTCAAAAAGGATCTTGCTGTGATGTATGTCATAGAGTGTTCTGCCAGTGTTTTCCTCTAAGAGTTTTATAGTGTCTTGCCTTACATTTAGGTCTTTAATCAATTTTGAGTTTATTTTTGTATATGGTGTTAGGGACTGTTCTAATTTCATTCTTTTACATGTAGCTGTCCAGTTTTCCCAGCACCACTTATTGAAGAGGCTGTCTTTTGTCCATTGCATATACTTGCCTCCTTTATCAAAGATAAGGTGACCATATGTGTGTGAGTTTATCTCTGGGCTTTCTATACTCTTTCATTTATCTATATTTTTGTTTTTGTTCCTGTACCATACTGTCTTGATTACTATAGCTTTGTAGTATAGTCTGCAGTCAGGGAGCCTGATTCCTCCAGCTCCATTTTTATTTCTCAAGATTGCTTTGGCTATTCAGGGTCTTTTGTGTTTCCATACAGCTTGTGAAATTTTTGTTCAACTTCTGTAAAAACTGCCATTGGTAGTTTAATACGGATTGCATTGAATCTGTAGATTGCTTTTTGGTAGTATTGTCATTTTCACAATGTTGATTTTTCCAATTCAAGCACATGGTATATCTCACCATTTGTTTGTATCATCTTTAATTTCTTTCATCAGTGTCTTATAGTTTTCTGCCTACAGAAAACTTTTTGTTTTGTCTTTTGTCTCCTTAGGTAGGTTTATTCCTAGGTATTGTATTATTTTTGTTACAATGGTAAATGGGAGTGTTTCCATAATTTCTCTTTCAGATTTTTCATCATTAGTATATAGGAAGGCAACAGATTTCTGTGCATTAATTTTGTATCCTGCAACTTTACCAAATTCATTGATTAGCTCTAATTGTTTTCTCGTAGCATCTTTAGGATTCTCTATGTATACTATCATGTCATCTGCAAACAGTGACAGCTTTACTCCATCTTTTCTGATTTGGATTACTTTTATTTCATTTTCTTCTCTGATTGCAGTGGCTAAAACTTCCAAAACTATGTTGAATAATAGTGGTGAGAGGGGGCAACCTTGTCTTGTTCTTGATCTTAGTGGAAATGGTTTCATTTTATCACCATTGAGAACGATGTTGGCTGTGGGTTTTTCATATATGGCCTTTATTATGTTGAGGTAGGTTCCCTCTATGCCTACTTTCTGGATGTTTTTTATCATAAATGGGTGTTGAATTTTGTCTAAAGCTTTTTCTGCTTCTATTGAGATGATCATATGGTTTTTAACCTTCAATTTGTTAATATGGTATATCACATTGATTCATTGTGTATATTGAAAAATCCTTGCATTCCTGGGATAAACCCCACTTGACTGGGGTGGAAAATGAGTTTGGGAGTGTTCCTCCCTCTGTTATATTTGGAAGAGTTTGAAAAGGATAGGTGTTAGCTCTTCTCTAAATGTTTGATAGAAATCACCTCTGAAGCCATCTGGTCCTGGGATTTTGTTTGCTGAAGATTTTTAATCACAGTTTAAATTTCAGTGCTTGTGGTTGGTCTGTTTATATTTTCTACTTCTTCCTGGTTCAGGCCCGGAAGGTTGTGCTTTCCTAAGAATTTGTCCATTTCTTCCATGTTGTCCATTTTATTGGCATATAGTTGCTGGTAGTAATCTCTGATGAACCTTTGTATTTCTGCAGTGTCAGTTATTACTTCTCTTTTTTCATTTCTATTTCTATTGATTTGAGTCTTCTCCCTTTTTTCTTGATGAGTCTGGCTAATGGTTTATCAATTTTAGTTATCTTCTCAAAGTATCACCTTTTAGTTTTATTGATCTCTGATATTGTTTCCTTCATTTCTTTTTAATTTATTTCTGAGCTGATCTTTATGATTTCTTTCCTTCTGCTAATTTTGACGTTTTTTGGTTCTTCTTTCTCTAATTGCTTTAGGTGTAAGGTTAAGCTCTTTATTTGAGATCTTTCTTGTTACTTGAGGTAGGATTGTATTGCTATAAACTTCCTTCTTAGAACTGCTTTTGCTGCATCTCATAGGTTTTGGGTTAGCGTGTTTTCATTGTCATTTGTTTCTAGGTTTTTTTTTTATTTTCTCTTTGATTTCTTCAGTGATCTCTTGTTTATTAAGTAGTGTATTGTTTAGCTTCTAACTGTATTTTTTCGGATATTTTCCTTAATTGACATCTAGTCTCATAGCGTTGTGGTTGGAAAAGACACTTGATACAATTTAAATTTTCTTAAGTTTACCAAGGCTTGATTTGTGACCCAAGATATGAACTATCCTGGAGAATGTTCCCTGAGCACTTGAGAAGAAAGTGTATTCTGTTGTTTTTGGATGGAATGTCCTATAAATATCAGTTAAGTCCATCATGTTTAATGTATCATTTAAAGCTTGTGTTTCCTTATTTATTTTCATTTTGCATGATCTGTCCCTTGGTGAAAGTGGGGTGTTAAAATCCCCTGCTATGACTGTGTTACTGTTAATTTCCCCTTTTATGGTTGTTAGCATTTGCTTTATGTATTGAGGTGCTCCTATGTTGGGTGCATAGATATTTACAATTGTTATACCTTCTTCTTTGATTGATCCGTTGATCATTATGTAGTGTCTCTGTGTGTCTCTTTTAATAGTCTTTATTTTAAAGTGTATTTTGTCTGATATGAGAATTGCTACACCAGTTTTTTTTTTTTTGATTTCCATTTGCATGGAATATCTTTTTCCATCCCCTCCCTTTCAGTCTGTATGTGTTCCTAGGTCTCAAGTGGGTCTCTTGTAGACAGCATATATATGGGTCTTGTGTTTGTATTCATTCAGCCAGTCTATGTCTTTTGGTTGGAGCATTTAATCCATTTACATGTACGGTAATTATTAATATGTACGTTCCTGTTAGCATTTTCTTAATTGTTTTGGGTTTGTTATTGTAGGTCTTTTGCTTCTCTTGTGTTTCTTGCCTAGAGAAGTTCTTTTAGCATTTGTTGTAAAGCTGGTTTGGTGGTGCTGAATTCTCTTAGCTTTTGCTTGTCTGTAAAGATTTAAATTTCTCGGCTGAGTCTGAATTAGATCCTTGCTGGGTAGAGTAATCTTGGTTGTAGGTTTTTCTCTTTCATCACTTTAAATACGTATTGCCACTCCCTTCTGGTGTGCAGAGTTTCTGCTGAAAGATCAGCTTTTAACCTTATGGGGATTCCCTTGTGTGTTATTTGTTGTTTTTCCCTTGCTGCTTTAATATTTTTCCTTTGTATTTAATTTTTGATAGTTTGATTAATATCTGTCTTTCCCCATAGATTATTCTGTATGGGACTCTCTGTGCTTCCTGGACTTGATTAACTATTTCCTTTCCCATATTAGGGAAGTGGTCAACTGCAATTTCTTCAAATATTTTCTCAGTCCCTTTCTTTTTCTTTTCTTCTTCTGGAACACATATAATTTGAATGTTGATGCATTTATTGTTGTCCCAGAGATCTTTGAGACTGTCCTCAATTATTTTCATTCTTTTTTCTTTATTCTGCTCTGCAGTAGTTATTTCCACTATTTTATCTTCCAGGACACTTTTCCGTTCTTCTGCCTCAGTTATTCTGCTATTGATTCCATCTAGAGAATTTTTAATTTCATTCATTTTGTTGTTCATCATTGTTTGCTTGCCCTGTCATTCTTCTAGGTCCTTTTTCAATGTTTCTTGAATTTTCTCCATTCTATTTCCAAGATTTTGGATCATCTTTACTATCATTACTCTGAATTCTTTTTCAGGTAGACTGCCTATTTCCTCTTCATTTGTTAGGTCTGGTGGGTTTTTACCTTGCTCCTTAATCTGCTGTGTGTTTCTCTGTCTTCTCATTTTGCTTCACTTACTGTGTTTGGGGTCTCCTTTTCACAGGCTGCAAGTTCATAGTTCCTGTTGTTTTTGGTGTCTGCCACCAGTGGCTAAGGTTTGTTCAGTGGGTTGTGTAGGCTTCCTGGTGGTGGGGACTGGTGCCTCTGTTCTAGTGAATGAGGCTGAATCTTGTCTTTCTGTTGGGCAGAACCATGTCTGGTGGTGTGTTTTGGGGTGTCTGTGAACTTAATATGACTTTAGGCAGCCTCTCTGCTAATGGGTGGGGTTGTGTTCCTGTCTTGCTAGTTTTTTGGCATAGGGTGTCCAGCACTGTAGCTTGCTGTTCGTTGAGTGAAGCTTGGTCTTAGCCTTGAGATGTAGATCTCTGGGAGAGCTCTTGCTGATTCATATTACATGGGGCTGGGAGGTCTCTATTGGTCCTATGTCCTGAACTTGGCTCTCCAAACTCCGAGGCTCAGGCCTGACACCTGGCTGGAGCACTAAGACCCTGTCAGCCACATGGCTCAGAAGAGAGAGGGAGAAAGAAAGAAAGAAAGAAAGAAAGAGAGAGAGGAGGATCGGAGGGAGGAAGGAAGAAAGAAAGGAAGAAGGAAGGAAAGAGAAAATAAAATAAAGTTATTTAAATAGAAAATAATTATTAAAAAGAAAAAAATTAAAAAGTAATCAAAAAATAAAGAAGACAGCAATGAAACAAAAACAAAAACAAAAACAAATCCACCAATAACAAGTGCTAAAAACTATACTAAAAAACAAAATGGATAGACAGAACCCTAGGACATATGTAAAAGCAAAGCTATACAGACAAAATCACACAAAGAAGCATACACATACACACTCACAAAAAAGAGGAAAAGGGGAAGAAATCATAAATCTTGCTCTCAAAGTCCACCTCCTCAATTTGGGATGATTCGTTGTCTACTCAGGTATTCCACAGATGCTGGTACATCAAGTTGATTGTGGAGATTTAATCCTCTACTCCTGAGGCTGCTGGGAGAGATTCCCCTTTCTCTTCTTTGTTTGCACAGCTCCTGGGGCTCAGCTTTGCATCTGGCCCCGCCTCTGCATGTAGGTCACCTGAGGGTGTCTGTTTTTTGCTCAGACAGGACGGGGTTAAAGGAGCTGCTGATTTGGGGGCTCTGGCTCACTCAGGCCAGGGGGAGGGAGGGGTACGTATGCAGGGCATGCCTGCAGCAGCAGAGGCCAGCATGATGTTGCAACAGCCTGAGGCACACCGTATGCTCTTCATGGGAAGTTGTCCCTGGATCACGGGACCCTAGCAGTGGCAGGCTGCAAAGTCTCCCGGGAGGGGAGGTGTGGATAGTGACCTGTGCTCACACACAGGTTTCTTGGTGGTGGCAGCAGCAGCCTTAGCATCTCATGCCCGTCTCTGGGGTCCACGCTGGTAGCCACGGCTCGTGCCTGTCTCTGGAGCTCCTTTAAGTGGCGCTCTTAATCCCCTCTTCTCATGAACCAGGAAACAAAGAGGGAAGAAAACGTCTCTTGCCTCTTCGGCAGCTCCAGACTTTTCACTGGACTCCCTCCCGGCCAGCTGTGGTGCACTAACCTCTTCAGGCTGTGTTCACGCCACCAACCCCAGTCCTCTCCCTTCACTCTGACCAAAGCCCAAGCCTCAGCTCCCAGCCCCGCCCACCCCAGCGGCCGAGCACACAAGCCTCTCGGGCTGATGAGTGCCAGTCGGCACCAATCCTCTGTGCAGGAATCTCTCCGCTTTTCCCTCCACACCCCTGTTGCTGCGCTCTCCTCTGCTACTCCGAAGCTTTCCCCCTCTGCCACCCATAGTCTTTGCCCACGAAGGGGCTCCTAGTGTGTGGAAACCTTTCCTCCTTCATGGCTCCCTCCCACTGGTGCAGGTCCCGTCTCTATTCTTTTGTCTCTGTTTTTTCTTTTTTCTCTTGCCCTACCCAGGTACGTGGGGAGTTTCTTGCCTTTTGAGAGGTCTGAGGTCTTCTGCCAGCGTTCAGTAGGTGTTCTGTAAGAGTTGTTCCACGTGTAGATGTATTTCTGATGTGTCTGTGGGGAGGAAGGCGATCACCGTGTCTTACTCTTCTGCCATCTTGAAGGTCTCCCCAGAAAGCATTTATATTAGTTATTTTTTCCTAACATTTCTCATCTTTTTTGATAGTATCATATTGCCTTCACATATTTTCACTCATTATTTGTGTCTTTAGCTGTTAAATGTGTTTGTTTTGTGGTGGGCATCCAGGTAGCTCTATAATTTGAACCTCTTATGGTTTAATTATGGTTGGATTTTTGTTTCAGTTTGTTTCTGATGCATTATGCTCATGGTTGCTTTGCTCCTTTTGTGTTTTGTAAATGTGCTCTGTGAGCACATAGTTTTGCACATTTTCATCTGACAGTTCTGCCTGACCTTTAATTTAGTGTGGAAATGCTCTTCAGGGGAGAATTTGCGTTTGTTTCTTTCTCGGTGCTCCACAGGTATCCAAGATCACTTTAAAGTTTTCATTGTGTAATATGTCACATATAAACAGGCTTTTCATATACGTAAGGGAATCCATATGTAAGTAATATATATATCATATGTAAATAAAACAGAATAATGAAATTAATACATTTTTCACTCCCCATGGACTAAGAAGCAGAACTCTAAATGACTACCATTTACAGTAATTTTTCAGGACTAACCATCCACACTGGTGTTCAGCTTCTTCTCTATGTTTGTGCCAGAAGTTTTTCTCTTATATGGAATTCATTCACCTATATATGTATTCAGCAGATAGTTACTGAATGCCCACTGTGTTTCAGATATGATTCTACTTGCTGCAGACACAGAAAAGAGCAAAATAAACAAAATCCTCTGCCTTTAGGGAGTTTACATTGTAGTAGGGATGAGGCAATACTTAGAATGAGTAAGTAACATACGGAGTATGTCCAATGGGATAAATGCTACAGAGGATAGGACAGGAGAATAGTATAGAGAGAGTGTTCATGGGGGAAGAAATTAAACTTTGAAAGTTATACTCAGGGAGGGAGAGCCGTGCTGAGAAGAGAAGCTTGAAGAGAGTGAGGGAGTGAGTAAGGAAGTTATGTGGGAGGATAGTTGAGGCAAAGGGAACAGTAAAAAGTACCTCAACAGCCCAAAGTTGGTTTAGGAAAAGGAAGAACATGGGAGCTTGGCTGAAGCAGAGCAATTACAGAGAGGTCAGTAGCTGATGAAGTCAGAGCCAGAACAGGGCCAGACCGTGCAGACATTGGAAAAAGTTTAGCTTCAACTCATTGGAGTTGGGAGCTTTTGGAGGATTTTGAGGAAAGAAATGGTGTCATCTGATTTGTTTAAAGGAATCTACCTGGTTGCCGTGTTGAGATACACTGGGGTTGGTCAAAGATAAAGCAGGGGGCCTCCCTGGTAGTGCAGTGGTTGAGAGTCTGCCTGCTGATGCAGGGGACATGGGTTCGTGCCCTGGTCCGGGAAGATCCCACATGCCGTGGAGCGCCTGGGCCTGTGAGCCACAACTACTTAGCCTGTGCATCTGGAGCCTGTGCTCCGCAACAGGAGAGTCCACAACAGTGAGAGGCCCGTGTACTGCAAAAAAAAAAAAAAAAGAGAGAGATAAAGCAGGAAGATCTGCCAGGGGGCCATCTTAGGGGCCCAGATGGCAGATGGTGGTGGTTTTACTGGAGTGACAGCAGTGGAGGTGGTGAGAAGGGGTCAGATTCTGGAGGTATTTATAAGGCACAGCCCTACAGGATTTGTCCATGGATTGGTTGTGGTGTGTGAAAGAGTAGAGTCCAGAGTGACCACATTGTTTTTGGTCTGAACAGCTATAAGGATGGATTCACCATTAGCAGAAACGGGGAAGGGAATAGGATACCTACCATCTGGAGGGGAAGGTCAGCTTGGGAGTCATTAGGTTGGCGTTGACAACTAAGCATTCCAGTGGAGACTTCAAAGAGAACGTGAGTTCAGGGGACAGGGCAGGACTGGAGACATAAATTTGGAGGGCAGCAATATGTAGATTTGAAGCCCTGACACTGGATGAGCTCCCCAAAGTAGTAAGGATGGAAAAGAGGTGAATTCTAGGGCTTTAGTCTTGGGAGTTCTACGTTGTGAGGTCTGGAGATGAAGAGAAACCAGAAAAGTGGATTGAAATTGAGCAGGCCCCATATTAGAAGGGAGACCAGGAGTGTGGCATCCTGGAAGTGAGGAAGTTGCAAGTGGGCGAGCAATGCTGACAGCATGGAGAGGAAGACTGTGATTGGACCTTAGCTTTGTAGTCTGGAGGGGAGGCTGACTGGAGTGAGTTCAAGAGAGCATGAGAAGAAAGGAAATGTTTTTTTCTTTTAACAAAGCAAGAAAATGGGGCCATAGCTGGAGAGGGAAGTGAGGCTGAAAGAGGGTATTATTCGGGTGGTGAAAAGAGAATGTTTGTAGAGGGAAAAAATTGAAGAGAGAAAAATTGATGATGCAGGAGAGAGAAGGGAGACCCCTGGTACTTCATTCTGGAATAGATGGGAAGGCATGGATGCAATGCAGCATGAGTGGAGGCAAGTCCCGGGGTTTAAAAGGATGTTTGTTCTAAGGTGTTTCATGGATGGGTTTTCTGCTCATATAATGTACAAGATTGTCAGAAATGGCCAGATAGTTTGACAACCGTAATGCATCCTCTTTGGTAGTGCAGCATGAAACACCCTGCATACTCCAGTCTCTCTCTGTGGTCCAGCCACAATGACCTTTGGTCCCTGGAAGCTCCCTGCTCACCACAGAACATTTGCATAGCAAGTACATCTGCTTCCAAGGGTACCTACCCATGGCTTCATTCAGACCTTTGTAACATTTTCCAAGGATGTAACTCCATTCAATCATGGGATCATCTGCTGAAAGCCAGTCTTTACCACTAGGCTTTAATCACATGAGGCTGGACCACATCTCTTAAAATGTATAAAAAGCACAGAGTATACTGAGTAAGCAAACAGTGACATTCATTATTGACTGATTGATTGGCAAGAATGGTATGAACAAGATACATTTTTGTTTTTAAAAAATGTACTTAATTTTAGTTTATATTTTTAATTTATAGGATACAAAGTACATAAGGCAGATGCTTCCTGCTATTCAGTTTGGCTGCCTAGGTGGTATACAGATTAAGTAGATTACATTCATAATTGTACTTAGTTCTCTGCTGCCTGGATAACATATGTTAACAAGTAAAATGTAATCTCAGTAAGCCAGCAAGTCATTTTACATTGGAAGAAGATGTTTTGCCACTTTGTTCAAAAGAAGCACAGCAAATATTACCTAGACATCCAAAATTAAGCTTCAATTTAAGAACCTTTAATTTTGCTTCTATAGTTTAGAGATAGCACTGCCTCAAATATGTATAACATTTTCCTACTGAAATAAAGCATTCAGTGGTCTGGGAAAAGCATGTCTTTAGAGGAGTATGTTGAGGCTGAAGTATGAGCAGGCCTATGGGAGCAGGGGGTTGGAAATCAAAATTTAAACAAAATAAAATTAAATCAGTGGTTCCACATTGATTCAACTGATATACAAACAACAAAATGAGGAATAAAACAGTGTGTCTAAAATATCTTGCTGATATCCAAAAATCAGGAGAATTTCAACAATAGCTAAAACCTAGCAGGAGTCAAATACAAGTAAGTCTGGTAAATATGAACAAGGTCCATTGTGAGAGCCCATTTGTAAGTCCAAAGAAGTTAGCCTAGGTACCCAACTAACACAATCGGCTATGGAGTACTCTACTGTAATAGGTTTATAATACTTTTCAAACAAATAATACATAAAAAACAAACACAAAAATAAAGAAAACATTTTTAATCTTACAGTACAGTCCCTGGAAAAGTACAGTAGTCCAGTACACCAGCTGGCACACAGGGGCTGGCATCCAGTGAGCAGGAAAGAAGAGTTACTGACTGAAGGAGAAAGAGGAGGTGGGAGATGGTAGAGCTGAAGGATTGCCAGCCATAGGAGATGGAGGGCAAACTTCACTTTCACTCATGCCTGACATGGTTGGAAGGCACGTGCCCATCTTTGAAAGTTCACAGTGTGAAGGTTCATAGGTAGGGAACTTACTGTAAAAGAGTGCTTGGTCCTGATGCTTGCTGCTCATGTGGTTATCAGGAGAGTGCTAGAGTATACAGACCTAATTCCACACCTGAGGGTCAGGGGCCACGTTTTCCCTCTGCATGTGCCCGCTGTGTGACTGTAGTCTGCAAGGTAGAAATGGCAATTAACAGTATGCATGACACAGAAAGAGACTGCTGCATAATTAAAAGGAAAATAAAGGAAACAGTGGACAAAATGAAAAGACAACCTACTGAATAGGGGAAGATGTTTGCAAATGATATGACTGGTAAGGGATTAATGTCCAACATATATAAATAGCTCTGACAACTCAATATCAAAAAACCTCCATAAACAATCCAATTAAAAAATGGGCAGAAGAACTGAATAGATACTTTTCCAAAGAGGAAATGCAGATGGCCAGTGGGCACATGAAAAGAAGCTCAACATGGTTAATCATCTGGGAACTGGAAATCTAAACCACAATAAGACATCGCCTCACACCTGTCAGAATGACTGTTATCAAAAAGAACACAAATAAAATGTTAGCTTTGTGGATGTGGAATAAAAGGACCCCTGTACTCTGTTGGTGGGCTTGTAAATTGGCACAGGCACTGTGGAAGACAGTACATACGTTTCTCAAAAAAATAAAAATAGAACTACCATATGACCTAGCAATCCCACTCCTGGGCATATACCTGAATAAAAGAAATACACTAAGTTGAAAGATACGTGCACCACAATATTCATAGTAACACTATTTACAATTGTCAAGGTATGGAAACAGTCTAAGTTTCCATCAGCAGATGAATGCATAAAGATGTGGTATATATAGAATGGTATGCTACTCAGCCATGGAACAACAACATGGATGGACTTGGAGAGCATTATGCATAGTGAAGTAAGTCAGACAGTGAAAGACAAATGCTGTATGATATAATTTATATGTAGAATCTAAAAAATACAACAAACTAGGGAATAAACCAAAAAAAGAAGCAGATATAGAGAACAAACTAGTTTTTACCAATGGGGAGAGGGAAGAGAAGAGGGGGAATAGAGAGGTAAGGGATAAAAAAAATGGCTATTATGGGAGTATATGAAATAATGTGTGTGAAATTTTGAAAATTGTAAAGCACTGCAGAATTTAAAGAATCTTTCATTCACTTTAAAAGAAGTCCCATCCCTAAAAGTGCAGCCTCAAGGTCCGTGTTATCCCTTTAATTGATGTCTCATGAAGTCCATATCTCAGGTAGAACAGAAAAGATTTAATCCATGTACCTTTCAAATAACTGCTATAATGTCATTGTTGCAGTGTGAAAGCAAAAGTCAGTCCTAACAGTTCATGGCATAAAAATGAGTAGAGAAATTTATGACACAAAGCCAAGGGAATGAAGGAATTAAGGTGAGGTGAGGTGTTATATAAAATTACTTGGATCTTTAGTACAATACTCTGTATTATTTTAGCATCAATGGAGGCAGGGGACGAAAATTTTGTATTCTCCTTAATATAGAATTAATTCAATCTTTTAGAAAGAATTCATCTTTTTTCAAAGATGTATTAACTTCAGTAAGTTGAGTGTTGTGGTGCGCATGTGCCGGTGTGATTCTTTGACTTGTGTTGATTCAAAGTGAAATCACCATGCTCAGCAGTGCCTTCTTGTTAGAAGGAGTTAATAAGCTGTGATAAAGAGAAAATATTAATTATTCAACATGCTTTTAATAGAACTGTTTTAAAACCTAATGTCCTGTTTTTGATGAATATAAAACAGGAAACATTTTTATTGACAAATACTTTAGGTACCTTCAGGTACTTCTTTCTTGGGATCTGCTTTTGAATTGAAGTATAATCAAAGAGCTCACTTAGAAGTCAGATTATTCAGGTTAATTGTTATTAATTTCCCCACATTCATATTTAAATGACTATCACAAAACAAGAGTATTGTTTTGCACATTGATTAACATAGAATGTGTTCTGAATGGAATTTACTATTATTAGAAGACGAAGTAAAATAATCTTGTATGAGATAGAACATAAAAGAATGAGTATTTGAAATAGATAGCTACATCTGCTCTTCAGACATACTGAATTTACAAAATGATCATCAGTGAGTAGAATTATACCTTGTTTAAGAAGAGCAGTAAACAACTAAGATCTTACTGTCACAGCAGATATAGTCCGAGCTGTCTAAACTTTCACCTTAGAGCAGAATAGTGATAGATGAGGCTGGTTTTAAGAAATGTTTGGATTTCTTGTGAATCATAATCAGAGCCAGTTAACAGTCTCCATTAACAAGTGTTATTTTTGACATTTTAAGATCTATGATGGTATCAGAACTGGAAATACCTTGCCCTTTACTGTCATATGGACAATAAAATGCTAGATAAAGGAGGGAAGATGAGAGAATTCAAAGGAAGCAAAGGTTCATATTCAGATTTGGAATTTATAATGTCAAGCAACTTCTTCTGTCACCTACATCTCTCAATTCCAACCACAGATGCAGTGTTTAAAAGCAATATATAGAACTTGGAATTTCTGTCCTAGTTCTCACATCTATATGTTATTTGCTTTAAGAGACAATAATAATGTCTTTCAGTTTAAATTAAACCAACTGGTATATAAAAATTTAGAAAAGCAAAGTGAATTCCTTCCCTGAACTTAATTCATTGACAAATTTTGTGCCTAGGTGGCCAGAAATTATATGCTTAAAAATACCATAGACCTAAAAATGTCAGTAATTGACTGCCCAACAGAAAAGGAGTATAGAGAAAGGACACACTTGGAAAAGTTGTAGAGTCACAATAGAAACCATGGTGATGAACCAGCTTTGAGTGTAAAAGAACAAAGATGTCCCCAAGGCTTCTTTCTCATTGAGGCAAACGATGAATGATAAAGTGGAGAAGACAGAAGGAAATCCTCATTTCAACGATTTTGGACGTGTTGATTTTTGTGGACAATTTAGGTGGAAGGTCATTCAGCAGTTGAGAAAATGAGGGTAGAACTCAAGAGAGAAGACTGAGTTGTATTTATCAGATTCCTCAGAACTGATTTTCTGTCTATGAGATACACCAGTCTACCTTGTTAAGGTTTCAGAGTCATTGAATAAGGTAGTGAATGAGACCTCCTGGAGAAAGTCTGTGGGCTGTGGGGAGAAGATGGTCAAGTGTGGATCCCTGGGAAAGCGATTAGCTGAGGAGATCATCAGGAGGTGAGAAGGGGACAAGGAGAGAAAAAGGGCTGGGAAGTCAAGAAGGCATAGTGTTAAGAAGAGGGCAATGGTCAAAAGGATCAGATTCTTCAGAAAGTCAAATGAAATGACAAAATAAGTTGTGCTTCGAAGATTGGGGAAAAGAGTTATCCTAATTATATCGTAAATTATGTCCCCTGCCCCAAAGGGTATTTCCAGCCATACATCATTAGAATGCCAAACCTTCTTGCAAATAACTTTTGACTGTTCTTACCATGATCTGAGCTCAGATGGACTTACAGAGTCAATGATCTCATTGTTACCAGGATCATGGGCAGTGATTGAATTAGGAACCTGCTGGCTACCTTTTCTTGTTGGTGTCCCAATATTAAGGAGTTTAAATCATAGCCTTTCATTTTAATTACCTATGTGTATTTTAAAGCATATGCTCTAAATTGGACTTCGTATCCAAAGTATACAGAACCTAGTAGGATTGAATAGAATTAACATTAAGATCCTTGAGGTTATATGACATAACCATATTTGTAAAAACAGACTCAAGACATTCAGAAAGTATTTAACTCAATTATTAAAATAACTTTAAGCTTCTATGAATAAAGTGTAAATAAAGTATAATGCTGATTAAGTTACCATTTATTAAAACATCTATATCATTATAGTCTTAAAGATACATCATTTTTGAATCTTGGTTTTGTAATTATTTAGGTATTTCACCTCTTCAACTAAACTCTTAATTTCCCTGGTGAGAGGAGTCTTCTGACTCATCTCTGAGTTGCCCACATTGCTTTGCCTCCAGACCCAAAGTCCAAAATTAGACATAAAGTGAAATGTTTCTCAATATATCATATCAACAAAATATCAACAAAAATCATTTATCCAGTTTGATGAGGTTAAATTTTACTCCTGCCTCAATGAAAACAAATCACATTGTGTGTTTCACAGTTTTTCAAATTAGTTTCTTTAATTTTCTTCTTACAGCTTTGACTAGTGATTAGATTGGTTAGAGTGTGGTACTAATATGATCAACCTAGGATTTGAGTTCTGTGTGCAGCTTTTAGCTCTTTTTCTCAGAGTCACAGATTCAGTCTTAACCTTGGCCACATTTGCAGTTGTAGAATATTGGTTAAAAATAAAGGGGCAGTGGGTAGACAGAAGTGGAAAAACTATTTACAAGTCCATTTACATACCTGGAAAATGAGTTCAAAGAACATAACTATTCGGTCTGGATCAATAGCATGTTTGCTCTTAAGGAACAGCACATTTTTTGTGTGTGCTGCCTGAGACCTGAATTCCCTGTATTGATGATCCTCCAATATTGACCTGTTAGCATCTGCTGCTGTGTACCTTCCTGTGCGCTGTTACCAGCAGAGTGCTTAGAAATACAGTCAGCCCACACTTAAGGAATATAAAGCTGTCTCATGTTTTAAAACATGACTTTTAAAAAGACATGTTTATTTCAAAGGCCTATGATTTTAAACCAAAATAGCCATCTCCATTCTGTATGGGAAAGAGCACATATAGGCAATCTAAAAATCCAAGACACTAATATTTCTTGATTCGATTATAAATAACTTTTCATGCTCAATTATTTTAAGAAAATTATTTTATAAATGAAACAAATTAATAGGTAGAATGCAAATTTTTTTCGTTAAAAATAATGTTAAAGTAGTGTATAAAAACTAAACTAACTAAAAAATTGAATAAGTATGGGAATACAGAGATTGAAAATATTATAGTTACTCAGTTTATTATATTATTGGTACGATGAAGGCCTTTTACTGTCAAAAGAACACAATATATCAAGTCATTCAGGTTGTGGTTTTAGTCAAATCTTAAAGTTGAAATCTAATCATTGAACTAAAGTATTATTGTATTTATATTTGCAAGTAGTTAAAAGAAAAAAAAATCATTATTATTTTAACTAGTTAAGCATTCTCACTTTAAAGGATGAAATATTATTTGAAGTCAGAAACGTTATTATCTTCCTATTTTCCTGAAATCAGAATATCAACTTGCTAAATATTATTAAACTTACTAAAACAATAGAAGTTCATTAATATTACTGCAAATTTATTTAAAATGGAAAAAAATTAACTCTTTTCTTGACAATTACTCTGCTAAAAAGGTTCATAACTTATACATGATTTAGTTCTAGTATTGCTGGAAAAATTTTGTAGTTATTACTTCAAAAAATTAAAGCAAATATATTTTCTGGAATTAGAAAAGATAAAAACAAGGGAAAAGAAAATGTTAATTTGTTTGACATTATAACCAGTCAAGAGGAAATCGTTTTCCTTTGCACTAGAGTGTAAGCTTCATGTCTGCTTTGATCTCTGCAGTATACCGTCTGCACCAAGAACAGTGCTTACGTATAAGTAATTAATAAGGATTGTTAAATGAATGAAAATGAATCTGATAATCTGGGAACCATATCGTATTTATAAATCAACATAATTGTGCCACACAAAGAAAAGGAACATGTAAACCGAGACCAATAAACTCTTTGACATCGTTCTGATCAGCTCTGGTCCCTTTTCCAGTCTGTACAATACCCAAAGCCACGTGCCCTCACAGCAGGGTCTTGAGGTCCCCATGCTCTCCTCCCTTTCATTGTTAATGTACAGGGGTCAAATTTCAACTAAGGGAAGGTGTGTGCAGATCAACACAAAGATAATAACCAACTGTGTATGAATAATTACTTGTAAGAATAATTACTTGAACTTCAAGTTCTCCTGAGTGTGGGCCAGTATTATTTTAATTTGGGAACAATAAGATATTGTTAAAATAATAATGGGACTGTGCCTACGATTTTGTGTATATCTACATATAAAGTTTACTTTTAAAAATCAAAAATATAAAAGGTTTAAAGCAGTCTGATGGTTCCATTCTGTAACTAGTTGATCTGAATTCAAAAGTTATAAAACGAAGAAACTTAAAAAATAGCCACCTTGTGTGGAGGACCAGAAATCAAGAAGACTGCAGCCAAGATGAACTCCTTCAGGAGAATACTTCAGCTGATGTTTCCACAGTTTTTTATATTCTGAGTTAGATTTGCTGCATTTATTCATGGATACTCCATCTGTTCAGTGTGGAGGGAGCCTGGAAGAATATATTTATGGGTGGCCTCTTGCTCTGATCCGATGAGTCACTGAAGCAGGAAAATACTAAGATCCTGCCCAAATTCAGAAGGGCTTGTGAAATACTGTTTACAAAATCAAGTTCAAGATTCTGTTTTCAAGAATCAGGGTCAAAACTTTAAGTTTTGGATAAATCAGGCGTAAATATTTTTTTTTCCTCAAACTAAACATTATGCCTTGGTTAGATGGAAAATATTTCAGTTGAGAAAACCAATATCTAGGCCATTTAAAAACTTTTTAAATGTATTTATTTATGTCATGTCAACCCTTAAATTATTTGGCACACTGTATTAGGGAAACATTTTAAAAGAAAGTTCAGGAGTTTTTGTCAACATTAGTTACAGAATGGAATCATCAGACCACCTTAATAAGTAGATATACATAAAATACTATGAGATTATACAGCAGGACTTCAAGATAAGATGCTTAGTATTAGGTCTGCTAAAGTAAGGAGACATATTCGATGCTTTCCATGTACTCACCTGCTGCTTTCTGGGGGCTGGAGGGGTCTTGACAGGCGGCACAGAGGAGTTAGGCGGTCTGACTTGCCATCATTGCTGACACTAATTTTCTGATTCAGCTTGAATTGATATCACTGCAATCAATTTAAGTAGTTGTCCAGTGATTTGAAATGATTGATCTTCCCATGGAGTTTATATTTAGACAAAATGTATGCACATGATGTGGTGCTTCCTTGTTCTCTTATTTTCATAAGAAAGAAGTGTGTGTTATGTTTCTTTTTCAATTATCTTAGGAAAAAATAACTACCTTCAATGTAAATGAAAATCGTCTAGATGAGTCGTTAAGGAAACAAATTCCATCCCACGTAAACATGAGGCATAATTCTATTACCGTTGTTTTTCTTTTTCATTTTTATTCTGGCTCTTCCAGCTCAAATTTCATCTCCTGTTTTTGTTTTGTTTTTTTTTTACTTTTTGAGCGCTTACATGCATTTAGAGAGTTCATGTATTAGAGAGCTCATAACTTCTGCAATTTCTTAGGTTTCAGGGAGTCTTTTACAGCATAATTTTTTCTGCTTTAGATTTTTGATCTTCCTTTAGCTTTTCATGTCATTTTCTCTCTTTCTCTTGTGGCACTTTTTGGACTTGAGTTTGCTTAAAATCGGTTTTCTTCCGGAATCGTACTCACTGTTTAGTGGAGGTGATCACTTTTCCCTGACCCAGCAGTTTTGTAATTTTGTCGTGGGGAGGTGAGCTGGTGGGGTATTAGCTGGTTTATGCTGGGGCTGCACCCCTCCAGCACCCCGCCACTCCACATTGCAGGGAGATCGCCTCTGCTCTTGGCTAGCGGGGCTGTGGGTAGTCTCCCAGTGATTCATTACATGTCACCAGTCCTGGGTATCACACCTTGCTTTATTCTAATACACCAAAGCACAGGCGCAGAGGTGACTTTTCTCCTCCATGTGACAAATCAAAAGCCTGTCTTTTGTTGGAGATGCCACAGATGTGTGTTTTCCCATTTGCTGCCCTGGAATGAGGAGCTCAGGGATTCCCTGTGTATCTGCCCTCACAGGTCCATCCCGTCTTTCTAGATGAGGGACACTGGCCTGGCATTGTGGGCCATGTGCTGCCTAAGTGCTGCAGAGCAGGGAGGCCCTCTATACTTCTTCCCTGGACCAGGACAAGTTTTTACTGCTCTTTGCTGCCCATCTTCCTAGATCCTTTGTCAGGATTGTGGCCATTTTCTAGTTTCACCAAGACAAGTTCATCTTTCCCGTATTTGTATTCTTGTTGGTTAGTTTCAGAAAGAAGAATCAGGCAAGGCAACCTTATTTCCAGATCTTTAACTGTTATTTTAAAGAATAACAATGCATAATTTCTTCTCTCATCTCCATGCACCTTATTTTAAGAGTAAAATGTCTGTGAAAGAGGATGTGTGGACGAGGGGTGAAAACAACATGAAGGTACAGTGCTTATGACTTCAACATTCATTTTCATCTGATTGTGAATTCAGGGTGTTAAAAGTCCATGTGTCTCAAAAAAAGGAAGCTCCCTTGTGAGGATCCTAATTTAGAGAAATTGAGGGCTTCCCTGGTGGTGCAGTGTTTAAGAATCCTCCTGACAATACAGGGGACATGGGTTTGATCCCTGGTCCGGGAAGATCCCACATGCAGGAGAGCAACTAGCCCGTGTTCCACAACTACTGAGCCTGCGATCTAGAGCCCACAAGCCACAAATACTGAGCCCACTTGCTGCAACTACTGAAGCTTGCTCACCTAGTGCCCATGCTGTGCAACAAGAGAAACCACCACAATGAGAAGCCCCTGCACTGCAATGAAGAGTAACCCCTGCTCGCTGCAACTAGAGAGAGCCCACGTGCAGCAATGAAGACCCAATGCAGCCAAAAAAAAAAATGTTTAGAGAAATTGAAAAACTGTTTGGCTTTCCCCACTGCAGCCCCACACTCACCAATCCAACCACTGACCCTGCTGCTCCACCGTCTCTTTCCTACTCAAACCCTTGGACAGGAAGAAATGCATTACTTCCTAGAATGATACACATCAAAAACCAGGAACTGGATGAAAACACAGCACAACTAAAGAGCTTTGTTCTATAACTAACTTGCTGGCTATGAAGCTTTCCTGGGGTACAGGAATTAATTAACAATCTTGATTCGTAAGACCAGTCCTTTTGTTACTTGCTACACCATAAGATGCATGAGAATATAAGAATGAATACAGATGCTAATAAATCAAACTAGAAAAATAAGCACAAAACGCGTAAAAGTCTTATAGTTGATATATTTTTGCCTTAAATTAACTCATATAATATATTCACTTTATATAGAGCATAACTATGTTATTTGCACAACTATTCAAATATTTTTATAAATAATATGGTAAAAATAATCTGTAACTTGTATAGTGTAAAGTAGATAAATGCAAGAATTTCATTTAAGTGCATGGCCTTTAAAGAAAAAGGGGTATCAATAAAAAGTTTCATTTGCCCTTTCTGAAGACTTGAAATAGGCTAAAAACTGAGTTGTGTCATTCAGGGATAGGTTATGGTCCTAGCCCAAGAAATAGATATGGGCTTAAAGATAACCTTCCAAGGTGGGAGTATAGTCTTTCTCATTTGAAAAATTTGTTTGTTGACCTGGGATCTCTTGAATGGCTTCTGAAGGCCAAGCTTCGTCTGAGTGAATTTATCATTTAGAGCCACCTTTGTACTTGGACTCACACTCACACTCTTTAAGGAGGATGCTGCTGTCTGAGGGTTTAACCAGGTTCAAAATCTATTTGTAGAAGCGACCACCAAACAGTATCTCAAGCTGAGCTGTAGTATCTCCCATCAAGGTTAACTTCCAAGCCTATTCTGATGGCCATTGCCTTCATTCCAGATCTTGAATTTTCAACTCCTACATTTTCACTTTCATGTGAAAAAAATAATCAGAGGGAAAAAGCAGAATTCAGAAAAAGAAAAAAGAAAAACTATATAGGGAAATACCAACCTGGAATATGATAGGTAAGGGATGCCAGGAACTCTGCAGACTGTTACCAGGATGCTGGCTTCAGAAACCAGTCAGTAGATGTGGCAGTTAACATGGCTTTCCAGAAGCTTCATGTTTTACTAGGCCCATTTCCCAAAGTCTCTTCAAAACTGAGGAATTAACATTAGCTCTGTCATGATAATGTCCTGTCCTAACAATCAGCCTGCTCTAACACTGGTCCCCTTGCCCCCTGCAGCTCAACTGTTTACTACAACACACACAGAAAAGTAACTCCTGGAGCATAGGCAGCAATTAGCCTCACTTTGTTTTTTTGCTCTTATCAAAGTATTAATGGAAACAAATGATAACAACAACACACTTTTATTCCTGAACAGAACTGGATTTACTTCTTTGTCCCCTTTTCTTATTCCACAGTTACCTTATTTGCAAATACTACCCATCCAGATTGGATATAACAGCAATCAATAGTATATTCCCTTCATTTGGTATACTCTTCTGTTAGTAAAATTAAAATTTGTAGCATAACCAAATGAGGTATTGAAAAGAACATTGGTTTAAGTAGGACTCGGGTCCTAAGTTTAGAGTTCTAGATCTGTTACTTATATACTGACTTGGTTTGTATAAATGGCTTCACTGCTCCACGCCTTATGTGCTGATAAGCAAAGTGGACGAGATGCTTCAACTAATTTAAAGGGTTGTTTGGTGACTGTTTCATGTGTCTGTGTGTGTTTGATTTTTTAACTCCTCTTTATTCCAAAATCTGTTTGAAGTGGCTTAGAGAGACATGTAGAATATGAGCAGATAATTGGAACAAAATTAAGTTAAGGCAAAGACTAGACCAGAAGTGGGACTAAATCAGCTCTCAGTTCCTGGAAGTCAACACAGAGGGAAGGCTAAATGGGCACATGATCTGAGAGTTGCTCTCTCTCACTCCCTTGCTATGACTAGTCGTGAACACAGTGGTACAATTTAGAAATATGATCTTCATTTACATCCTGTGATAGAAATACAAGAACCTCTCCTGTCATTTTCTCATAGGAGTTTGTCACCATCTAGCTTCTCAGGAAGGTCAGGTGCAGTTGTATATATTATTCTGCCATCATTCTACTCCAGTGTTGTAGGACATTTAGTCAAAGTTTATCTGAAACCATGAACTTCAGAATGTACAGCTGCCTTTATTAAAAAATTAATTAAGTTATTTTTGGCTCTGGTGAGTGGGGGCTACTCTTTGTTGTGGTGCTCCGGCTTCTCACTGTGGTGGTTTCACTTGTTGCAGAGCACGGGCTGTAGGTGCATGGGCTTCAGTAGTTGTGACATGTGAGCTCAGTAGTTGTGGCTTGCAGGCTCTCGGGTGCCGGCTCAGTAGTTGTGCTCACGGGCTTAGTTGCTCCGTGGCATGTGGGATCTTCCCAGACTAGGGCTTGAACCAATGTCTCCTGCAGGTGGATTCCTAACCACTGCACCATCAGGGAAGTCCCTGTACAGCTTCTTATTTGATGATTTGATTGTGTAGAATGTCAAATACAGCATCATTCTAAAAGGTCAAGTTTACCATTTCTATGTGAACAGGACTTACTGTCCTAGGGATGTTTACTCTTCCATTCTTCCAAGTACCCAGGGATATGACTTTTTGATGAGCTAATTTTAGACAGATGCTAACTGCTAGGAAGAAAGTTTGAATCTCCTGTTGGTGGTGTAGACTTTGTCTAGTCGTAGCCTTCCAATCCTGTTCCCCATTGGCCACTGTTAAGCATATGAAATCAGAAGATGTAACTAAAGTATAAAAGCCATGTTCAAAAGGAACCAGGAGAGGATGACATTTTCAAAAGAAAATAATAATGAAAAAAAAGAGGTATTAACAAAGTAAAAATTTAAGAACTTCTATCATATGACTGACAAATTAAGTCCAAAAAAGATATCAATGTAAAATACTTTTTAAAAACCTCAGAGACTTAAATATGAGGAAGCAGTAAAGTTTATTAAGCATACTGTAAAATTAAATAAAAAGTTGTTAAATAAAAATGAAAAAAAGTTTATGAATTAAAAAGGACTAGAACATTTAAAACAGAAAACAACACAGTGGTAAGTAATTTAAAAAAAACATTTAAAAAAAAGCAATTAAGAGCTCTACAACAAATGCTAAAGGAGCTTCTCTAAGTGGGAAACAGAGGAGGAGAAAAGGACCTACAAAAACAAACCCAAAACAATTATAAAAATGGTAATAGGAACATACATATTGATAATTACCTTAACATGAATGGATTCAATGCTCCAACCAAAAGACACAGGCTCGCTGAATGGATACAAAAGAAGACCCATATATATGCTGTCTACAAGAGACCCACTTAAGACCTAGGGACACATACAGACTGAAAGGGAGGTGATGGAAAAAGATATTCCATGTCAAAGGAAATCAAAAAAAGCTGGAGTAGCAATACACATATCAGATAAAACAGACTTTAAAATAAAGAATGTTACAAGAGACAAGGAAGGACACTACATAATGATCAAGTGGTCAATCCAAGAAGAAGATATAAAAATTATAAATATATATGCACCCAACATAGGAGTGCCTCAACACATAAGGCAACTGCTAACAGCTATAAAAGAGGAAATCGACAGTAACACAATAATAGCTGGGTATTTTAACATGTCACTTACACCAATGGACAGATCATCAAAACAGAAAATTAAAAAGGAAACACAAGCTTTAAATGACACAACAGACCAGATAGATTTAATTGATAATTATAGGACATTCCATCCAAAAAAACAGCAGATGACACTTTCTTCTCAAGTGTGCATAGAACATTCTCCAGGATAGATCATATCTTGGGTCACAAATCAAGCCTCAGTGAATTTAAGAAAATTGAAAATATACCAAACATCTTTTCTGACCACAACGCTATGAGATTAGAAATCAATTACAGGGAAAAAAACGTAAAAAACACAAAAACATGGAGGCTACACAATACGTTACTAAATAACCAAGAGATCACTGAAGAAATCAAAGAAGAAATCAAAAAACTACCTAGAGACAAATGACAATGAAAACACGGTGATCCAAAACCTATGGGATGCAGCAAAAGCAGTTCTAAGAGGGAAGTTTATAGCAATACATTCTTACCTCAACAAACAACAAACATCTCAAATAAACAACCTAACCTTACACCTAAAGGAACTAGAGAAAGAAGAACAAACAAAACCCAAAGTTAGTAGAAGGAAAGAAATAATAAAGGTCAGAGCAGAAATAAATGAAGTAGAAACAAAGAAGACAATAGCAAAGATCAATAAAACTAAATCTCATTCTTTGAGAAGCTAACCAAGATTGATAAACCCTTAGCCAGACTCATCAAGAAAAAGATAGAGAGGACTCAAATCAATAAAATTAGAAATGAAAAAGAAGAAGTTACAACAGACACCACAGAAATACATAGCATCCTAAGAGACTACTACAAGCAAATCTATGCCAATAAAATGGACAACCTGGAAGAAATGGACAAATTCTTAGGAAGGTATAACCTTCCAAGACTGAACCAGGAAGAAGTAGAAAATATGAACAGACCAATCAAGTAATGAAATTGAAACTGTAATTAAAAATCTTCCAACAAACAAAAGCCCAGGACCAGATGGCTTTACAGGTGAATTCTATCAAACATTTAGAGAAGAGCTAACACCCATCCTTCTCAAACTCTTCCAAAAAATTGCAGAGGAAGGAACACTCCCAAATTCATTCTATGAGACCACCATCACCCTGATACTAAAACCAAAGATACTACAAAAAAAGAAAATCACAGACTGATATCACTAATGAATATAGATGCAAATATCCTCAACAAAATACAAGCAAACAGAATCCAACAAAATATTAAAAGGTCCATACACCATGATCAAGTGGGATTTATCCCAAGGATGCAAGGATTCTTCAATATATACAAATCAATCAATATGATACACCATATTAACAAATTGAAGAAGAAAAACCATATGATCATCTCAGTAGATGCAAAAAAATCCTTGGACAAAATTCAACACCCATTTATGATAAAAGCTCTCCAGAAAGGGGCATAGAGGGAACCTACCTCAATATAAAAAAGGCCACATATGACAAACCCACAGCAAACATCATTCTCAATGGTGAAAAATTGAAACCGTTTCCTCTAAGATCAGGAACAAGACAAGGATGTGCACTCTCACCACTATTATTGAACATAATTTTGGGAGTCCTAGCCACAGCAATCAGAGAAGAAAAAGAAATAAAAGGAATCCAAATCAGAGAAGAAGAAGTAAAATTGTCACTGTTTGCAGATGACATGATTCTCTACATTGAGAATCCTAAAGATGCCACGAGAAAACTACTAGAGCTAATCAGTGAATTTGGTAATGTTGCAGCACACAAAACTAATGCACAGAAATCTCTTGCATTCCTATGCACTACTGATGAAAATTCTGAAAGAGAAAGTAAGGAAACAGTCCCATTTACCATTGCAATGAAAAGAATAAAATACCTAGGAATAAACCTACCTAAGGAGACAAAAGACCTGTATGCAGAAAAGTATAAGACACTGCTGAAAGAAATAAAAGATGATAGAAATAGATGGAGAGATATACCATGTTCTTGGATTGGAAGAATCAATATTGTGAAAATGACTATACTACCCAAAGGAATCTACAGATTCAATGCAATCCCTATCAAATTACCAATGGCATTTTTTACAGAACTAGAACAAAAATATCTTAAAATTTGCATGGAGACACAAAAGACCCTGAATAGCCAAAGTGGTCTTGAGGGAAAAAAAACGGAGCTGGAGGAATCAGACTCTGTGACTTCAGGCTATACTACAAAGCTACAGTAATAAAGAATATATGGTACTGGCACAAAAGCAGAAATATAGATCAATGGAACAGGATAGAAAGCCCAGAGGTAAACCCACGCACCTATGGTCAACTAATGTATGACAAAGGAGGCAAGGATATATGATGGAGAAAAGACAGTCTTTTCAATAAGTTGTTCTGGGAGAACTGGACAGCTTCATGTAAAAGAATGAAATTAGAACACTCCCTAACATCAGACAGAAAAACAAACCAAAAATGGATTAGAGAACTAAATATAAGACCAATCACTATAAAACTCTAAGACATAAAACTCTTTGCCATAAATCACAGCAAGATATAAAACTCTTTGACATAAATCACAGCAAGATCTTTTTTGATCCACCTCTTAGAGTAATGGAAATGAAAACAAAAATAAACGGGACCTAATGAAACTTAAAAGCTTCTGCACAGCAAACGAAACTGCAAAAAAGACATAAAGAAAACTCTCAGAATGGGAGAAAATATTTGCAAATGAATCAACGGTCAAAGGATTAATCTCCAAAATATATAAACAGATCATGCAGCTCAATATTAAAAACACAAATGACCCAATCCAAAAATGAGCAGAAGACCTAAATAGAGATTTCTTGAAAGAAGATATACAGATGACCAAGAGGCACATGAAAACTGCTCAAGACCACTAATTATTAGAGAAATGCAAATCTAAACTACAATGAGGTATCACCTCACACTAGTTAGAATGGGCATCATCAGAAATTCTACAAACAACAAATCCTGGAGAGGGTGTGGAGAAAAGGGTACCCTCCTGCACTGTTGGTGGGAATGTAAGTTGATACAGCCACCATGGAGAACAGTATGGAGGTTCCTTATAAAGCTAAAAATAGAATTACCATATGACCCAGCAATGCCACTACTGGGCATATACCCAGAGAAAACTATAATTCAAAAAGACACATGCACCCCAATGTTCATTGCAGCACTATTTACCATAGCCAGGATGTGGAAGCAACCTAAATGCCCATCGGCAGACGAATGGATAAAGAAAATGTGATACATATATACAATGGAATATTTCTCAGCCATAAAAAGGAATGAAAGTGAGTCATTTGTAGAGACATGGATGGATCTAGAGACTGTCATACAGAGTGAAGTAAGTCAGAAAGAGAAAAACAAATATCATATATTAACACATATATGTGGAACCCAGAAAAATGGTACAGATGAACTGGCTTGCAGAGCAGAAATTGAGACACAGTTGTAGAGAACAAACGTATGGACACCACAAGGGGGGAAGGTGTCGGGGGTGGTGGTGTGATGAATTGGGAGATTCGGATTGACATGTATACAATAATATGTATAAAATAGATAACTAATAAGAACCTGCTGTATTAAAAAAAAAGCAATTAAGAGAGGTGAAAGGAAAAGCATAAATCTTCCACATTGGATATTACGTCCCAGGGTCTCTTTACTTCATCTTGCACTTTGGTAAATAATGTATAAATAAGACACTTTATGATTACCATTGACAACAACAATAAAAACTTTCATCTAAAAAGCTGAAGGAAAAATGCTAATCTTCACTGTTAACAAATACTAACTAGGAAGACAGGTTGAAACTCAAGTTTTCAGTGTTTTCGTTTAAAATTAGCTTTTTCTATAAATATATGGACTCTTAAGAGCATAGAAACAACATAATGGCTATTGTTTTGCATTAATCTAAGGAACTAGCTGCCAAATATCCCATATATATATATTTTTTTAATTGGGGTATATTTGTTTTACAATGTTATGTTAGTTTCTACTATACAGTGAAATGGGGTTCCCTGTGCTATACAGCAGGTTCTTATTAGTTATCTATTTTATATATATTAGTGTGTATATTTGTCAATCCCAATCACCCAGTTCATCCTATTGCCCTTTTCCCCCTTATTGTCCATGTGTTTGTTCTCTACATCTGTGTGTCTATTTCTGCCTTGCAAACCAGGTCATCTGTACCATTTTTCTAGATTCCATTTATATTTTTAAAGGGTCTTCTCTTTCTTAGACTCATGACATGTATTTCTATCATGTTTTCCATAATTCTACTAAAATATGCTTTTTGTACTTTTCTATATGGTTTATAGACTCACAGTTTCAAGATCAACAGGGAAAAGGAAAATTCTGAGGAACAAAATAATGTAAAAGTGCTTTTGTTCATTTGTTTTGCTGAAATTTATTTCACCCTAGAAGTTATTATTTTTTCCTTGATCAATGCTACCAAAATTTAATAAAACAATAATTATTACATATATACTAACATTAAATATATTTTTCTGAGGTTATATTAGCATTATGTGAATTGTTTGTTGAATTTTGAACGTTGACAATTCAAAGACTAACACAATTTTTGACGTTTCTTCCCAGTAAATAAGAAGGCCATAACCTCACTTAAATTTTTTTAGAGGAAAGACAGAAGATTGCTCTCTAAGGCTGATTCATTTTTCTAAAAGTGTTAATGCTCACTCAGACTTGTGGTGAATGAAATGTTTGAGTTGTTTATCAGGAAGGCTTTGAAAAGGAATGATATTTGCTTTGATGTTTTTTAGGTGAAAAATGGTTCTTGAATCATGAAAAAGGGCTTTTGGAAAACATGAATGTCCTTAAATTAAATCTTTCCCAGTGGAGGTACTTTATGACATATTTTTACTAACATCATTTTAGAATCTGTGTCTGGAGATTTTGCAGGAAAGTCTAAGGAAAGACCAGAATGCAGGCACTGGCATCTAAATTACACAGATAAGTTAAATTCAGATTTACAATTTTTAAAAAGATTTGATAAAATTGTAAATGATATCTTGAGAGAGGAAATCTCAAGGGATGAGTAGCTAAATTGTATACACATTGTTAAATACCCAGAGTATCCAAATCAAACCTGTCATTAATCTTCCATTAGGAGTCAGCTACTGAAAATTTGAATAGTGTGCCATTTTTACACATTTGCTTCCAGTTTTTAAAGAAAAAAAATATTTCATTTTGGGAGGCATAATTATACATGCTTAAAGAATACAAGTAATATTGAAAATTAAAGATGAAAATTTAAATTCTACCACTCTAAAATAATAACTTTTAATGTTAGCTGGACACCAGCCCATCTTTCAATGCACCAGTTTCCTTCTCTCTGTGCAGAAATACAGCTAAATATCTGGGTGCATGGGTGGCTGGATGGATGAAAACACGGAAATAATTTATAATATGGGAACTGTAGTATAGATGTGTTTTTAAGTGAAAACCTTAACTTTAGTTTCATCTGAATTTCATAGAAGAAAAATAAACTGACACGAAAATAAAAAATTTTAGTGTCAAACAAATGATTCTTTACTACAACTTAATACTTCTTAAAATATGCCTCTAAGGTTAAAGAGACTGGGATAGAGAGTGGAGAAGTGGTCAGGAAAGGAGAGAAAAGGCAAAGGAAGACAGGAGAGAATGGAGAAGGAAGTATACATTTTTAAAAAGTAGCCATTTCCCCCAAACTATCTACTTCAACTTTAACTCTATCAACTCTCTGTTTAAAAGATGAATATATTATAACTCATTTTAACAAGGCATATTATTGTTTTTACATTTCCCATGTCCAATATGACATTCATATTTTGTTCCATAACCCGAGATCCTGTGGGGTGTTATTAATATTTCTGTGTGTAAATGGATTCATGTTCCTCACCAGTACTTTTACCATAGCTTGTTAATTCCTCAGTGTTTAATTTCATTTATCTCTTAATTGGACGTATTAGTGGTCTACCTGTATTTGTTCCTTTTTTGCTTTCTCAACAAGGGGTTCTGGGCATTGCATTATCTCAATTTTTTCCTGTTTAAGAATAGTATCTGCCTATTGCCTTTTTACATAAATAACATCTTGACTGGTTATAGAATTTTTGGGTTACACTTTTGTTACCCTAGAACATTGTAGACATTGCTTTATTACCTCTTGCAATGAAAGATGGAAATATCTGCTGCTAGCCTGATGTTTATTAAGGAATTTTTTAAGGGAGACTAGGGGACTCTGTAGAGTCAGTAGGTTGACCAGGCCATGCCTTGGCATTGAATATTCTGTATTAAATTTGTTTGAAACACAGTGTGTTCTTTTATTTTTTTTTAAATATTATTTATTTATTGGTTGAGTTGGGTCTCTGTTGCAGCATGCGGGCTTTCTCTAGCTGCAGCAAGCGGGGGTTACTCTTCATTGTGGTGTGCGGGCTTCTCATTGTGGTGGCTTCTCTTGCCATGGAGCATGGGTTCTAGGTGCATGGGCTTCAGTAGTTGTGGCACGTGAGCTTCAGTAGTTGTGGCGCATGGGCTTATTTGCTCCGCGGCATGTGGGATCGTCCTGGACCAGGGCTTGAACCCATGTCCTCTGCATTGGCAGGAGGATTCTTAACTACTGCACCACCAGGGAAGCCCAACACAGTGTATTCATTAATGTGTAGATTCAGTTCTTCATTGAGGGAGTTATATTAGAGATTTAAAATGCATCTTCTTTTGCATTTGTGGGCATCTCTACTTCATGAACATAAATTATCTTTATGCTGGATTCCCTTTGTCTTGCTTCTATATTTGTTTTACTTTAATCACTTTAATCCCTTACATTAAAAAAAAATCAGCATTCACTATATAAACCTCAGTGTTTCCTCAAATCACTTATTTGATCTTTTTTAATTTGTTTTTTATTAGTTTTTATTGAAGTATGGTTGCTTTACACTCTTGTGTTAGCCTCCACTGCACAAAAAAATGAATCAGCCATACACATACAGATATCCCCTCCTTTTTGGACTTCCCTCCCATTTAGGTTACCAAAGTGCATTAGGTAGAGTTCCATGTGCTATGCAGTATGTTCCCATTAGTCGTCTATTTTATACATATTATCAATAATGTATGTGTGTCAATCCCAGTCTCCCAATTCCTCCCACCCGACTGCTTTCTCCCTTGGTATCTATACATTTGTTCTCTATGTCTGTGTCTCTATTTCTGCCATGCAAATAAGATAACCTATACCATTTTTCTACATTCCACGTATATGCAGTATTATATGATATTTGTTTTTTCTTTTTCTGACTTACTTCTCTCTGTATGACACTGTCTAGGTCTATCCACCTCTCTACAAATGATCCAATTTCATTCCTTTTTATGGTGGAGTAATATTCCATTGTATATATGTGCCACATCTTCTTTATCCAGTTATCTGTTGATGGACACTTAGGTAGAGTCCACGTCTTGGCTATTGTAAATAGTGCTGCAGTGAACATTGGGGTGCATGTGTCTTTTTGAATTATGTTTTTCTCTGGGTATATGCCCAGTAGTGGGACTGTTGGGTCATATGGTAGTTGCTTTTTTAGCTTTTTAAGGAACCTCCATACTATTTTCCATAGTGGCTGTATCAATCTACATTCCCACCAACAGTGTATGAGGGTTCCCTTTTTTCCACACCCTCTTCAGCATTTATTGTTTGTAGATCTTTTGATGAAGGCCATTCTAACTCATGTGAGGTGATACCTTATTGTAGTTTTGACTTGCATTTCTCTAATAATTAGTGATGTTGAGCATCTTTTCATGTGTTTCTTGGTCATCTGTATGTCTGCTTTGGAAAAATGTACATTTAGGTCTTCCTCCCATTTTTTGATTGGGTTGTTTGTTTTTTGTGATACTGAGCAGTATGAGCTGCTTGTAAATTTTGGAGATTAATCCTTTGTCAGTTGCTTCATTTGCAAATATATTCTCCCATTCTGAGGGTTGTCTTTTTGTCTTCTTTATGCTTTCCTTTGCTGTGCAAAAGCTTTTAAGTTTCATTAAGTCCCATTTGTTTATTTTTGTTTTAATTTTTCTTACTCCAGAAGGTGGGTCAAAAAAGTTGTTGCTGTGATTTATGTCAAAGAGTGTTCTGCCTGTTTTCCTCTAAGAGTTATAGTGTCTGGCCTTACATTTAGGTCTTTAATCCATTTTGAGTTTTTGTGTATGATGTTAGGGAGTGTTCTAATTTCATTCTTTTACATGTAGCTGTTCAGTTTTCCCAGCACCACCTATTGAAGAGGCCGTCTTTTCTCCATTGTATATTTTTTCCTCCTTTGTCATAGACTAAGTGTGTGGGTTAATCTCTGGGCTTTCTATCCTGTTCCATTGATCTATATTTATGTTTTTGTGACAGTACCATACTGTCTTGATTACTGTAGCTTTGTAGTATAATCTGAAGTCAGGGAACCTGATTCTTCCGGCTCCGTTTTTCTTTCTCAAGATTGCTTTGGCTATTCGGGGCCTTTTGTGTTTCCATACAAATTGTAAAATTTTTTGTTCTAGTTCTGTGAAAAATGCATTGGTAATTTGATAGGGATTGCAATGAATCTGTAGATTGCTTTAGGTAGTATAGTCATTTTCACAATATTGATTCTTCTAATCCAAGAACATGGTATACCTCTCTATCTGTTTGTGTCATCTTTGATTTCTTTCAAGAGTGTCTTATAGTTTTCTGTGTACAGGTCTTTTGTCTCCTTAGGTAGGTTTACTCCTAAGTATTTTATTCTTTTTTTTTGGCAGTGATGTATGGGATTGTTTCCTTAATTTCTCTTTCTGCCCTTTCATTGTTAGTGTATAGGAATGCAAGAGATTTCTGTGTATTAGTTTTGTATCCTGCAACTTTACCAAATTCATTGATTAGCTCTAAGAGTTTTCTGGTGGCATCTTTAGGATGTTCTATGTATAGTATCATGTCATCTGCAAACAGTGACAGCTTTACTTCTTCTTTTCCAATTTGTATTCCTTTATTTCTTTTTCTTCTCTGATTCCCATGGCTAGCACTTCCAAAACTATGTTGAATGATAGTGGTGAGAGTGAACACCCTTGTCTTGTTCCTGATCTTAGATGAAATGCTTTCAGTTTTTCACCATTGAGAATGATGTTTGCTGCAGGGTTGTCATATGTGGCCTTCATTATGTTGAGGTAGGTTCCCTGTATGCTCACTTTCTGGAATGTTTTTATCATAAATGTGTGTTGAATTTTGTCTAAAGCTTCTTCTTCATCTATTGAGATGATCATTTTTTTTTATTCTTTAATTTATTAATGTAGTGCACCACAGATTGATTTGCATATATTGAATAATCCTTGAATCCCTGGAATAAATCCCACTTGATCGTGGTGTATGATCCCTTTAATGTGCTGTTGGATTCTGTTTGCTAGTATTTTGTCGAGGATTTTTCCGTCTATGTTCATCAGTGATATTGGCCTGTAATTTTCTTTTTTGTGTGTTATCCTTGTCTGGGTTTGGTGTCAGGGTGATGGTAGCCTTGTAGAATGAGTTTGGGAGTGTTCTACCCTGTGCAACATTTTGGAAGAGTTTGAGAAGGATTGGTGTTAGCTCTTCTCTAAACGTTTGATAGAATTAACCTGTGAAGTGATCTGGTCCTGGACTTTTGTTTGTTTGGAAGATTTATAATCACAGTTTCCATTTCATTGCTTGATTATCACTTATTTGATCTTTAATCAATTTTGTTTCTACTGTTTCTATATTATGTATTGTTATGTAATGTTGGAATTGTGATCCTTGATTTGTGTTCTCAAGTTTCTGATAACGATTTTAATCTCATGTAGTCATTTCATCTCATCTTTGAGCTCATTTTTGCAGAATTCACATTCTCAATGTTATTTTATATCATGAAATAATTGTGAGGAATTCCATTTTGTTCCATTAGTTATTTTTCTTTGGTGTTAGAAACTTGGTCTTTCTGCCTTTAGTTGCTCATATTGGGAATTCTACAGAGGCCTTATCTGCTCTGATAAAATTTGGTTGACATATTTGCTCTCTTTCCACTATATCCGACACCAGTGAAGTATTCTTTTGGAGCTGCAGATTTAGGGCTGTACATTTGGTTTTCTTATCCTGGTTTTTTCTTTATTTTTGGTTACATGTATCTAAATTTATTTTTAAAATTTTATACAATTTTAAAGGTTACTTTCCATGTACACTTATTACAAAATATTAGCTATATTCCCTGTGTTGTACAGTTCATCCTTGAGCTCACCTTACACACAGTGGCTTGTGCTTCCCACTCCCCCACTATTATACTGTGGTAACCACTGGTAATCCATTGGTAACCACTACTAGTTTGTTCTCTGTATCTGTGAGTCTGCTTCTTTTTTATTTTATTTATTAGCTTGTTATTTTTTTTTGATTCCAAATGTAAGTGATATCATACAGTGTTTGTCTTTCTCTGTCTGACTTATTTCTATTAGCAAAATATCCTCCAAGTCCATCTATGTTGCTGCAAACGGCAATATTTCATTCTTTCTTATGGCTGAGTATTCCTTTGTGTGTGTGTGTGTGTGTGTGAGTGTGTGTGTGTGTGTATATATATATATATAGCACTTCTTCTTTATCCATTCATCTTTTGATGGACACTTAGTTTGTTTCCATACCTTCACAATTTTAAGTAATGCTGCTATGAACATTGGGGTGCATGTATTTTTTGAAATTAATGTTTTGGTTTTTTTTTTTGGGGGGGTATATATACCCATGAGTGGAATTGCTGGGTCATATTTTTATTTCCATTTTTAGCTTTTTGAGAAGACTACATACTGTTTTCCACAGTGGCTGCACCAATTTACATTCCCACCAATAATGTAGGAATGTTTCCTCTTCTCCACATCCTTGCCAACATTTTTTTTTTATGATAGCCATTCTGACAGGTGTGAGGTGATATTTCATTTTGCTTTTGGTTTTCATTTCCCTGATGATTAGCAATGTTGAGTATCTTTTCATGTGCCTGTTGTCCACCTTCACTTCCTCTTTGGAAAAATGTCTATTCACTTCTGCCCATTTTCTATTGGATTGTTTTTCTGATGTTGAGTTGTGTGAGCTCTTTATAAATTTTGGATATAAATCCCTTATCAGCCATATAATTTGCAAATATTTTCTCCCATCCTCTAGGTTGTCTTTTTGTTTCATTGATGGTTTCCTTTGTTGTGCAAAAGCTTTTAAGTTTAATTAGGTTTCGTTGTTTTACTTTTGCTTTTATTTCCTTTACTGTAGGAGAGAGATCCAAAATTTTTTTGCTGTGATTTATATCAAAATGTGTTCTGCCTAGGTTTTCCTTTAGGAGTTTTATAGTGTCTGGTCTTACATTTAGGCCTTTAATTCATTTTGAGTTTATTGTTGTATATGGTGTTAGAGAATGTTCTAATTTCACTTTTACATGTAGCTCTCCAGTTTTCCCAGCATCACTTATTGAATTGACTGTCTTTTCTCCATTGTATATTTTTGCATCCTTTGTCATAGTTTAATTTTGTTTTAATTAAAAAAAATTTAATTGCAACATTATTGCTTTACACTGTTGTATTAGTTTCTGCTGTACAATGAAGTGAATCAGCTATATGTATACCTATATCCCCTCCCTCTTGGGCCTCGCTCCCACCCCCCCATCCCACCCACCTATGTTGTCACAGAGCACCGAGCTGAGCTTGCTGTGCTTTATAGCATGACAGAGTGAGTGGAACTAGGAGGGTGAGCTGAGGTGGTGCACAGTGTTTGTTAGTGTTTTCTCTCCATCTGAAATTTTGTCAAATATTCAATTCTAGATCCACTTCATCTGACTTTAGGGGTGAAGGTATTTATGATTTTCAAAGGGTTAACCCTTGGTCTTTGGATCAGCCCTCCAATTCATTTCATATCTTCCAGACTCTTCACTTCTACTACACTTTACTAATAAGGATGTCCATTCAGATTTACTTCCCTACAGTTTAAGCACCCTTACTGAGGGTTATCAAGCATGTGACTCAGTAGTATAGAGGCAGAGAAAGGTGCCAGCAAGGGCTGACCTCAGCAACCCCACCCCAGAGAGCATGTCTCTGGCTTGTCTTCCCTCTCTCTCTTCTCTCTTTTTCTCTCTTTATTCCTCTTTATCTTCCTCTAAGTTTTCTCTCTCTCCCTGTCTTGCTTGCTAGGTTTTTGTTTTTGTTTTTGTTTTTGTTTTTTGTGGTACGTGGGCCTCTCCCTGTTTTGGCCTCTCCTGTTGAGGAGCACAGGCTGCAGATGCGCAGGCTCAGCGGCCACGGCTCACGGGCCCAGCCGCTCCACAGCATGTGAGATCTTCCCAGACTGGGGCATGAACCCGTGTCCACTTCATCGGCAGGCAGACTCTCAACCACTGCGCCACCAGGGAAGCCTGCTTGCTAGTTTTTGAAGATCATTGAATTATGTTAGCCTTGTTTCTTGTCTGGATACTGTTGGTTATTTTTGTGTGTGTGTGTGACCCTTTTTTGTTCATGATTTGGTATCGGTGGAGAAAATGCTAATACTCTGAAGATATTTTAGTCATCTTAACCCAGAAGTCCCTCTTTAATCTTAAAATTCTGTACATACATTGTCAAATTATTTTCCCAACACCACATATAATTTTTATGATCATTATATTTCTGAGACAATTATGCTACATGAACTGTGGCATTGAAAAATATCTTGCATTTTTAAAATAGCCCTTAGTTAACAACAGAAAGTTTATCATAATGTATGTGGATGGTCCTTAAATGTATCTCTGATTTTTTTTTCCTCTGATTGGTAGGTAAAATGACTTTGAAGAGCTTCAGCATAGTAAATAGAATTTGCATTAAACATATGATTTTCATGGATCCAGTTTATCCTCTGATATTGTTGACTGATTTATAAAAATATAAGCTATTTATTTACATTATACAATGAGCACATTTTCTTTTCTTACATGTGTAAGACACAAGCACATATTTAAATTCTCTATTGACTATTCATTTCAACATTGATTATTATAATCTATCATAGTAGATATTTAAGTCCTTATGCTTTAATCTAGTTGTTATTTTTCTACTTTTTAAATAAACTGGTAATTTATATTTCTTCTTTTTTTTAATGATATTAAAAATCATATATCAAAGACCAAGTACTTACAAATATGTTCTAATCATGAGTGTCTAGATTTATCAGCTATTTTGTAACAGCCTTGAATTTGAAGTTGAATTCAATTTGAATTGCAGCCTCTGTGTTTGAAAAATCATATTTGTACTTAATGGCTTTTATATTTAATCAGTAAGGTCTCCACAGATAAAAGCATTTTTGTAAAGGGTTTAGGAGTCTTTAAAGCTGAGTTAGTATATTTTGGATACACTAAGTTAGCCTAATATAGCAAAATAAAAGAATTATGGTAATGGATCTCTGATTAAAATTCTCAAATTATTTTATACAGTTAGTAGAAAACTGTGTCAGTATATACCCAATAACTTTTGTATCTTTAAATACTATGGATAAACACTTGAGTTATTGATAAAAAACTCATAAAGGCCATCTGAAATTGCTTTGTTTCAGGGGTAAATAAATGCATTTTGGCATCATGAAACCTTTTCACCTAAAACAAACAAAAAAATCCACCATTTAGGATTTATGTCAGCATCATTAGTGGCATCTTTTTAATGGTGTCCCTCTGCAAAAAATGCTATGTGAACATAATCTGTGTCTTTTAAGTTCTAAACCTATTTTTTCTTTAAATAAAACCCTGTTGCTTTCAATCCTGCACATGGGGGCAACACAGGCTGTCAAAGACAGGAGAACTAATTTAGCTGGAAATGAATTAATACTATCCTCCTCTCACGTTAATTTTGTTAGAATTGTGTCTCAAGTAGATAATGTTGGCTCTGAGTACAGAATAATGAGTTACTTCTTTACACTCAATTGAGTAAAATGCCACGAATGGAAACCTTGTCACCTTTGTGACTGGAATATTAAATGATGAGCTGTGTGTATTGCTCAGCAACAAAAATGTCCTCAGCGCAGATGGAATCAATTTCACTAGGATCAGTTTAAATTAATTCCTGAAATTATGTACCGTTTGCTTTGTGTACATTCTAGAGACCAGACTACTTTTTTCTCCTGCATCTCTTATTCATTAGTGTATATAATTTATTTTTACCCATGGGTAAACTTTTAATCTTTTCTGTAATCATGACAAGCCAAAGCAGAACAATGTATGATATATCTTTGTACAATATCTGACAGAAATCACCCAGAGTAAGTAAAAAGAAAAATGCATTTGGGAAAAAAGCAATTAACTTATGTTATAATTGAGTGGAGATTTCATAACCTGTATTGTTTTCAAAAGATTTTCAAGTCCCATATTTAATAACCATAAGTTTGAAAAAAAATGAGTGGTTTCATTCAACTGTTGGCAAAACATTTAATAATGTTTTTCATTCTATAGTGATTCTTATCTTTCTAAGTAAAAATACACCCCGGATTTTGTTATTGGAAGAAATATGAAATCAAAAATGTTATTACACGGAGAAACAACATGTGGGCAGTGGGGAAAACAACTAAAATATGAAATGTTTCTGTTAATATTTTGAGTAAAAAACGTAATTAAACATAGCTCTGTGAGGGGTGCAGCACTGCTATCTGCTGCGTCTGGGAATATTCTCAGTATCTGTGAACTGGGATCTGTTTTATGTCTTCATTTAACACTAAATGAAGAGGTTGTTCGAACTTGGACTTGCAAAATACAAGGTAAATGATGTGAGAATGACTAAGATCACACGTGGAACATAACGTATACAGTTTATTAGAAAGTTCACTGAAACATGAATAAGAATAGCATAGATTACAAATACTGGAGCTGTGATGTTTGCTTTCAGTCTTGCATAACCAGGGAAGTGCTGGAATCCTTAACCACGTGTGTGCAAAGGGAATTTTCTTCAACCCTGTCCTCTACAGACCTTTTATTATTCATCCTGATTCTTAATTCTGCACCATCTGCTTGTTTCTTGCTGTGTTTGTTTTGTAGTGATTTGTATAAGGACTGCTGCTTCTTCCTATCAAGACTCATTCTAAAGGTTTTCTGTCTTGGCTTGATCAAAGATTCTGTGGGCCAAGACTCTATCAACTGTCCCGCTGTAGCACTTATTGTTTCCTTCTCTTGAGAAGTCTCTGCAGATCTCTGCCCGTGGCTGCTAGTTTTCTGGAAATAGTTTTTCTCTATTTAGTTTGCATCTTTGCAAGTTCAAGAGCTCAGCTTATAGAGCTGGTCTGGGTGGTGCAGAGAGGTGGCCAGCCCATTAGGAATTTTCTCATCCTGGTAAAGGTTTTGGCTACGAAGAAAAGTAATGTCCTGTCTGTGCCAGGGTTTCTCAGGTTTAGAGTCTCAACTGCCAGATGTTATCCACTGTGTATTCAACTTCGTTCTCTCCAACTCTGAAGCTAGGGCACATTCCTTTCTGATCTGAACTTGACCCAGTTTCTGCCCTCCACACTGTGTCCCCACAGCTGCAGATCCCAGGCTCTCCCCCATTTGTCTTCATTTCTCCTTCAGGGCAGGGTATCCATGGAGGGCATCCTGGTTCTTGCTGGACCTGCTCTGAGAACACCTCCCTGTACCCTCCTCCTGCATGTAATTCTCACCTCTCTGGTCTCTGCCTAAGGAGCTAGACCCAAGCAGGACAGCTTTGGTCAGGAAGGAACCTGCTTCCAAACTTATTTTGACATAAAAGAGCTCCCCTTGAGCCCCATGTCTTTTGCTGTGTGCTGCATTATTATTTCCTTTATGAAAGTTCAATTTTCTGTTTAACTCTTTGATGCCTGCCTCTTAGTAGATATAAACTCTAAACATCTTCAAATATCTACAACCAAGGTGCTTGTGGGCTAGGCTTTTTAAAGACAACAAGAACTCTAATTTTAAATGTTTGTAAATAGCAGATATAGCTTTACTTTATAGTGTCTTCAAATAGTTTCATGTCTACTATCTGAATGAGAGTGTACTGGAACATAAGCTTTGTGATTCATAAAATTAAAATTTCAATACTTAAGTAAAACAAAACAACAAAAAACCCTCAAAACTAAAAGCATCTGTAATTTCTAGTTCGAAACCTTTATGTTATTAGTGATTTCTTAAAATAAATATATTGTGCTAAATGTGTATCCTTTTTTACTGAGGTATTATAGATTGCTTTTCTATTTGAGATGATCAGACATTTGTATTCTCCAATATACACCATTATTAAACAAAATAATTTTGAAACAAGGTGTTGGATGATGATAAATTTTACTCTGTAAAGAGCAATGGAAAAATGATAACATTATAGTCTTCATTGTTTTACTAAATATTAAGAATGTACTGGATTAGTAACAATTCCACAATGCTTATGCAACTGAATAACATAGGCACTCAGAACTAGTACATTATTACATAGTAGAATGACTTTTTTTTTAAGTTGCAATGAGAAATAAAATTTTAAAAGATTTTTTTAAAAACTATACCTATTACTGACCAAATTAAGAGAGAAGATATTGGTATTTATTGGGCCAATTTTTCTCAAGAATTTTACACTCAGAACTACTTTACATGCTTAAAAATTATTGAGGAGCTCCCCCAATTTTTGTTTATATGGGTTATATCTATTAATTGAAATTAAGCTGGGAAAAATGTAAAGTATGTGTTAGTTCATTTAAAATAAAATGATAAATCTCTGGCATATTAGTAGCAATATAATCTTTTATGAAAATTAACTGTATTTTTCAAAATAAAACAAAAAACAATGGGAAGAGTGGCATCATTTTATGTTTCTGCAAATATCTTTAATGTCTGGGTATATGGAAGATAGTGGGATTTCGGTATCTGCTTCTGCATTGAGTGTGTATGTTTTGCTCTTAGACTATTTATATGCTGATATGATATTTTGACTCTGTGTAAGAATAAAATCAAGCCTCACACAGATAGGTGGTTCAAAAAAGGAGGATTCTTTAATATCCTTTTCAAATAACTATGGATATTATTTAGTGCTACCCTAAAACTCAATAAGTGGTATTTTTTTTAAAGTTAGTTAAATGTAAACTTGGAAGCCATATCAATACACATTGCACACCCATTACATCAAAGTCTGTTGGTTTGTTTTGAATTTCAAGTGGATCTTTTACCTGTGCACGATTTTGACCTTGTGGACCCCAAAAGTGTCTTGGGTGCCCCAAGCGGTTCCTGGACCACACTTTGAGAACCACTGTGCTAGTCATTGCTTTTGAAAAACAAAAGACCATATGAAATAAATCCTATTACCCTCTGTTTGCAGGTTATGAATTTGACTCTAGTTGAGTGGACGATGCCTGGACTTTATATTCCAGCTGGACTGGTTTGCATTCCATCTCTACCACTCACCAGCTGTCTAACTGGAACATTTTATGCACTCTTCAGTAAACCACAGTTATGCAAAAGTGCAAATGCAGCATATTTCATTGTCAAAGAGGCCATGTCAAAATTAAGTCCCCTCAGTTTCTTTTTGGCAAGGTACTCAATTTTAGTTGAATCTCATCTTAAGTGATAAGTAGCCTAGCATAATTTTTAAACACAAGGATTCTAGGAGCTAATTTTTCTCCGTTCAAACCCAGATTCCACCATTTTCTATCTGTGGCACCTTCAGAGTCCTCATGCCCTTGAGGAAGCTGTGAGAATTAAATAAGGTGAAACTGTACCTGTTAAGTGCTTAGTGTCTGGCATATTGTAAGGACTAGATGAATGCATGCTGTTATTTACTACTCCTACTGTTGTTATCTTATGCTGCTGCCCTTGGCCACTCTTGCTTTCCCAGAAGTGAGTCAGGTACTGTCCTGCCCTGGCTCCCAACCACAGGGAACTTATTTCTGGCTCTCTGATGCATCTTACGGAAATGCCCTCACTCTAGGGTTAAGAAGAAGAGCAGACCTTGACTCCAGCAACAGTTTCTTATAGGGGGAGGGGATCTACTCTGACTCTTTCCAAACAAATGTCTTCACAAACCCCTTCGTCTTCATGTTCTGACCACCTTCGATATTCTTGATCCACATCAGAAAAAACAAACAACCCAATTAAAAAATGAGCAGAAGATCTAAATGGACATTTCTCTAAAGAAGACTTACAGATGACCACCAGGCACAGGAAAAGATGCTCCACATCACTAATCATTAGAGACGTGCAAATCAAAACTACCATGAAGTATCACTTCACACCAGTCAGAATGGCTATCATCAAAAAATCTACAAATAATAAATGCTGGAGAAGGTGTGGAGAAAAATAGAGTTACTGTATGATCCAGCAATCCCAGGCCTGGGTGTATATCCAGAGAAAACTAATTTGAAAAGATACATGCACCCCAGTGTTCATTGCAGCACTGTTTACAATAGCCAAGACATGGAAGCAACCTAAATGTCCATCAAGAGATGAATGGATAAAGAAGGGGTATATATACACAATGGAATATTACTCAACTATAAAAAAGAAGGAAATAATGTCATTTTCAGCAACATGGATGGACCTAGAGATTATTATACTAAGTGAAGTAAGTCAGACAAAGACAAATATCATACGATATCACTTATATGTGGAATCTAAAAAAAGATGATACAAATGAACTTATTTACAAAACAGAAATAGACTCACAGACATAGAAAACAAACTTATGGTTACCAAAAGGGAAAAGTGGTGGGGGGAGATAAATTAGGATTTTGGGATTAACCTATACACACTACTATATATAAAATAGATAACAAACAGGGACTTACTGTATAGCACAGGGAACTAATACTCATTATTATTAATGTCTTGTAGTAACCAATAATGGAAAAGAATGCCCACTACTGGGCATATACCCTAAGAAAAATCATAATTCAAAAAGACATATGCACCCCAATGTTCACCGCAGCACTATTTACAGTAGCCAGGACATGGAAGCAAACTAAATGTCCATCAACAGAGGAATGGATAAAAAAGATGTGGTACATATACACAATGGAATATTACTCAGCCACTTAAAGGAATGAAATGGGGTCATTTGTAGAGATGTGGATGGACCTAGAGACTGTCATACAGAGAGCAGTTAATTCGGAAAGAGAAAAACAAATAATCGTATATTAATGCATATATATGGAATCTAGAAAAACGGTACAGATGAACCTATTTGCAAAGCAGAAATAGAGACACAGATGTAGAGGACAAATGTATGGACACCAAGTGGAGACATGGGATGAATTGGGAGATTGGGATTGACATGTATACATGGCTATGTATAGAATAGATAACTAGTGAGAACCTGTTGTATAGCACAGGGAACTCTACTCAGTGCTCTGAGGTGACCTAAATGGGAAGGCAATCCAAAAACGAGGGGATATATGTATACGTATAGCTGATTCATTTTGCTGTACAGCAGAAACTAGCACAACCTTGTGAAGCAATTATACCCCAATAAAAAAGAAAATAATATGTAGGAATCACTTTGCCATACACCTGAAATCAACTATATTTCAATAAGAATTAAATTGTAAATCAACTATATTTCAATAAAAATTTTAAAAACTACAAAAGTTATGACATTGGTTTTCAACTATTCCTTCATTTAATTCTGTTTATGGGGTATGTCTCTCTCATTTTTGTGTCTGCTATTTAGCCTATAGACACAATGGATGAAATGGGAACAGTCAGTGTTCCATCCTAGTGTTTTATTACACAATAATAACAGCTCAGGAGAGAGCAGACGGGGACTAAGCAGGACTCTGTGCACTTAACCATACACGGTGTTAACTCTTTACCAACATAATCTTTCATCTTTATGGTGATTCCGTGAAGAAGTTATTATCCTATTTTACAGCAATGGGGTTAGGAGCACCGATGCTTAGAGAGATCGAGTAACTTGCTGCAAATCACAGAAAGCATCAGTATGGGATAGTGTCTGCCCGAGCTGCCTTAGCCAAGCTTGCCTGGCTTCTATGTATTAAATTTCCCTCCCCCAACTTTGTCTACTGTTGTTCTTACTTATAGTTTAAAAGATCAAAAATATAAATAAAAGATTGTTCATAAAATAAGAATCCTTGTACTCTTCCTCTTACTGTTAGAGCCACCACTTCTTGGATGATGCATTGAGCGTTCACCTTCAAGTCTCGGCAGGATATGTTTGTACTGCTTCCTCTTGATTTGCAGTTTTAGAAATGATTTCTTAACTTTTCACTACAGAAGACCAGAATTGGTTCCTCTCTTTCTTTCTCTGCTCTATCACACATGTGCACCCTTGAAAGATTCTTCATAGGATTGTGTCATAATTTTGGTGTAGATTAGTGTCAAATATTTACATTATTATGATTATATAGATGCTATTCACAGCTATGATTAATTTTCCTTTTATTCACTACTTTTTGTCTTCCCCAAAGTTAATAATTATATTTTATTTTCATTTTATTACAATTTTCATATTGTAAGTTTTGTGCATACTTACTACCGTTTTAATCCCCAAATGTTTGCCAGTTATCTGCATTTTCCCACAAGACATTCTATAAGGGACCTGCAACCAAAAGAGTCATTTTCTTTTCATTAATTGACACGTTCTATTTGCCACCTATTTGGATTTTCAGAGATATTTTAAATACTCATAAATCCAATTTTATCAGTACAGATGAGAAGAAATAGTCACATGTATTCATCTAAGAGAAATATATTAATAGAAATTCTCATTTAATTTAATATTAAAAGTTAGTTATTAAAATTACCTTATATAGGGCTTCCCTGGTGGCGCAGTGCTTGAGAGTCCGCCTGCCGATGCAGGGGATGTGGGTTCGTGCCCCAGTCTGGGAAGATCCCACATGCCGCAGAGCAGCTGGGCCCATGAGCCATGGCCGCTGAGCCTGCGCGTCCGGAGCCTGTGCTCCACAACGGGAGAGGCCGCAACAGTGAGAGGCCCACGTACCGCAAAAAAATAAAATAAATTAAAAATAAAAATAAAAATAAAAAATTACCTTATATTTATAAAACAAGACAGTCTATAGTGTTTCTCATTGCACACTGGGACAAGTTTAAGGTAATTTGGAACACTTCAACAATTAGGACAAGTTATAATGTCGTTTCAGGGTAAAATGAATATATCTATTAGAATGATTATGAACCTTAGTTACTGATATTCAGTAAAATTTATAATCCCCCTTATGTGTAATGAAATCAATTTACAATCTCACACATTTTAAAAATCTGTATGTCCAAAAACATAAAAGCTGTTTATTGATGAACACACTTAAGAATGCACACAGGGACACATTAAAGTGAAACTCTCAGATATCTGGCTTATATAGAGAATGGATTTTTCTGAATAACTGAGTCTTTGAAATACCTGGTGATTATTGTCTGTAAGCACAGAAAGCAGCTTAACTGAGCCACTCCAAAACTGCAATACATTTAACCCTGCCTTCCTTAAAAGAGCCCAGCCTTTTTTTTTTTTTTTTTTTTTTTTTTTTGCAGTACGCGGACCTCTCACTGTTGTGGCCTCTCCTGTTGTGGAGCGCAGGCTCAGTGGCCATGGCTCACGGGCCCAGCCACTCCGCGGCATGTGGGATCTTCCCAGACTGAAGCGCGAACCTGCGTCCCTTGCATCGGCAGGCGGACTCTCAACCACTGCGCCACCAGGGCAGCCCGAGCCCAGCCTTTTTTGAAAGCTCATAATGAACCTCGGTTATTATTCCAGAGATACTTGTAGGGTAAAATAATGAGTGAATGGTATGTGCCTTATACTAAATGTTCTAGATCTCTGTGCTGTTTGAGGTGTGCCTTTTCTTAGTTACATTTGCTTTTGGGCCACCAGAGCTCATTATAATCTGGTATTTCTTCCTTTTTCATCTACTCTCCTTTCTTATAACTGGTTGCTTCTCTTGAACTGTGGGCTTTGTACCATATAATCAAAATTATTTGATCAGGGTAAAAACTAATAGTGTGGATATAAGGGCTCTTGTGTGAATAAAGCTTAGTGCATGGGTTTGTAACACTTGTTTGGACTGTCCATAATATATGATTAGTTAATTCCTAGCTATGACTTTATCTATGTCTAGTTAAGCTTGTTGTAAAAGTGATGGATGTGTTAGTAACTGCTGGTTGCTAGTCGGCCCCTATACACTCCTTCTACTGTAGTAGAACTTTCACCTTCAATTGGGCCCCAGCAGCCAGGAAGGAGCAGCCTTGTGACTTAGTTCTGGACAAAGAGATGGGGGGGAAGTGTACCATTTTCAGGACACAGCCTTAAAGGAAGTGGTCTGCTTTTCTGCCTCTCTATATCCAACTGCTTAGAACGCACAGTCCTCCCTTGGTGAGGAGAGGATGAAAGTCACACCCTAAGGATGATGTAGTGGAAAGCTGACAGAGACCCCCAAATTAACGGCAAAGTTAATGACTTCTCTTTTGTTTAAGCCACCATTATTTGGAATCTTTTAATGCTTCTGCTCATTAATCCTAATTAGTATAAGTGAAGAGTTAACTGTGTGAAGATGTAAGATCTTCTCTGCTCAAGATACTGGCCAGTTCATTTGCTCTTGGCTTCAGTTAAAACCTCAGTAGATTTTATTTCAGTCTCTTCTACTCAGGCCCTGAGGTTTGAAACACTAGATTTGTGAAGATAGTTGGCTGTTGTTGTGTTATTAGTTTGCTAGATGATAAATAAAGCCAGTGCTGCCTGAATGAGGTGTTGATTAGAGCAGGACTCTTTTCTTAGTCTTCTTAGGCTCTGACTCCAATTGAAAAACTAAACAATATACCCTAAGTTTTTATTATCTTTGGCCTCTTGAAGGATTTGAAGGAATGATGAACTTTCCTGCCACCTATAAATCTTGGTCTGCAGAGTTATTTGTACCTCTAGCTTCAGCTACCTGTTCTCTAAATGTAGATTCAAAGAATAGAATAGAATAAAGACCAAAAGTAACCGGACTCTTGCTGAAACCCCAGTTTATTGAGGCGTTTAACTCAGGGGGAAGTTTAATCTAAAATAGGTGTGGGTTTTTTTGTTGTTGTTTGTTTGTTTTTTGTTTCTTTAATCTTACAATTTTCTTCAGACCCTTTCCTATCCCCTAACAACGTTTTGGATATTTTGCTAATTTTTCTTGGGAATTTGGTTATTAAAAGCCCAGTTCAGTTCTCAAACTTGCTTAATATTTCATTTTCTCTTCTTTTCCAAGCACAAACTTGGTCCTGGCTGAGGGGTCTGGAGTGGTAAGGGAAGAGAAGGGTCTGCCTTTTCTCACCCCATCTCACTCTTAGGGTTCAACTTCTCTGTGATGATAGGACAAAATGCTGGTGTCTCGTGGAGGGGTCCTGCAGGGCCCATCCTGTGGCTCAGTTCCCTAGTGTGGGAGTGGGAGATCCTTCTGGAACTGACCCTGCAGCCCTCTTAGCCCTCACCCCTCGTGGAGTACAGACACCCTACAGCTGCAAGGGTCCCTTCATCGAGGGGATGAAGGCTCATCCTGTGTGGGCTGCCAGTGGAAGGATACAATTCCTCATCCTCCTTCCGTGTCCCCATGGTTCATGGACACCTTCCTCTACCAAACGTGTATATGTGGCATGTAGGTGCCACTCCTATCCCCTCCATCCACCCTCCCTGCTGTCTCTCTCCAGTTCTCTTTTGACCAAAGGGCCTGAGTCACAAGAGTAAATCTATTACCCCAGCAGATGTCCGGCCATGCGACAGCATAGGAGTCCCCCTCCTTTTCACCATGGCCTCCTAGCGGTAGCATCAAATTTTCACAAGATGTAACCACTTTGATTCCACCTGTGTTCTTCCCCCATCTATTTACTAGATAGAGATAAGGAGGGGTTCTGTAATCTCTTGATTCTTAGCGACCCATGGGGAAGAGATCTGGTTCCAATTTCCAGGCACCTCTCTTCAGAAAGAAGAGTTGCTTAAAAATTCTTTGTGTCCAGGCTTCCCTGGTGGCACAGTGGTTGAGAGTCGGCCTGCCGATGCAGGGGACGTGGGTTCGTACCCCGGTCCGGGAAGATCCCACATGTTGCGGAGCGGCTGGACCTGTGAGCCATGGCTGCTGAGTCTGCGCGTCCGGAGCCTGTGCTCCACAACGGGAGAGACCACAACAGTGAGAGGCCCGCATACCACAAAATTTAAAAAAAAAAAATCATTTGTGTCCAATTTTGGCACTAGTCCCACTTTACATGCCGTTATGTCTAGGATGATGTTCCTAGTGGGGACCACGTATCATTTTATACAGAATGATCTAATTTGTAAATGAAAGTCACAAAATTTGGCTTAAGCAATTATACAGTAGTTTCACAACGCACATTTAAAATAAACATTTATTTTCTCTTGCTCCCCAAATGCCTGCTTTTAAGTGGGTATAACATGCTGCTATGTTTAGGTTTATTTTGGAAAATCTAGTTAAGGAATTGTCATAACCTTGATAACTATTATTATCATTCTCTGAGATGTTTTGAATAAATATTATAATACACATTTGTGAAATATTTCTGTGTAGGCATATGCCAGATGTGTGATGACACGCAGCTTTGCAATCCAATAATACAAACTACTGGAAGGCTAATAATGAGAAGTATTTTATACACTGAATATAACTCTGGACACAAGACTGGCAGATAGTGGTGTGTGTGCGTGTGTGTGTGTGTGTGTGTGTGTGTGTGTGTGTGTGAACTTCATCTCAGCATCCCATCCAGCTCTAAAACTTTATGCTTTGGTTTTGCTGATGCCTCTCAAAGCAAAATGAATCCTTTGCAGAAGATTCCAATGAGACTAATGTGTTTAACCTCAAAGATTTTATCCTTCTCAGCAGTCAACTGGAAGCTAAAGTTCATCAGAGAGAAACGAATTACAAGATGCTTGCATTTCAGTTATTATGCATTTATCATTGCAATTACTAATTCCATCTATCGTTCACTTGCTAAATATAGGAATAGGAAAAAAAAACCCAAATTCATAGTCCTTTCAGAAATGTGAATAGCTTATAGTTGACATACATAGTTCTTTATATGTTTATAATTTTAACCATGACTAAAACCACAGAGAGATTTCAGAGAGATTTTTCTGCAATAGAAAATTTAAGGAATATCTTTAGTTGTTTTGAGTATGCCATATGCATGCTTCAAATTTAGGTTGATAATTATATCTATAGAAGCTTAAATTTTCTAGACTGGAAACAAGGAGAGAAATCATGCAGGAAAATCGAAGATCAAATTGAGCGTTTATGATGCAAAGAATAAAAGCTGACAGTAAAACTTAGTAAACAATATTTGTGTAGTCAAGTCAGCTAGATCATTCTATTTATGAATACAATGTAAAAGCAAAAGTAATATTCCTGATATAAAGAAAATAAGAAAAAGTATCTAAGTTTTCAGTTGATTTAGAGTTCTAAAATCACTCTCACATAAGGAAAATCATAAAGAGCTATTTTAAAATCCAACTTTATGTAAGGGACACACACACACAGGGCTTTAAAAAGCAACAACATTCTTGTGCAGTGTAAGACAAACTCATCTTTCTTGATGTAGTTGCCACAGGATTTTCACAGTGTGTCCAAAACCAGTGACATCATTGCCTTGAGTTTCCCATGAGAAATGACCACTAAACACACTGCCAAATGGGTATTGTAGGGGAGTTTTAGGGCACTGGCTCTGGAAAAAAAACAACTGGTGACTCATAGGCAGTTTTCAACTACAGTTGTGCTTGGCCTCCTTAAAATTTTAAATATTTGGAAATTTCACATAGACATCTGGAAGACGTGCTGATTTTTGGAAAACGGCATTGCTAGAAATCAAAAGAACTGAGCTAGACACTTATAAATGAAGAGTTTGCAGTGACTAAAATTGTGACAGATCCTTCAAGATGTGTTAAAATATGTAGCATAAATATATAGTATGATTGAGACCTCCCTGGCTGTCCAGTGGTTAAGACTTCGCCTTCCAATGCAGGGGGTGTGGGTTCGATCCCTGGTTGGGGAGCTAAGATCCCACATTCCTCGCGGCCAAAAAGCCAAAAAAAAAAAAAAACCATAAAACAGAAGCAATATTGTAATAAATTCAATAAAGGCTTTAAAAATGGTCTGCATCAAAATGTCTTTAAAAAAATGTATTATGGTAAATGCATTAGCTTTGTGTAATTCTGAATCAGTCTCAGCAAAGAAAATGGATGAAAATCATTTCTAAACAGCAGGTGAATCATTTCTAATCATTTCTGGTTTTAGGTTTGGCTACTCTTTGTAAGATTGTAGTTTGGATTACAGCTATATTTCATGTATTTTTTCTCTCTGAAGGCTAATGAAAATCCTCTGCATGTAATACCATTAATCCCTGGAGAAGAAATAACCGGGGCAACATTTAGGATAACAGATGTGGGTGCTGTAAGTGCCAGTGGTAAAACAGGAGTCATTGCATCAGCAGTAAGGATTAAATTAGGAAAGTTGAGAAAGGGGGGCAGGGGGACAAGGTTCTGTGTGCCCTGAGGGAAGTGTCGTGATATACCAATGACTTCATTTGCTGTTTTCAGTAACATTGAAGTAATATTGTGTAAGATTCAACCTTAGATTATTGACTGAATTCCAACAGTGAAAAGTGCAAGATCTTACAAGGTCCAAGTTTCTTCACCAAAGAAGCAACATTAATAAAATACTCATTCTTAGTGAGGGGAGTATGAAGGAATGATAACTTCATTATACTCGGGAAGTGTATTAAGTATTCAAAATGCTTACATTACATTTCTCTAAAGGTAATTCAGTATGTTTTGAAGGACATTTTTATTTTATAAAAATTTAGCGTATATTCTCTCTTCATTCCAAATTAGTTAACATAACTCAGAAAATCCTAAATATTAAATGAAAGCTCTAAATTTATATTGGTTGTTAAATAGTGTAAATCTAATGATTCCAGACTGAAGATGTCTGGATGCTAATATTCCACGCATCACAGTAGGTACCGACTCTGAAATCGGAAATGCTGCCTGTGCATATTTTTTTAATGCCATGTGACGTTGTTTATAATCTGATAGATGGGATAATATTCCCGAAAATAAATGCTTCTGTTTTTAAAGGTGCTTTCAGCAAATATAAAAATGTATGAATTCACATAAGTATTGATACTGTAACTGTTTTCTTAAAACATGACATTCTGGGAAATAACATGTTGTACCTTCATAATTTATTATTACACTTTCAGGTAACACTCAAGTTTCCAAGCTTGACTCTTATGACTATAAATTTTTCAAAACTATGAATTATGAGTTATGGATAATGAATTATTAACCATAAACTCTTAAATATACCTTTTAAAATTCCTACCTCAAGGAGCATTTCATCTGGATTACACCCCGGCCTCTTAGAAAGTTAATAATAAATAAAAATTTCCCTATGCCCTGAATTAGCTTTCTATACCTCAGTATGTTAAGCTTCATATTTAGGCAAACTTGAAAATGCTCTTTATATACCTTAAACAGAAACCATGTGATTTTGGGAAAATTGAGGAGGCCAGTATTAATATTTTAGTAACTCATATGTATAGAGCCAGATCCTAGTGGAATTCCATACTTGAAATTCAAATAAAGCCACTGTCCATTAATTATTAACATTGATGACCATGTATTAAATAACTATTAGTGACTTTCATGGAATTTGCAATTAAATTGTTCAGTTAATCTGTCCATCCATGAATGTGTCTCATGACTTTGTGATCATGATTCACATAGTACGTTTGCTGTTCATAAATCTGAATTAAGGAGTCATGAGTAAAGTAGGTTGATGACTGAATATTATAGTAAGTGGAGCAAAGGTATATGCTGGGAGCAAGCTTGGTCCCACGATGCCTCATGTTGTGAGTGAAAGCCTGGGTGTTAACGATAACTGGTCCTGATGCAGACAGCAGTGCCTTGATGACAGCACACCGCAAGCATCAGTGTGGGTATAAATGTTTTCTTTCCTTCTTTCTTTTTTCTCCAAAGCAAAACTGTAAAACAAAATAAAACAAAACAAAAACACCACTGGGTTTTAGATCTTTTTCTTATCAATACTTGCCAAAATCAGCTGACACTTTTGTTTGGGTTAAATGGGAAGCTTGAAAGTGAGCCATTGCACATAAAACAAATGGTCTCACCCAGCTGATGACATCGTCCAAGGACCACATCTAGCAACAAGGGCACATGTCTACTTAGGACTATGAGAAAGAGCTCAAGTCAATTACCAGATGTTCTTCCTCTTCCTGATGCATGCCTATCATTTATTCAGATTCTATTTTGTTTCATTATGCTGACACAACATTCCTATGTGTTTACAAGTATTATTATTGCCATTTTAAGGATTAAGGAAATTGAGTATTTTGTTGAAGTAGCAGAAAGGTGGTGGGATTTGAGTATCTGCCTTCTGAGTTCCAAAGTGTTAACATATATTTTAAGTATTAACTCTGTTGATACTATTTTAATCACATTAAAAATACAACCAAATTACCTTATTTCAAGTAAATGATTTTGGTGTTAAGTGAAACATTTTCTGAGAATATTTTATTAGACAAGCAGTTTTAATTTTTTTTTTAATTTCAAATGAGAAGCTTACTAATGTGTACCATGTTTGCCCAAGAAAATTACAAGCACTGTTATTGTCCATACACTGTGTGTTGAAATCAATTTATCAATGTTTTCTATTCAGTGCTAAAGCATAAGCTAGAATGAAGCTTTGTGGAAGTTATTTTGGATATAAATTTGTAAAATTTTATATTTGAAACGTATTTCCATTCACATCTGATTTAATAAACAACTGTATACATTTTAATTTTAAATATAAACAATGCATTTATTCATTCAATCAATAAATATGTATTGACTATACCAGAGCTTAGAGGTCGAATGAACCAAATGGAGAGTCTTTGCCTTCAAGGACCTTCCTGTCTTGAGATGACTATACACAGACACACGATGAATCACAGCTAAAAAGACATCCGACAGAAAGGTGACCTGCTGTTTGTGGAGAACTTCCTCCATGAACTGTGTCTTTCTTGGTGGAGTCTGCAGAGCCTTCTTTGTGGCTTCTGAAGCCAAACTGTATCATTCTACCAGGAGATGATCAACCCTTGATAAACAGACCTGTCTTAACTAAATTCATAAGAGAGAGGTATAAAAGCCAAAGCAATATTTTATTGATTTCTAAAGGTGACACTATGTAATGCCTTCATAACAAGTGCCTGGAACTTGAAAGTATTGAAGAAGATTTTGATAAATATATAATCATACCAAAGGGTTTTCGATGGTGTCAAGAGGTGGATGATTTATTTTTCTTCCAGGGAATTATCTCCAATCTATTCCTAGAATACCTTTTCACTGGCCAGAATTTTCCAGATAATGTTAATCTTTATGGGAAGTAATGAATAAACACTGCAAAATGTTTATTTTGCTTTGTTCTTTATTTTCTTTTGTGTTTAATATAATTTAATTGTAAGTTTACATAATTTAATTTTTCCAGCTTTTATCTAGATGTAATTGACATATAACATTGCATAAGTTTAAGAATACTGTGTTGTATTGTGTACTCTTCTTGTGGGTTACCAAAAGCACCATTATAAAATCATTAGGTAGGTTAACAATTACATTTAAGTATTGTCTTTCCTGGATATACTGTAGTCATCTGGATTTGACCTGGGCATTTGCCTTCTGCAAAATATTTTCAGACCAAGTGTGTTCAGTATTTTTACGTATGGCCAAGGTTGATTTTTTTTGGTGGTTTTAACTAGTTTGCATGATGGATTTTACTGACCTTTTCTCAAAATTAGAAATATCAATTTATAACCAGCCAATAATGCATTGACAAAAATGGGTCTCATTTAGCTATATCATAATCTTAAATGTTTGATCAGAAAAAAATACTTCAAACATTTTAATTTGTAAAATGACCCATAAAACATCTTTTTAATTTTCAGTAGTGGTAGTGGTAGTAGTAGTATTAGTAATAGTAGTGTTTTGGTACATATTTAAGTCATTCTTGATTCTTTTACCTTTTTTATTTGGTAAGGTCATTGATAAAATATTCATTAAATATTTAATAGCTTACTTCTATATTTCTCTTCAAAACATTCAGGTAGATAAGTGTATATGTAAATTAACACTTGGATATAATGAGATGATTGGATTTCTGTGAATCTTCAGGTCCTGTACTTTTTTGCTTTCTAGACATTATTAGGCTGTGCCCAACTTTAAACATTAGGTGGCAGCGTTTGAGGACAGTTATACATACACATAGAAAGTTGCCACCATTTAGAAAAATATGGTGAATAATAATACATAAGTTTAAAAGAAAGGATTAGGGATTTATTATACTTTGTATTTAGATTCAATACAATCCTTAAGCAAACCATAAAACATTCTCATAATTTGGAATGATAAAAAATATTTCCTGTCCACATAAGACTACTTTATCCCCATAAAAAGCCCATCATCATTTCTTACTGATATTTCTTCACTTATCATGCTTTCATTGAGGTGGGCGGGGGAGGTCTTCCAAATGGATATTCCTAAGGGGGCTTTGTTCCCATAACATCCCCAATTTTAATGAGTCTTAGCTAATTAGACATATCCGAATATCTTTCTGAAGTATTGAAGATAAGAAGATATTTCCTTCCTCGCAATTCATTTGTTAAAAAGTACTTTACATTGATGTATAGTAAGAGATGAAACAGGAAAATACAGTTTAAAAATAATGTATAGCAACACTTCTGGTTAGTAGACCATCTTAGTTGCTAACTAGAATAATCATCATAAAAGGTAAATTTTGTTGCAAAGTTGACAGCTCAATCTTGTTCCCTTTTTTAAAACTTGGGGTCAAGTAATTTTATTTCACTGTTCAAGTACCTAATCAAGATCAGGCCATATATGACCAACTTCATTAGGAAATAAAGAAATGACTAGAATCTGTGATATTTAGTGGAATTTGAGTGTTTAATTTTCACATAGGATCACGTCAGCTTTTCCACAATGACAATACTTCTTTTTTTTAACAATCATTCAAAGTATTTATTTGACATGTATCTTTATTATTTATTTATTTATTTGTTTGTTTGTTTATGGCTGCGTTGGGTCTTCATTGCTGTGCACAGGCTTCTCATTGCGGTGGCTTCTCTTGTTGAAGAGCACGGGCTCCAGCACGTGACCTTCAGTAGTTGTGGCGTGTGGGCTCAGTAGTTGTGGTTTACTGGCTCTAGAGCGCAGGCTCAGTAGTTGTGGCACACGGGCTTTGTTGCTCCACGGCATGTGGGATCTTCCCAGACCAGGGATCAAACTTGTGTCCCCTGCATTGACAGGCAGATTCTTAACCACTGCACCACCAGGGAAGTCCCTATAATTCTTGTTGCTGTAACTTTTCATTATATTAAAGCTCAAAATTTCTCTCTTTTATTTTATTCCATTTAGATTTTAATATATTCAAGAAAATCTTTTAGAGTAACTTTTAAAATAATGGTTTATATTATTTGATCCTTGTGTTTATTGGAAAACATTTCATTATTTTTATCCTGATTTAAGTTCACAGGATTTTAAGTGCTTATTCTGTTATTATTAGAGAGAGAGAAAATTTCTAGGAACTTAATTAAAGCCATGTTTATATACAGCTACCTGGTCCAGAAGATTGGTTTATTTTGCCTGTTTAAAGAATTTAATCATTTTGCTGAGAGTGAAGTGTTTGCAATAACTTCGATGGATTGTTGACAAAACTGTAAAAAATAATTCTCATTACCCAGTAATCATCTAAAAAATTATAGACATAATCCAAACCATAGAAAACCCTTTACGATTTAGATGTTCATTGCTATGCTATTTATATTAATGAAAGTTTGGAAGGTATCTAAAGATCCAAATATGGGATAATGGATAATCCTTTAATTTCTCCAGGATACAAAATTATGTGTATTCTGTGACTACTTCAGTTTTTGTCAGGATCCTTTCATTTGTATGAGTTACTTAAAATAGCTTAAGGAAGAGAAAGGATTTGTTTATGTATTGACTGGACCCAGGTGATCAGAAATCTGACTCTCCATCTTTCTTCTCTCCTTTCCTTTTGGTTGGCTTCATTGTCAGTGACTCTCTTCCAGTTGGTGGCAAAGCAGGTTTCCACCACTTCTGGCTGGCACCCCTGGCAGAAAAAGCCTAAGGGTGCATCTTTCCAGTGACGTCAGTGGAAGCTCCAGGGAGGGCTTTCATTGTCTCAGCCTGAGTTCCATCCCCACCCCTGAGCTTGTCATCACTAGGAAGTAGGCTATGATGGATGGGCCCAGGTCCCAGGCCTCCATCCTCCTCACCCCAGCACCTTCCAGGAGAACAGAGCTAGCATCAGCCTTGTCCAAACCACATGATGAAAGCAGAAGTAAATGTGATTCCCCAGAGGAAATAGAATTTTCACTTGGAGAATAAATATATAGCAGTAAATATATACCAGAGAACCAAAATTATAGATGTGTACCATCGTAGCTGTAAAATGAAATCATAGACTGTTTTATACTGAGAGAGAGAGAGAGAGAGAGAGAGAGAGAAGGATAGAGGGAGAAAGAGAGCACAAGATAGAGAATGACAGAAATAAAAATGAATGGATTAACTGTTCTAATGCTCATTATGATCACATAGCCAGTGCATAAATCAAATATTGATGACTAAAGCCAGTTGCAAAAGCAAGACAATTAACTTAACTCAAGCATAATTAGACTACAATGCATTTTTTTTGTATAAAATGCTATATTACTAAAAATTCTAAAGTTCTCCTATCCTTACAGTAGTCTTATGATGAGACCTTTGTAACAATTTTTAACTCTATATATTGGCATAATAAAAGTTCAGATTATTATTTTAAAAGCTGTGTCATCTAAGAATTCTACACAAGTATGATTGTTGTAAAAGGGACATGATTGCAGAGGCAAATATCCTCTAAATTGGGACGATTTAAGGTACAGTATTCAAATTTACTCTCATCTACTTTAACTGTAATTGCTATAGGGCGACAATGTTTGGATTAAAACTCAGTTTCCTATTCAGCAAGATGGGACACAATAATACAATAATGCATTAATAAGGATTAACTGAGATATGAGTTCACAAAAACTTACACACTGAGCGTTGTCCTTAATGGAAGTGACAGAGTTAACAGTTTTGTGATAAAGATTATTAAAAAATATTATTAAAGATTATTAAAATTATTAGCTTCACCTTCTAATAGTTTAAATCACTTAAAAAACTAGATTATATATATGTATACACATATACTTAAGAAAAGTAAAATTAAGATCCAGTAAATTCTTTTTTTTTTTTTTTTTTTTTTTGCGGTACGCATGCCTCTCACTGCTGTGGCCTCTCCCGTTGCGGAGCACAGGCTCCGGATGCGCAGGCTCAGCGGCCATGGCTCACGGGCCCAGCTGCTCCGTGGCATGTGGGATCTTCCCAGACCGGGGCACGAACCCGTGTCCCCTGCATCGGCAGGCGGACTCTCAACCACTGCGCCACCAGGGAAGCCCCAGTAAATTCTTTAAAAGTAAACATATCAGGACTTTTTTGGACTCATATAAATTAAATCCCTTAGTTTCCTTCTTGTAATTGACTTGTTTAAAGTCAAGATTAAAGGGCAGCAGGCAGGGTGGAGAAGAGGGGGGAGGGAGAGAACCCATATGGGAACACCACTGGTGGGTGTTCCTCTTACTCAATGACCTCAGAATTCAGTTATTTGCTTCCTTGTGATCATAATATTTCTATCTTTCTGAATCTGCTATTTTCAAACTTTAAAAGAGTCTTGTGTCAAAAGTCTTTGGTTTTCTGAGGCACTTTATGTATTTAGGTACTGAGAAACATTAGCAGACTAAATCAGAGAATCAGTCTTTCAATGTGCATCTTTTCTGAGTTCAAACTGTGATCAGGCCTTGACAAATTTTAGCTCATGCACCATCCAAGTCATTTTAGGGTATTATTGGCAACCCACTGGCACGTTGACCCAGGTCAATTGAGTTCAAAGCTTGTCTACATGACTGCATAACAAATTGTGAGATGCAAGCCAATTTCTATAAAATGGCAATGTGCACGTTGTAGCCCCTTTATAATAATAGTTAGGTATGATCAGACTGCTTAAAACTACATAAAGAGGAGAGATTTCTAAATCAGGGGACACTGTTATATTACCAGAAGGTTTGGTATGTCAGAGATCCTGACTTTTGACCTCCAGATTTGCACAGCCACTGCCTGGGGTTAAGGGGAGGGTATGATTGGGTTCTGGCTATGACATTGACTCAGGACAGGCTGCCCACTCTGATCACAACTCCTGCAGCTAAAACGAGTCATGGCCATAAGTTGCAGGGTTAAAGATGGCCTGTGTCATCCCTTCCTGTTTCCTGTACAATTATGTAATATTATTATCACTTTAAAAAAGGACACTTAAGTCAATTTTTTCTTTAAGTGTAAAAATGTTTATACAGTCAAAGCTTCTGTTACATTAAATTATCTGTTTTGCTACCCCACCCTCCAAAGCATCTATTCCCACTGTATCTAGCAACACTCTCATTTCAAGCTGGCTAGATATCCTGTGTATCATAAGGGAACCACAAAACTCTCCTGATTCATACCACAGTGTAAATAACTACCAAACCAATGCTTTTTGAAGAGTTTGTACTATATAAAGAAGACAGTTAAAGAAGGCACAAGAGAAGACTTTGCAATTCAAATAAAAGGTGGGGCATTTTTCACAGCACACAGGAAAAAGAAAATCAAAAGAACCATCATCCCCAGAACAAATTAATATAGTGTATTCATATATTTATTCAACAGATATTGGCTGCTTATAATATTCTAGGCACTGTTGTCAGAGGTCTATTTTTAATCATAAAAGTATAGATCTTACCTTAAAAAAATCAAAAGGCCAGGGAATATTAAGCTAATCAAAAGTTTAATACTATCTGTATCAAGTTTGTGAGACATTAAAAAGGAAATGCATCAAAATACTAGTGGTGGTTATCTCTGGAGGGGAGCGTGGGGAGACGAGTCGTCGGGGCAAGGAATAGCAACTTTATTTGGAAAGCCAGGAGACTAAGATGGCAGACTAGTGCCCCAAAGAACCATCTTACCGCAGTCAGAATTCAGACTTCTTTTATACTAAAAGGGGCAGGGGTGGTGGTGGTGTGGTGGCTGATAACTGCAAACTTCTTGGTGCTGGAATCCTTTGTTCTTGCAGCTGTCCACATAGGTCAGGTCCTGAGGTTCCTGTAAACCTCCAACAAGACAAGTGTTATTCTCTGTTCTGCAATTTTTTATCTCTATATAAATGGAAATGTATTATACATTTAAAGGTCAGAGCCTTGAGAATGGGCTGTCATGTATATTTCAGGTTATAGGCAACATTCTTTTACAAAAGGTGCAGAGCTAGCATGACTAAGCATAGGCAACAGAACACAAAGGTTAAAGTAAAAGAAACAGATCTAGTATGGAGCCCTCCTTGAGGGCAAGGACGATGTTTGCTTTGTTCAGTGCTTAGCACAATTTTGGCACAGAGTAGGTGTGTGGCTAGTATATGTTGAATGGATGAACTACGTTCCCTTCAGGAAATATTTCCTAAGTGATCTTGAGAGCACAGGGCTGTATTATCTGCAACCTAAAGTTGACTAAGACAAATTACTTCTCTTCATGAAGCTTTCCACTTAGTGTGCATAAGTGTTTGGGGATAAGTCATGACACAAATCCTATTATAAGGCAACATTACAGTCTGAACAAAGGGTTATGGGGTTTTAGCCTCAGAGATCAGAGATCATGGAATCTCTTGGAGATTAGAGTTCATTGTGGAACATTCTGATTAATGTTTTGGAAGGTAGCTCTCTCTTTTAATAGATAGTTTTTAATTAACTTTTTTGATAAATGAATAAAATGAGGATTTGCTTCCTTTATGCTTGTGTTTCAGTTTAAAATAGTAAAAATGATTATCATATTCATCTGTTCCATACTGGAGTAAACAAAATATTTGATGTATATTTAAGTATTACTATAATTATGGTTTTTATTTTGCTAGGCAAGTTATATCCAGATTTTGTGTACGCAGGTCTGTGATTATGATAATCCATTCATAATTGCTTATGTGAAATATATGAATCCTTTTTCATATACTATTGTATCCTCCTAAGTGTTGATAAACTAGATCTATTAACAGCCTTTAATGTTCTCTTAAAGGTTATTTGACTTTGACTTAGAAATGTTACATTCCCATTAATTTCATAAATATTCCTCTAATGCTGTTTCTAAACCTGGGGCATAATATGGATCTTATTCTGCAGAAAATTATGGATATTATCAGTAATTGCTCTATTACCACAAGGAAAAAATATATTTAGATTGTAGAGTCCTGAAGTATTTCAAAAAAATCTTTTGAAGTAGTGATTCAATATTGGTAATGTGTGTAGTTTGCATGTAAATAATAGTTATTATTCTTTCACGTGTAACATTTAAGCCACAGGATATGAAGTTCTCATTTCCTGTTGGGAATTTTCCATGTAAATGTAGTACTGGTCTTCCATTTGAAGAGCTATAGATTTCCATTTTATTGTATTAAATGTACAATAAAATGATGATGCTTTGTTGTGATTTTTAAAAAATAGATTATAGTCTCAAAGAATGCTATGCTTCCTTCACGTTGTATCACCTTATTCTATTTTATGATAATATCCTTTATATTCTCTCTCTGAATTGAATTTACTCTGTGGATGGGATCACCCCTTTTCTTTTTAATGGTCTGTAGGTGCCTCCCTTACCCTGTGACATAAGAAACCTCAACTATGCTAGTTTACACAAATTATGTGAGGTGTTTTCTGTGGCAATATAGATTTCCTCCTCTTCCCTGCTTTTACTATAGGCACCTTTATCCACCAGCTAAAAGGACTTTTTGAGATAATGTAATATGAAAGAGGCCGCTAATGTTTATTGCCCTGGAAGACCCGTTCGGTAAGAAGACAGTTCCATTGGCTGCCATTTCCATTACTGGTTTTGTAAGTCAGGTGTGAGGAACCAGACTTCAGAGCTAGAAAATGTTCAGGGTGGCAAATTTGACTTTCTGAGATGCTCTGTGAAACTGTTCCTATAGAAAAGCATTTGAGAGGAATTAATTGTCTTAAGTATTTCATTACCGTTAATTCTTAACTGACCATGTTATAATGTTTATGTTTCTTTTAGGTAAATGATTAAAAGAAAGATCAAACCTCTTCTTCTCCAAGTACAAAAGTGATAAAGAAATTAGATATTTTATAGTCCGTTCTTCTGATAGTCTCCTCAAGCTGCTTTTGTGAAGAATCACCATACTATACAGATGGGAATACTGAAGGGAGATACCTTTAAAACTGTAGACATTTCATGTAATGGATTACAGTTAGAATTAATGAGGCTTGAAGTCAAACAAGAAGTTAAGCATACTGCTTAGATTGGTGTTCTGTCAATGGATATTTGTTCAGTGACATATTATGAATGAGAGTGGCAGAATTCAAAGAGAATTTGACTAGAAATCCACATGCTGGGTTTGAGTCCCTGCCTTGTCCCTCACTAAATGTGGTTTTCAAGATCTCCAAAGTTCATTTAAGTCTAAAATAGATATAATTTTGAGAATCAAAATCGTCTTTGCTATACTCTGAGTACTTTCCTCATGCTGGGCACCTTGCTGGGCAGAGGGATGAAGCAGTGACAGGAACAGTTCCTGTGCTGTGGGACCTGGGTCCAGGAGGAGACATACAGCACATCATCAAAGAAATCAGTAGCCACATAGAAATTGTGACCAGTGCAGCAAGGATGTCATGGAGACAATAGCGGGATGATCCTGACCTAGAGTGAGACTTGGGACTTTCTCTGACAGAGTGAGAATGTTGAGCTGAAATCAGAGGAGTGAGACGTAGCAGCGGGTGGAGTGAAGCAGAACTGGGCTCTGGGCAGAGGCATGAAATCTCCCAGAGGTCCAGGACAGGTTCTGTGTCTGAGATGAGGCTGCAGAGAGAGGACAGAAAGTACATCATGGGACGCCTGAGGACAGCTTAGGGCTTTCATTAAATATGGGAACAATCTGAAAGGGACAGATATGGAGAGAGAAGGGGTCCGCGTTATGAAGATGTGCATTTTTTATTTTAATCTTTATTGGAGTATACTTGCTTTACAATGGTGTGTTAGTTTCTGCTTTATAACAAAGTGAATCAGTTATACATATACATATGTTCTCATATCTCTTCCCTCTTGCGACTCCCTCCCTCCCACCCTCCCTATCCCAACCCTCTAGGTGGTCACAAAGCACCGAGATGATCTCCCTGTGCTATGTGGCTGCTTCCCACTAGCTATCTATTTTATATTTCGTAGTGTATATATGTCCATACCACTCTCTCACTTTGTCCCAGCTTACCCTTCCCCATCCCCGTGTCCTCAAGTCCATTCTCTAGTAGGTCTGTGTCTTTATTCCTGTCTTACCCCTAGTTCTACATGACATTATTTTTTCTTAAATTCCATATATATGTGTTAGCATATGGTATTTGTCTTTCTCTTTCTGACTTACTTCACTCTGTATGACAGACTCTAGGTCCATCCACCTCACTACAAATAACTCAATTTCATTTCTTTTTATGGCTGAGTAATATTCCATTGTTTATATGTGCCACATCTTCTTTATCCATTCATCCGATGATGGACACTTAGGTTGTTCCCATCTTCTGACTATTATAAATAGAGCTTCAATGAATATTTTGGTACATAACTATTTTTGAATTATGGTTTTCTCAGGGTATATGCCCGGTAGTGGGATTGCTGGGTCATATGGTAGTTCTATTTGAAGATTTTAAGGAACCTCCATACTGTTCTCCATAGTGGCTGTACCAATTCACATTCCCACCAGCAGTGCAAGAGTGTTCCCTTTTCTCCACGCCCTCTCCAGCATTTATTGTTTCTAGATTTTTTGATGATGGCCATTCTGACCGGTGTGAGATGATATCTCATTGTAGTTTTGATTTGCATTTCTCTAATGATTAATGATGTTGAGCATTCTTTCATGTGTTTGTTGGCAGTCTGTATATCTTCTTTGGAGAAATGTCTATTTAGGTCTTCTGCCCATTTTTGGATTGGGTTTTTTCTTTTCTTTTTATTGAGCTGCATGTGTTGCTTATAAATTTTGGAGATTAATCCTTTGTCAGTGGCTTCATTTGCAAATAATTTCTCCCATTCTGAGGGTTGTCTTTTGGTCTTGTTTATGGTTTTCTTTGCTGTGCAAAAGCTTTGAAGTTTCATTAGGTCCCATTTGTTTATTTTTGTTTTTATTTCCATTTCTCTAGGAGGTGGGTCAAAAAGGATTTTGCTGTGATTTCTGTCATAGAGTGTTCTGCCTAAGTTTTCCTCTAACACTTTGATAGTTTCTGGTCTTATATTTAGGTCTTTAATCCATTTTGAGCTTATTTTTGTGTATGGTGTTAGGGAGTGTTCTAATCTCATACTTTTACATGTACCTGTCCAGTTTCCCCAGCACCATTTATTGAAGAGGCTGTCCTTTCTCCGCTGTACATTCCTGCCTCCTTTATCAAATATAAGGTGACCATATGTGCGAGGGTTTATATCTGGGCTTTCTGTCCTGTTCCATTGATCTATCTTTCTGTTTTTGTGCCACTATTATACTGTCTTGATTACTGTAGCTTTGTAGTATAGTCTGAAGACAGGGAGCCTGATTCATCCAGCTCCATTTTTCGTTCTCAAGATTGCTTTGGCTATTCAGGGTCTTTTGTGTTTCCATACAAATTGTGAAATTTTTTGTTCTACTTCTGTGAAAAATGCCAGTGGTAGTTTGATAGGGATTGCATTGTATCTGTAGATTGCTTTGGGTAGTAGAGTCATTTTCACAATGTTGATTCTTCCAATCCAAGAACATGGTATATCTCTCCATCTATTTGTATCATCTTTAATTTCTTTCATCAGTGTCTTATAATTTTCTGCATACAGGTATTTGTCTCCTTAGGTAGGTTTACTCTTACATATTTTATTCTTTTTGTTGCAATGGTAAATGGGTGTGGTTTTTTGATTTCACTTTCAGATTTTTCATCATTAGTGTATAGGAATGCCAGAGATTTCTGTGCATTAATTTTGTATCCTGCTACTTTACCTAATTCATTGATTAGTTCTAGTAGTTTTCTGGTAGCATCTTTAGGATTCTCTATGTGTAGTATCATATCATCTGCAAATAGTGATAGCTTTACTTCTTTTCTGATTTGGATTATTTTTATTTGTTTTCTTCTCTGATTGCTATGGCTAAAACTTTCAAAACTATGTTGAATAAGAGTGGTGAGAGTGGGCAACCTTGTCTTGTTCCTGATCTTAGTTGAAATGCTTTCATTTTTTCACCATTGAGGATGATGTTGGCTGTGGGTTTGTCATATATGGCCTTTATTATGTTGAGGTAAGTTCCCTCTATGTCTATATTCTGGAGGGTTTTTATCATAAATGGGTGTTGACTTTTGTCAAAAGCTTTCTCTGCATATATTGAGATGACCATATGTTTTTTCTCCTTCAATTTGTTAATATAATGTATCACATTGATTGATTTGCATATATTGAAGAATCCTTGCATTCCTGGGATAAACCCCACTTGATCATGATGTATGATCCTTTTAATGTGCTGTTCGATTCTGTTGACTAGTATTTTGTTGAGGATTTTTGCATCTATGTTCATCAGTGATATTGGCCTGTAGTGTTCTTTCTTTGTGACCTCCTTGTCTGGTTGTGGTATCAGGGTGATGGTGGCCTCGTAGAATGAGTTTGGGAGTGTTCCTCCCTCTGCTATATTTTGGAAGAATTTGAGAAGGATAGGTGTAAACTCTTCTCTAAATGTTTGATAGAATTCGCCTGTGAAGCCATCTGGTCTTGGGCTTTTGTTTTTTGGAAGATTTTTAATCACAGTTTCAATTTCAGTGCTTGTGATTTGTCTGTTCATGTTGTCTATTTCTTCCTGATTCAGTCTTGGCAGGTTGTGCATTTCTAAGCATTTGTCCAGTTCTTCCATGTTGTCCATTTTATTGGCATAGAGTTGCTTGTAGTAATCTCTCATGATCTTTTGTATTTCTGCAGTGTCAGTTGTTACTTCTTTTTCATTTCTAATTCTATTGACTCTTCTCCCTTTTTTTCTTGATGAGTCTGGCTAATGCTTTATCAATTTTGTTTATCTTCCCAAAGAACCAGCTTTTAGTTTTATTGATCTTTGCTATCGTTTCCATTACTTTTTCATTTATTTCTGATCTGATCTTTATGATTTCTTTCCTTCTGCTAATTTTGGAGATTTTTTTTCTTCTTTCTCTAATTGCTTTAGGTACAAGGTTGCATTGTTTATTCCAGATGTTTCCTGTTTCTTAAGGTAGGATTGTATTGCTCTAAACTTGCATATTAGAACTGCTTTTTCTGCATCCCATAGGCTTTGGGTCATCATGTGTCCATTGTCATTTGTTTCTATGTATTTTTTTATTTCCTGTTTGATTTCTTCAGTGATCACTTCGTTATTAAGTAGTGTATTTTTTATCCTCCATGTGTTTGTATTTTTTACAGATCTTTTCCTGTAATTGATATCTAGTCTCATATCTTTATAGTCAGAAAAGATACTTGATACCACTTCAATTTTCTTAAATTTACCAAGGCTTGATTTGTGACCCAAGATATGATCTATCCTGGAGAATATTCCATGAGCACTTGAGACAAATGTGTATTCTGTTGTTTTTGGATGGAATGTCCTATAAATATCAATTAAGTCCATCGTGTTTAATGTATCATTTAATGCTGGTGTTTCCTTATTTATTTTCATTTTGGACGATCTGTCCATTGGTGAAAATGTGGTGTTAAAGTCCCCACCTATGAATGTGTTACTTTCAATTTCCCCGTTTATGGCTGTTAGTATTTGCCTTATGTATTGAAGTACTCCTATATTGGGTGCATAAATATTTACAATTGTTATGTCTTCTTCTTGGATCGATCCCTTGATCATTATGTAGTGTCCTTCTTTGCCTCTTCTAATAGTCTTTATTTTAAAATCTATTTTGTTTCATATGAGAATTGCTACCCCAGCTTTCTTTTGATTTCCATTTGCATGGAATATCTTTTTCCATCCCCTCACTTTCAGTCTGTATGTGTCTCTAGGTCTGAAGTGGGTCTCTTGTAGACAGCATATATATGGGTCTTGTCTTTGTATGCATTCAGCCAGTCTGTGTCTTTTGGTGGGAGCAATTAATCCATTTACATTTAAGGTAATTATCAATATGTATGTTCCTATTCCCATTTTCTTAATTGTTTTGGGTTTGTTTTTGTAGGTCTTTTCCTTCTGTTGTGTTTCTTGCCTAGAGAAGGTCCTTTAGCATTTGCTGTAAAGCTGGTTTGGTGGTGCTGAACTCTCTCAGCTTTTGCTTTTCTGTAAACGTTTTAATTTTTCCATCAAATCTGAATGAGATCCTTGTTGGATAGAGTAATCTTGGTTGTAGGGTTTTCTCCTTCATCACTTTAAATATGTACTGCCAGTCCCTTCTGGCTTGCAGAGTTTCTGCTGAAAGATCAGCTTTTAACCTTATGGGGATTCCCTTGTGTGTTATTTGTTTTTCCCTTGTTGCTTTTAATATGTTTTCTTTGTAATTAATTTTTGACAGTTTGATTAATATGTGTCTTGGTGTGTTTCTCCTTGGGTTTACCCTGTATGGGACTCTCTGTGCTTCCTGGACTTGAGTAACTATTTCCTTTCCCATATTAAGGAAATTTTCAACTATAATCCTTCAAATATTTTCTCAGTCCCTTTCTTTTTCTCTTCTTCTTCTGGAACCCTTATGATTTGAATGTTGGTGCGTTTAATGTTGTCCCAGAGGTCTCTGAGACTTTCCTCAGTTCTTTTCATTCTTTTTTCTTTATTCTGCTCTGCCATAGTTATTTCCATTATTTTGTCTTCCAGGTCACTTTTCTGTTCTTCTGCCTCAATTATTCTGCTATTGATCCCTTCTAGAGTACTTTTAATTTCATTTATTTTGTTGTTCATCATTGCTTGTTTCATCTTTAGTTCTTCTGTGTCCTTGTTAAATGTTTCTTGCATTTTCTCTGTTCTATTTCCAAGATTTTGGATCATCTTTACTATCATTATTCTGAATTCTTTTTCAGGTAGACTGTGCATTTCCTCTTCATTTGTTAGGTCTGGTGGGTTTTTATCTTGAGCCTTCATCTGCTGTGTGTTTTTTATGTCTTCTCATTTTGCTTATCTTACTGTGTTCATGGTCTCCTTTTTTCAGGCTGCAGGTTTGTAGTTCCCGTTGTTTTTGGTGTCTGTCCCCAGTGGCTGAAGTTGGTTCAGTGGGTTGTGTAGGCTTCCTGGTGGAGGGGACTAGTGCCTGTGTTCTGGTAGATGAAGCTGGATCTTGTTTTTCTGGTGGGCAGGTCCATATCTGGTGGTGTGTTTTGGGGTGTCTGTGGACTTATTATGATTTTAGGCAACCTCTCTGCTAATGGGTGGGGTTGTGTTCATGTCTTGCTAGTTGTTTGGCATAGGGTGTCCAGCACTGTAGCTTGATGGTTGTTGAGTGAACCTGGGTGCTGGTGTTGAGAAGGAGATCCTTAGGGGATTTTTACCATTTGATATTATGTGGAGCTGGGAGGTCTCTTGTGGACCAGTGTCCTGAAGTTGGCTCTCCCACCTCAGAGGTACAGCCCTGATGCCTGGCTGCAGCACCAAGAGCCTTTCATCCACACGGCTGGCACAAGGTGGCCATCCCTTTTTTCACATCAACATGATCTCAGGCACAAACCTCCTTGTTTTTCCATTTTGTCTTTAAGTTACTTGTTGAAACAACTGGCCTGCCGTCCCCATGACTCTCATGGCTTTGGCCTCTGGGGCTCCTCCAGAGCTGCCAGCCTCAGTGAGGCCACCCTCCCTTCAGGCTCCAGGGCAGTTCAGTGATGGCAGAGGAAGAGACCTCGAGCTGGGAGTTCCAGCTCTGTGGAAACATTGGCTCCATTCAGTTGTGCCTTTTTTGAAAAGGCTGGGTTCTCAATGAAATATTTTCAGGTCAGAATCCATGTGGAATTTAAGCATCTGAAGATGTTCCTTCAAAGGCTTCATTTCCCACTTGGTAGTACTCATACCGAACTTGAGTACCTCTGTACTCAAGAGAGTTTATAATCTCGTTGGATAGAAAAGACATGAACTTAGGAAATGATAATTAATCATAACAAATTTATAGTTCAGGACAAAATCAAAAAGCTATAATAAGCAAGTCATGTATAATATCTTAATCAGTTGAGCAGACAGTGACATCTCAGAGGTCCACAGTGGTCAGGGACTTCGTTTGGGATCTTGAAAAACTAAGAGTATTTGAATGACCTGAGAGAAGGGTTTATGACATCTCAGGACCAGTAGTAGTGGATATTATAGAAGGGGAAATCAGAAGATGTTTTGGGGTCACTCTAATTTGGTGACATAATCAGAAGTCAGGCAGTTTGATTGCAAATCATACCGAATGCCAACCTTCAGAATGTGTATTTCATGATACGGGTCACAGGGACCCCTTGTAGGCTTTGGAGCAGGGAAATGCTGGAATCAAATAGGTCAAAAGTATCCAGTGAAAGCCTTAGCAAAGGAATTGGAAAGAAGTGGTTATCACATTTAGAAACCTGGAGTCAGAATCCTGCCCTGAGTCAGTAAAGACTGGAGTGATGGATATGCAAATGGAAAGAAAGGAGAATTTTTGAGAGATCAAAAAAAAGTAAGGAAACAAGATGAGACAGGACTGGGTAATTGTTTGGATATGGAACTCAAGGAAAAGTGAGGAGTCCTAGAAAGCAGAAATTTGTACCTCGTACATTTGGGGAATAGTTTTTGTCACTATTTAATCAATTGGAATGTTGGATGTATTCTAATTCAGTAAATTAGTAACAGCAATATTTTGCAGTAAGATATACAGCTTACACATCAACTAGAAATGTGGTCTAGTCTCAGCCTACACTGTCACCTGCTTGTTAACATAGTAAGTGAAAGCACTTGTATTGCTATTGTTGTCAAATCCTGGTGTTTATACTTGCTAGTATTAGCAGGCTGGTGTTTACCTATTTGACATTATTTACTTACCTCTCTCTAACTAATATTTTTCATAAACCAAAAGGGCAATACTCATTACTTAGTGGCTGTACTTTGTTTGTATAACCCTCCATGTGGCTTTCTTCTACTAGGCATAACTTGGGCAATGATGACCCTTAAGTGCTATAACTTGTCTCTTCCTGGAGAGTATAAGTGGACCACTGGTCAGAAATATGGACTGTTTCACATATACTCCCTTTTTCTCCTTCTTCAAGAATATCTTTCCAAAATCATTCTTAGACCTATCCACAGTTCCTTTCCAGACAATGAGTCATAACTCACTGTTTAATAAACTTTCTCCAACCAAAATATCTTGTATATTTTTTAGGCAATTTTTCAAAATGCCTTCAAAGTTATTTTTAAAAATTCATCCAAATTAAGAAAACTGAACTAGAAAAAAGAAACAGAATTGAAATCAGCCATCATCATACCATCCAGAGATAACCACTGATTTATGTCAGCTTATTTCCTCTGCATACACATAAAATATCTTTTATTACAGAAATGTGATCATATTTTATGTACTGAAAATGTGAACATTCTGTACCTACTGTTATATGACCTACTTTTCTCAAACCATAATTAGTTGTGAATGTCTTTTCAGTGGATAATTGTAAACAGCATCATCCCTATAACCTTTATTAAATTTTATTTCAGTAACTTTCTAGTATGTTTAGATCATTCCTAATATATTCTACTATAAATACTGTTATCACAAAATATTTGCCTACTCACACATATAGAGATATACACATATATATATATGCATGTGTGTGTGTATTCACACATTTGTCTGATTATTTCTTTGGAGTAAATTTCAAAACACGATGTTAGTTCAAAGTTGTACAATTTTATGTCTTATCATACATACTTTCAAATTGTCATATAGAAGCAGATAACCCCCTAGGTAGAATATGTAAACAGTCATTTCCTCACTCTTTCAACAATAAAACAATGAGCAGTCTAGTATCTAGAAAATATATCTCAGGGTTTTAATTTACATTTGTGAGTTACTTGTAGGTGAACATTATATTCTTCCATTCATAGGTCATTTGCATTTTTCTTTTTTGAACTAACTGTTCTTATTCTTTGACCATTTCCCACAAGTGTTCAAACCAATTTCTTAAATATTTTTTATGACCATCAACCAACACAACTAGCTTTAAAATATTATTGAAATAATTAGATTTGTTATGTCTATTCTTTTATTGCAAAACATTTTTTTTGTGCCGTAGCAAAAAATCCACATACTAAACACCTGGTATTTTTTAACATCAGTAGTGTTCATTTTACTAAACTCTTTATTCAATGTTTGTTTTAATGAAAGTGAATAAAAGTGGTGACATTTACCAACATTATCTTATGTAATTTATTTTACCATTCTCTTATGGGGATTATCTTCATAAAAATACCTAAAATATGTCAAAAGAGATATTTCTTGTAAAAGTCAAAATTTAAGTGGTACCCCTGTACTGCCACTGAAGGTGAAAATTATATTCACCAGTATCTGAGCAGGTAGCATAACGTAGAAGATTTCAAAGTTAGTTAGCATGAATTATCATAAAAACTGAAATCTCTGCTCGCATACCTGGTGGGTGACAAGAGCTGAGTTTTCACTCTTGTCACTGGCAGTCCTTTCTAAATGCTGTGCTTAATTCATGCCAGAGCAATGCCTTTCAGTTTCTTACACAAAATCGTAGTTACTTAAAGAAAATATATCCTTCTCAAAACTAGAAACGTAGGTGGAAATTTAGGGGTAGAGGAACAGTTCGAGATTGACAGTGGGAAATCATAATTTGATGGGGTTCAGAGACCAATCCGGTGAGAACAGAGGAGACAGGAGAGGGTAAGAAGAAAATGCTTCTGCAGAGTATGTGTAACCACCCTTCTCAAGTATTTACAGGAGATCAATAGTGGGCTTATTAATGCAGTTTAATAATTGTTTCCATCTATTAATAAGAGATACAGTAATAGTACAAAATGATTTACTCCCTGAACAAATCAAGTCTGTGGGAACAGCACATGGGGAGGCCCCGAAACAGGAGTGTGCTTGATTCTTAGCACATTCAGTGATTATTTTGGAAACTTTATACTACTTCCTCAATTTCTTATTGAATTACTGTTTCACAGTTAACTTCATAATTGCCCCAAATGAATAGAAAGCATGGCATATAAAGTTTATGTTCATTAATGTATTTTCTTTTAGACACATTTTTTTTTAGTGTTAGAAATGTCTAAAGACAGAGGCTGATAGAGGTAGATGTCAGGGGAAAGATAAGCTGAATTAGGGTAGGTAGGATAGTGGGAAAAAAGTAGAATTTGTTAATGTATAAATTTTAAACAAAAATGTTTTAGTGGAAAAAAAAATGTTTTAGTGGGGCTTCCCTGGTGGGGCAGTGGTTGAGAATCCAGCTACCAATGCAGGGGACACGGGTTCGAGTCCTGGTCCAGGAAGATCCCACATACTGCAGAGCAATTAAGCCCGTGCACCACGACTACTGAGCCTGTGTTCTAGAGCCTGTGAGTCACGACTACTGAAGCCAGCGTGCCTAGAGCCCATGCTCTGCAGCAAAAGAAACAACTGCAATGAGAAGCCCGTGCACCACAGCAAAGAGTAAACCCCGCTCGCCGCAACTAGAGAAAAGCCTGTGTGCAGCAACGAAAACCCAATGCAGCCAAAAATAAATAAATAAATAGATAGATAGATAAATAAATTTATTTTAAAAAAAATGTTTTAGTGGTGTGACTAATGACCTCTAATGACTAAAGAATTCAACATCGTTCTTATCCAAATATTGAATTTGAGACTTCCTTTTAGCTCAGCATCTTGATTTCCATACATGATTTAAGTTATGATAACAACAACAAAAAGTAGCATCTTAGGACAATGAGTCTTACAAAGGTTACATCAACATTTGGGTCCTGGATTTTGATTGATGGCTAATTGACCTGAGACAATGAGTTTATCCAGCTGCACTAATGGAACAAGGTATATGACATCAATCTTTTAGGCTATCCTGTTTGGTGCTCTAGCTGACATCAAATAAATATCTCTGACATCTAAATGAGCAGCAGTTATGGCATTAACAGAGTTTGCAAGATTAATCCAACATTATGGAGTAAAATTTCCATATTCTTTTGTATCTATCTACCTATGTATACCATTATATATAGGGCTATATGTACATATAAATAATAAGTACTGTTGTAAAACTCTATACCTATGATCATCAAATAATTATGAATTTCAAAAAATTTCAAGTGATTTATCCAAAAGAATATGCAAATAATAAAAATTCAATGATATTTTCTGTACATATTTATTTTTAAATGATAAAGGTATTTTTTTCTTGCAATCTTTCTTTCAATAATGTCCTAAGGGAGCACTAAAGTACTTAGTTCATCAAGATGTCAGCATATCTGTCCTTCACAGTATGTGCCGCCCATCGAGAAAACTGTGCTCAGTGTCCAAGAGCAGATCATGACTTTTACATTCTCAGTAATTCAACTTGGGCTAAAGAATCTGAGAATTGAAATCTTTGCAGAGGTTGACTTATAGGTAAGTACTATCACTTGAGAATTTCACATAGGATGTTCAATTTATCCTTAGCAAATATTTTTTCCCTGACAAAACAGAATATTTTATCTTCTTTTCTTAGGTAAGAGCAGTCCAGCTAAAGTGATTCCAAAGTGACAGAAGACTTCAGTTCTCACCCCCAAACTTTTTAAAGGAATGCTGTTACACTATACTTGAGCAATCTTTACAAGGACATTAGACATTTTTGATACCTAGATATATCTAAGCAGGGTATTCCATGAGAGCTACAATGAAATCTGTAATGAATGTGGAGATGTTTGTATATTCTACTTAATTCAATTAAATAAATATGTTAGATGCTGCCTTGGATATAAGTATGTGCACACTATTTTTGATCTTAGAGATTATTAGGTATAAGAAATTAATAAACTCTGTAATGCAGGGTGAAAAATTTTAAACTCAAGGAAAAAAAGGCATTAAAAACTTAAAAGAGGTCACGAAAAACCTAGGGGCAAGACGGGAATAAAGACACAGACCTACTAGAGAATGGACTTAAGGATACAGGGAGGGGGAAGGGTAAGCTGGGACAAAGTGAGAGAGTAGCCTGGACATATATATACTACCAAATGTAAAATAGATAGCTAGTGGGAAGCAGCCACATAGCCCAGGGAGATCAGCGTGGTGCTTTGTGACCACCTAGAGGGGTGCGATTGGGAGGGTGGGAGGGAGGGAGATGCAAGAGGGAAGAAATACGGGGACATATGTATATGTATAACTGATTCACTTTGTTATAAAGCAGAAACTAACACACCATTGTAAAGCAATTATACTCCAATAAAGATGTTAAAAAAAAACCTTTTTACTTTGAATTAACCAGAAAAAATAGCAAGTTTTGAATCTAAAGAACAAATTCAGAGAGGAAGTAGTATTTATGACGGATCGTAAAGGAGAGTTTGGATAGTCATAAGTGGACGCGAGATGTTTCGTGGATGGAAAGGGAATTGCATAAACAAAGTTTTAGGGTGAAATGCACAGGATAGGTTCCTGCAACAGCAAACAAGCTAAGTAAAATCGGAAATCTAACATTATTTTCACAGCATCACTGTACCGGGAAAAGAGTATGTATCTTTGAGCAGGAGTATCTTTGAAGACATGGGTTTAAACTTTAATTTAAGAAGATGTATCACCAATGCTGATTTGGAATGAATTTTATTGGGGAACTTATAAAATTAGCCCAGGCAAGAATTAATTAGGTAATATTGGAAATAAAAAATAGGTAAGAGACATTAAGAAAGTAGATTATGTATGATTGAATGGCTGACTGAGAAAGGAGTGCAGGGCGCTTCCATCTGGTGACTAAGACATTGGTAGTGCCATTAATTAAAAATAGAGGGGTCAGAAGGAGTTCATGGTCACAGGGAAAAATAATACAATTATGGGCATCTTGAATTTACACTGCCATAGTAGCTGTTCTAGGAAGATGTACAACAGGCTGCTGGAAAGCTGTTTCTGGAACAGAGAAAGAGGAAAGAAAAGTTTTGATGGGGCAGGAGGCATAGAAATGGGCATAAAAGTGGAACAGTCAGGAAAAATGAGGAGTGAGGATGAGGAAGCCGAGAGGGATCTTATAGCTGGCAGGTTCTGTGGGAAGGTGAGGAGGTAAGGATGGAGCCCAAGAAGATGTGGATGGTGTCCCAGAGCATCACTGCCTGGAGAAGGTCCTGCACTGATGGGAATGTTCTCCATCTTTGCAGTCCAGCTTGGTGGCAAGCAGCCACATGGGACTAGTGAGGACCTGAGTTGTAAATGTTGTTTAATTTTAACTAGTTTCAACTTTAAATAGCCACATAGCTACTTCATTGATACGTGCATTACAGAGAGGATTAACACACTCTGTCTCACCACGATCACATTTCCACTCAGCCACCAAGTGACACTCCTACAATAGCAACTGGAACATGTCCTTTCCCTGCTTAAAATTCCCCAGTGCCTCTTCAGTGTCTGCAGTAAGGTCCAAGCTACTGCATCACGGCTCTGAGGAGGCATCTCCAATCTCAATCTCCCATCCAAAGCCCCGGCCACATCATCCTTCCTGAGCAGGCCGATTCTTTCCAGGCCAGGCCTTCGTCCTCCTTTCTCTAATGCCCCTCCCTCATTTCCCCCTGCTCTTTCTAGTATCCCTTATTCTCAGTCTTTCAGGTCTCCGTGTAAGTGTCCTTCCTCAGAGGTGTCTCCCTTGAGCCCTTTATCTAAAATAGCCAGATGGCCCTCGTATTCTCCAACTCAACAATTTATTTCTTTTATGCCACGGATCATAATTTGTACTCAATTACCTATATACTACCCTCAGCCTCCCTTACTGGACTATAAACTCCCTGAGGGCAGGGATCGTGTGTGTCTTCTATTTCTCAAACCTCTCAGAGTGCCTGGTATATGGTGTGTGCACAATAAATATTGGTTGAGTGTTGATCAAATACCAACAAAGACTGCATGACAAAGACTATGTAACTACAAACAAGTTTCCATAAATAATCTCTTGTTGCTGTGAAATGAGTCTGTTTTCAGCAAATAAATGCTCAGAGGAACTTATACAAACAGATTGGTAAAATATATACCTGGAAAAGTCTTTTAAAAGAGAAGAAACTAAAATAATATGTGTTGAAAGACACAATTTGGGTAGTACTTCATGTGGAATAAAGTTGTGTAACTTTTGCACTTTGTAGAGCTTCAAGCCTGGAATTTCCAGCCTCTCTAGCTCCACTCAGCTTCTTTCTGCATCAGAGGAAGGTTTTATTTCTTAGCTACCCCTCCAGTGCCTACCTCTGATATATTCTTTAGGTTTCTACGACCGTTGAAAGCACTGCAACGCTTTTGCTCGGGGTATTTTCTGGAATTGTCAATAATAATGGAAGGTAGACACTACTATTATTACCATTCATTTTAATTTAAAAAAATATTTATGTATGTATGTATTTGTTTATTTTTCACTGTGTTGTCTTTGTTGCTGTGTGAGGGATTTTTCTGGTTGCAGTGAGCGGGGGCTAGTCTTCGTTGTGGTGCACAGGCTTCTCATTGAGGTGGCCTCTCTTTGTTGTGGAGCACGGGCTCTAGGCATGTGGGCTTCAGTAGTTGTGACACGTGGGATCAGTAGTTGTGGCTTGTGTGCTCTAGAGCACAGGCTCAGTAGTTGTGGTGCATGGGCTTAGTTGCTCCGTGGCATGTGGGATCTTCCCGGATGAGGGCTCCAACCCGTGTCCCCTGCATTGGCAGGTGGAGTCTTAACCACTTCACCACTAGGGAAGCCCCATTAGTACCATTTAGAAAACAAAATAAAATAAAACATTTGGTTCTGATATTGACAGCGTATCAGAGAAAGTGAAAGGATCTGTTTTCTCTTGGAAATGCATGAGAAATTAGGACCAATTTATCACTCAGAAAAATAGTTGTTTACTTTCATTATATGAGTGAAATAAAGCAGCTGGCCTGTTGAACTGCTTCCATTACTTAAGTAACCAGAGAATAATACTCTTAATAAAATTTTATTTCACTAGGAATGAAATTGATGGTGCATGATTTTTAAGTTTTTAAAAGGCCTTTGTCTTTTAAAGGTTATGTATAAAGAAATTACATATATGAAAGCCAGTATTTTTCCTTAGTATTTAAAATGAGGGTTCATATCTACTGATTAAAAAGGTATCTCCAGGACAAGCAGCTCTTCCCCCCTGCCCCCAGTATTATGCTTCCTGTTCCACTACTATGAATGTTGTAAAAATACAAAAGGAAAAGGACAGTGATGGAAGAAGGAAATAAAGGGACAAAAAGAAATAAAGTATAACTGAATATGCTACTATGAAGCAGGCACATTTTATCTCAAAAATATGAGTTTACTAAATTCTAATTTTATTTCCATATCTAAATTAAAAATAAATTCCATGTATTTAATTTTTTATGCTGATGTATAGTTTTTGTAAATACCAAGGGTCTGGGAAATAAAGTTGGATTTAAAAAACAGCTTATAATTCTAACTTTAACTCTATTCAAATACTTATATATCTTCCTTCATCTGAAATTTAGACCCATATCCAAATGGGTGACTCCAGAAAGCTGTTTGAAAAGCATAAACTTTCTTAGATGGGTATAGATTATATAAGTATAGATAACATATGTGATTTTTTTGGGGGGGCAATGAACATATGTGATTTTAACAATATATTTTAGTAATATAAAATTAAGCCTTAAGTATAAAAATTAGTCCAATAAAATTGTCTCCAAATTGAAGATAATCTTATGAATAATACTGTAAAATAACCTCTCTTTTGAAATCTTTTTCTAATTCCTTCATCTTCCTGTTGAATTTAATGTAGTTACTCCATGACCCATTACTTAGCACGTGGTGCCTGTTAATTAGATAATCATGAACCTTCCCTACATGGGAATACAGTACAGTCGGCTAAAGTCCTACATTAAAGAATAAAAGCAAAATGGGTCTCTGTTTTAGTATTCTGAATGATAACTTAGGATGTAAAAATGCGACATATTTTATGAGCTCTGTAAGGTTCTTCTGATATAACTGTTGAACTTCTAGAATTTCTCTTCTGGGGAAGGAGTCTCTGTACTATGTGAGTTACAAATTTTTTATCATTAATTTGTTGCTGGACTATGCCTCCTTAGGTACAGAATTTGAGAAAATAAAAGGCAGATGAGTCTCAAGTGGTGAAAAGTATAACATGAGTCCTTGAAAGACTATGTCTTTCCTTTATCTTCCTCCCTTGCCCAAAGGGACATGTTAGAAAGTAGATAATTACCTTGTGAGCTCATGTTGTATACACAGATGGATTGGTTAGATGAAAAAAAATTGTAGATGAGGTAATTATTTAGATAGCTCTGTCAAAACACTAACTCATTCTGATCTCAAAAATTTAAATGAGTCTGAGGAACATGTGGTGTGCCCCAGTCATTTTGGTATAAACATTTCCCTTCAAATCATAAGAGTTAAGATACAAGCTTAATTTGTTACTTCAAATAACTATTAATCCAATTGCTATGTGAATTAACTTTTTTTTTAAATTTCAGTGTTCTAGTGTGTATATAATTAGATGGGATTCCATTATCATTTGGTGATTCCCAATGGACTGCATTTTTAGGTTATCAAAAAGCATTTTGAAAAAAAAGAAAACACTGTTGTCAAAATCTAGATCTCATAGGTAAAGGGAGTGAGTGGGAAAAATAACTGAAGTGGTATTAAGTACATTTTTTAAACACAAGAAACAAAAAGTCTAGAAGGCATTCCCCTCTGAAACAGAGCATAATTATCAACATAATAATCCTTTCCCAGACATAACTCTACTTTGGCATACCCTTTTTCTTAATTCAGAAATGTTCCATTGACTTCACAAGCTGATGATTCTGCTGAAACTGATTTTTCCCCCTAAGTTCAGTGTGTGCAGACTACACTTCCTGACTAAATGTTTGAAATGAGTCACACTGACTTGAAATATAATGTCTTTTGCACTCTCATTTTTCTTTGTTTTATTTTTGCAAGTCTTGCAGAATGTGTATTTAGGGTCCAGGATTTGCAAATTTCTGTGATGCTTAAGAGGACCTTTTTCTGGGTCTGGGGTTCTAGAATGTACAAAGAGGGTGGAATTGAACAAATCTCTCTGTATTCTATGCCATAGATCTTCCATGTGTTCTATGGGAGGGGAGGAGTATTTGTTCTATGCAAGCATTTAAGAGGATTAAACTAAATTTCTCATACATGAAAATATTCCATGTCTCAAAACATTAGTATATAAATGTTATGTCTTGCTGTCTCAAAATTTGACATTGGTAGAGGATGAATGTATTACACAGTATGTCAGTTATTCATATCAGTGTTTCCCAGTGTTTCCTGATGAGTAAAATCACCAAGAAACTGGTTACAAACACAGAATATCCAAGGCCCACAGTAGGTAAATGAAATGTGAACATTTAGGGGGTGGGGAGGTGGCCAGGAATGTTAAGGGATGTCATTTCTTTGCTGAATGGTCATCAGTGTGTATATCCTTGAAGAAACAGTTTATAACAAAGCTGAACTACACTAGCAGACAAAAAACTTATAACAAATCAAAGTAATAGTTTTTAAAGACACAATATTTCATATGTTATTAAAGGAAGTTATGGAGTTGAGGGCAAAAGTGAAATGAAAACAGTGGTAAATCTTTGTGTGGACAGCAATTTCATGTGGGGAACTTAAAATTCTGGAAAAGGACAAGAGTCAGAAAGAAGGTTAGCACAACCTTTCTTTGAATTGAAAAGATTAATGGAACTGGAAGCTTCTTTTAAGGGGAACATAAACACTTAATGATGGATAAGAGAAGGAGAAGGATAGGGATTCAGGTACAAGTAATCCCTGAAAGCTATAATTCCCTTGGAACTGGTTGACCTGGCAGCTAATAATCACATAGGGTTTTGAAAAATATATAAAAGAACTGGAGAATTTATAATAGTTTCTTAAAGTACTTTATGTCCTGATACACACTTACATAGAGAGGAGAACAGATGAAAAATCCACATTACCTTGGAACCATGGTCAGAGGTTGCCATGATATGATGCAGAAGGTTTTCTATTCAAAAGATAGTCCTGGGCACTGTGCCAGGTGATACATCTGAATGGTCAGGTGAATGTGCTGTAAAGAATCTTGGAGGAGAGATTGGTTCAAGATGGCAGAGTAGGAGGACGTGCTCTCACTCCCTCTTGCAAGAGCACTGGAAGCACAACTAACTGCTGAACAATCATCAGCAGGAAGACATTGGAACTCACCAAAAAAGATACCCCACATCCAAAGACAAAGGATAAGCAACAATGAGATGGTAACAGGGGCACAATCACAATAAAATCAAATCCCATAACTTTGGTGGGTGACTCACAGACTGGAGAACACTTACACCACAGAAGTCCACCCACTAGAGTGAGGGTTCTGAACCCCACGTCAGGCTTCCCAACCTGGGGGTCCAGCAACGGGAGGAGGAATTCCTAGAGAATCAGACTTTGAAGCCTAGTGGGGTTTGATTACAGAACTTTGACAGGAATGGGGGAAACAGAGGCTCCACTCTTGGAGGGCATACACAAAGTAGTGTGCACATGGAAACGCAGGGGAAGGAACAGTGACCCCATAGAGACTGAACCAGACCCACCTGCTAGTGTTGGGGGATATCCTGCAGAGGCGGGGTGTAGCTGTGTCTCAGGGTGAGGACAAGGACACTGGCAGCAGAAATTCTGGGAAGTACTCCTTGGTGTGAGCCCTCCCAGAGTCTGGCATTAGCCCCACCAAAGAGCCCAGGTAGTTTCCAATGTTGGGTTGCCTCAGGCCAAACAACAACAAAGAGGGAACCCAGCCTCACCCATCAGCAGACAAGCAGATTAAAGTTTTACTGAGCTCTGCCCACCAGAGCACCACCTAGCTCTACCCACCAACAGTCCCTCCCATCAGGAAATCTGTTCAAGCCTCTTAGATAGCCTCATCCACCAGAGGGCAGGCAGCAGAAGCAAGAAGAACTACAATCCTGCAGCCTGTGGAACAACAACCACATTCACAGAAAGAGAGACAAGATGAAAAGGCAGAGGGCTATGTACCAAATGAAAGAACAAGATAAAACCCCAGAAAAACAAGCAAATGAAGTGGAGCTAGGCAACCTTCCACAAAAAGAATTCAGAAAAATAATAGTGAAGATAATCCAGGACCTTGGAAAAAAAAATGGAGGCAAAAATTGAGAAGATGCAAGAAATGTTTAACAAAGACCTAGAAGAATTAATGAACAAACAAACAGAGATGAACAATACAATAACTAAAATGAAAACTACACTAGAAGGAATCAATAACAGAATAACTGAGGCAGAAGAACAGATAAGTGACCTGGAAGACAGAATGGTGGAATTCACTGCTGCAGAACAGAATAAAGAAAAAAGAATGAAAAGAAATGAAGACAGCCTAAGAGATTTCTGGGCAAACATTAAACATAATAACATTCGCATTATAAGGCTCCCAGAAGGAGAAGAGAGAGAGAAAGGACTTGAGAAACTATTTGAAGAGATTATAGTTGAAAACTTTCCTAACATGGGAAAGGAAATAGCCACCCAAGTCCAGGAAGCACAGAGTCCCATGCAGGACAAACTCAAGGAGAAACATGCCGAGGCACAGAGTAATTGGCAAAAATTAAAGACAAAGAAAAATTACTGAAAGCAGCAAGGGAAAAATGACAAATAACATACAAGGGAACTCCCATAAGGTTAAAAGCTGATTTCTCAGCAGAAACTCTACAATCCAGAAGGGAGTGACATGATATACTTAAAGTGATGAAAGGGAAGAGCCTACAACCAAGATTACTCTACCCAGGAAGGATTTCATTCATATTTGATGGAGAAATCAAAAGCTTTACAAACAAGCAGAAGCTAAGAGAATTCAGGACCAACAAACCAGCTCTAAAACAAATGCTAAAGGAAATTCTCTAAGTGGGAAACACAAGAGAAGAAAAGAACCTACAAAAGCAAACCCCAAACAATTAAGAAAATGCTCATAGGAACATACATATCAATAATTACTTTAAACGTGAATGGATTAAATGTTCCAACCAAAAGACACAAGCTCACTGAGTGGATCCAGAAACAAGACCCATATATATGCTGTCTACAAGAGACCCACTTCAGACCTAGGGAAACATACAGATTGAAAGTGAGGAGATGGAAAAATATATTCCATGCAAATGGAAATCAAAAGAAAGCTGGAGTAGCAATACTCATATCAGAAACAATAGACTTTAAAATAAAGAATGTTACAAGAGACAAGGAAGGACACTACATAATGATCAAGGGATCAATCCAAGAATAAGATATAACAATTATAAATATATATGCTCCCAACATAGGAGAACCTCAATACATAAGGCAACTGCTAACAGCTATAAAAGAGGAAATTGACAGTAACAAAATAATAGTGGGGGACTTTAACACCTCACTTACACCAATGGAGAGATCACCCAAAATGAAAATTAATAAGGAAACACAAGCTTTAAGTGATGCAGTAGACCAGATAGATTTAATTGATATTTATAGGACATTCCATCTAAAAACAGCAGATTACATTTTCTTCTCAAGTGTGCATGGAGCATTCTCCAGGATAGATCACATCTTGGGTCACAAATCAGGCATCAGTAAATTTAAGAAAATTGAAATCATATCAAGCATCTTTTCTGACCACAATGCTATGAAATTGGAAATCAGTTACAGAGGAAAAAAAAAAATAAACAACACAAACACATGGAGGCTAAATAATACATTACTAAATAACCAAGGGATAAATGAAGAAATCAAAGAGAAAATCAAAATATACCTAGAGACAAATGACAATGAAAACAGGATGATCCAAAACCTATGGAATGCAACAAAAGCAGCTCTAAGAGGGAAGTTTATTGCAATACAAGCCTACCTCAAGAAACAAGAAAAATCTCAAAAAACAATCTAACTTTACACCTAAGGGAACTAGAGAAAGAAGAACAAACAAAACCGAAAGTTAGTAGAAGGAAACAAATCATAAAGATCAGAGCAGAAATAAATGAAATAGAAACGAAGAAAATAATAGTAAAGGTCAATAAAATTAAAAGCTGGTTCTTTGAGAAGATAAACAACATTGATAAACCATTAACCAGACTCATCAAGAAAAAGAGGGAGAGGTCTCAAATCAATAAAATTAGAAATGAAAAAGGAGAAGTTACAACAGACACTGTAGAAATACAAAATATCCTAAGAGACTACTACAAACAAATCTATGCCAATAAAAGGGACAACCTGAAAGAAATGGACAAATTCTTAGAAAGGTATAATCTTCCAAGACTGAACCAGGAAGAAGTAGAAAATATGAACAGACCAATCACAAGTTATGAAATTGAAAGTGTGATTAAAAATCTTCCAATAAACAGAAGTCCAGGACCAGATGGCTTTACAGGTGAATTCTATCAAACATTTAGAGAGAGCTAACACCCATCCTTCTCAAACTCTTCCAAAAAATTGCAGAGGAAGGAACACTCCCAAGCTCGTTCTATGAGGCCACCATCACCCTGATACCAAAACCAGACAAAGATACTAGAGAAAAAGGAAATTACAGACCAATATCACTGATGAATAGATGCAAAAATCCTCAACAAAGTACTAGCAAACAGAATCCAATATCACATTAAAAGAATCATACACCATGATCAAGTGGGATTTACCCCAGGGATGCAAGGATACTTCAGTATATGAAAATCAATCAATGTGATACACCATATTAACAAACTGAAGAATAAAAACCATATGATCATCTAAACAGATGCTGAAAAGGCTTTTGACAAAATTCAACACCCATTTATAATAAAAACTCTCTAGAAAGTGGGCATAGAGGGAACCTACCTAAACATAATAAAGGCCATATATGACAAACCCACAGCAAACATCATTCTCAATGGTGAAAAACTGAAACTGTTTCCTCTAAGATCAGGAAAAAGACAAGGATGTCCACTCTCACCACTATTATTCAACATAGTTTTGGAAGTCCTAGACACGGCAATCAGAGAAGAAAAAGAAATAAAAGGAATACAAGTTGGAAAAGAAGTAAAACTGTCATTGTTTGCAGATGATATGATACTATACACAGAGAACCCTAAAGATGCTACCAGAAAACTACTAGAGCTGATCAATGAATTTGGTAAAGTAGCAGGATAAAAAATTAATGCACAGAAATCTCTTGCATTTCTATACACTAATAATGAAAAATCTGAGTGAGAAATTAAAGAAACACTCCCATTTACCATTGCAACAAAAATAATAAAATATCTAGGAATAAACCTACCTAGGGAGACAAAAGACCTGAATGCAGAAAACTATAAGACACTGCTGAAAGAAATTAAAGATGATAGAAATAGATGGAGAGATATACCACATTCTTGGATTGGAAGAATCAACATTGTGAAAATGACTGTACTACCCAAAGGAATCTACAGATTCAATTCAATTCGTATCAAATTATCAATGGCGTTTTTTTACAGAACTAGAACAAAAAATCTTAAAATTTGTATGGAAACACAAAAGACCCGAATAGCCAAAGCAGTCTTGAGAGAAAAAAATGGAGCTGGAGGAATCAGACTCTGTGACTTCAGACTATACTACAAAGCTACAGTAATCAGGACAATATGGTACTGGCACAAAAACAGAAACATGCATCAATGGAACAGGATAGAAAGCCCAGAGATAAACCCATGCACCTATGGTCAACTAATCTATGACAAGGGAGGCAAGGATATACAATGGAGAAAAGACAGTCTCTTCAATAATTGGTGCTGGGAAAACTGGACAGCTTTATGTAAAAGAATGCATTTAGAACACTCCCTAACACCATACTCAAAAATAAACTCAAAATGGATTAGAGACCTAAATGTAAGACTAGACACCGTAAAACTCTTAGAGAAAACATAAGAAGAACCTCTCTGACATAAATCACAGCAAGATCTTTTTTGATCCACCTCCTAGAGTAATGGAAATAAAAACAAAAATTAATGAATGGGACATAATGAAACTTAAAACCTTCTGCAAAGCGAAGGAAACTACAAACAAGATGAAAAGATAACCCTCAGAATGGGAGAAAATATTTGAAAATGAATCAACGGACAAAGGATTAATCTCCAAAATATATAAACAGCTCATGCAGCTCAGTATAAAAAAAAAAAAAAAAAAAAAAAAAAAAAAAAAAAAAAAAAAAAAAACGAAAACCCAATGCAATAATGGGCAGAAGACCTAAATAGAGATTTCTTGAAAGAAGACATACAAGTGGCCAAGAAGCACATGAATAGCTGCTCAACATTACTAATTATTAGAGAAATGCAAATCTAAACTACAATGAGGTATCACCTCACACCAGTTAGAATGGGCATCATCAGAAAATCTACAAACAACAAATGCTGGAGAGGGTTTGGATAAACAGGAACCTTCTGGCAGTGTTGGTGGGAATGTAAATTGATACCGCCACTATGGAGAACAATATGGAGGTTCCTTAAAAAATATATAGAGAATTACTGTATGACCCAACAATGCCACTACTAGTCATATACCCAGAGAAAACCATAATTCAAAAAGACACATGAACCCCAATGTTCATTGCAGCACTATTTACAATAGCCACGACATGGAAGCAACCTAAATGTCCATCGACAGACAAACAGATAAAGAAGACGTGGTACATATATACAATGGAATATTACTCAGCCACAAAAAGGTACGAAATTGGGTCATTTTTAGAGACGTGGATGAATCTAGAGACTGTCATACAGGGTGAAGTAAGTCAGAAAGAGAAAAACAAATATCATATATTAACACATATATGTGGAACCTAGAAAAATGATACAGATGAACTGGTTTGCAAGGCAGAAATTGAGACACAGAGAAGAAACGTATGGACACCAAAGGGGGACAGTGTGGGGAGGTGTAGTGGTGGGATGAATTGGGAGATTGGGATTGACATATATACACTAATATGTATAAAATTGCTAACTAATGAGAACCTGTTGTATAAAACAATAAAAGAATTTTTTTTAAAAATGAGAGTCCTTAGCTGTTAGAGAGAAAGAGAGAGAGAAAATATATATATATTTTTAAGTTACAAGTCTAAAATTATGGAGCAAGCAGAAAATTATGAGAAGAATTTTCCTTTAGTCAAGAGCCAGTTTTCTCTTTTTAATTGACTGTGACCTCTCCCAACTGTCACATTCCTGCCTTAATTAATCCTACTAGAAAAATGTAAAGTCTTGTAAGTGTGTACGTTTCACAGAACACAAACCTATTTCTTGCTTGGGAAGCACAAGTTATGTGGGGAAAGGAGAGAAACAGTAAAGGGAATGAGAATGGAGATGGGGACTGAACATCTGATGTTTCATTAAGAATTTTAAAGAAAACTAATATTCTAAATTGTCACCTGATCCCACCTGATCCCACCCTATCATCAGAGATAAAAGTGCCTGTCTGCTGGGCTTAGGCACCTTGATTCTTTTGCTTCCCCCGATAGTAAGAAAGATGGTTTCTAACACATGATTCGTAGAATCAGAGCCTCTAGCTTTAAATAAACAAACAAACAAACAAAGCAAAAAAACTAATTATCTCATCTGTAGTCAATAAATCTCTTGGTCCCCTGGCCATACCCAGCTGCCAGTCTAGGTACCTCACCTGGGTTACAAGATCAACCTCAGACTTAATTTTTTCTCCCAGCTTCACTGAGGTATTAGACTTTAATCTCAGCCGTGCTTTTTCCAGGCTAGAACACACTTAGCAATAAACCCACCAACTGGTCTAAACTGGTGTATGTGTAGCTGGTGGGAGGGTGGTTAGATACTGAAAAAATAAAAAGATTGCAGAAGGAAGAGGAAATGAAGATAATTTTATTGTAAAACATCAACACTTCAGATTTAATATATCTACTACAAGAAATGCAGAGAAACACATTATATATAGCAAAGCTCCAGAGTATTTTTTTGAGAGAAAATTTACTTTTGGCACTTATTTCTAAAAGAGTGGAGATAGAACATGACTCCCCAGCCCTTAGGTTTGGACGGCATACATGATTTTCTTCCAAAGAGTACAGTATGGCAAGAGGGGGGAGAATAACTTCACAGTGGAGATGAGAAACCAGTCAACACTACCCGAGCCAGGTGACCAAGGTCAGCATCAGTAGTGATCAGTCATCTTCATGGCATGTGCCCTGGACATAATGTGATGAGAATGGTACCTTACCTCTGTGACCTTCCTCCCCAAGCCCCATAACTTCAGTCTAATCATAAGAAAAATATCAGGCAAATGCCAGTTGAGAAACATTCTATAAAATACCTGACCAGAACTCTTTAGAACTGTTAATGTTATCAAAAACCAGGAAAGTCTGGGAAGCTATCATAACCAAGAGGACCCTTAGGAGGCTTGACAACTAAATCTAATGTGGTGTCCTGGCTGGGATCTTGAAACAGAAAAAAAAAAAAAGACTTTAAAATCTAAGGAGATCTGAAAAATGTGGACTTTAGTTACTAAAAATGTAACATGAGTAGTATTGGTTCATGAGTAGTGACAAATGTACCATAGTAATGGAAGATTTTAACAATAGAACAAACTGGGTGTATGGTGGCAGGAACTCTGTGTACTATCTTCTGAACTTTTCTGTACATCTAAGACTAATCTAAAAGAGTTAATTAAAAAAATTAGTTTACAGCTACCTACAACTTAATATTAAAAGGCTTTTGGAAAAAAATTGTGTGCGATAAAACTATTGCTTAGATAAATGCTTCTACCATTCTTACATCATTATGATAATATCTATGTAACAAACTGTAAGCCAAATGGACTAAAATGTTAAATATAAAAAACTAAATATAACAATAATAGGACCACATATGTCTCAGAAAAGTATTTTTCTAAGGTTTAATGTGTTAGAAAGAAAAAGTTACAAAAGATTAGTATATACATATTTTAAACCTCTGCCTGAACAATGTGAAGCATATATAACACTATTAAAAATTTAAAATATACTACTTAATGACTCCAGTAAACCAATATTTTTAAATTAAGTGTTCAACAGATGACTAAGAACAAAACGTGAACACCATGGTGAGGGTAAACACAAAATATGGAACTTGACATTTTTCCTTGAAGGTGATAAAATAAGACATTAAACACAGTGCCTGGCACACAGTAGTTAAATCACCAATTAAAAATAATATGTAATAATTAACAATAAGGTAGCAGTCAAATGAACATACTCTCATATTGTTTGATGGCAGTGAAAAAATTTAATGGTAGTGGGAAAATAATAACTCAAAATCATTAAAATTACTATTACCTTTGATCCTGTAATCCCATTTCTAAGAATGTTCTTAAGTGTATTTGTTACCTACTGCTGCATAACCAGAAGTACAGGTCTACAGAGATTTGCAGATCATGCTAAATGCTTGGATAGATTGTCAGGGACTCGGGAGGAGCGTGCTTGGAAAATTGGTCACAAAGAAGTCTGGGGAGGAGGTACATGGATAGACCTCTCCAAGTAGGCAAACTAGTTTGAAGATATGTATATCTCATTGGAAGGCTCACTAAAGGGTGACCACAGCAGAGAAGAATTTTAATTAATAAGTAGATAAGATGACCCATTCTGTGAATTTCAGTCAATCTCCTTCCCCAGCTGTTCTTCTCATCACCCCAGGGGCTCATGACCAAAGTGGCCGTGGTGATGAGGAAGGAGGTTGTGCACAGGCTCAGCAACATGGGTCTCCACATACCGACAGCAATCCACTTCCAGTGTGCATGCTCAGGCTGCCAGCAGTGGAGACCAACACTAAGGCCATGATGTGCCAGGATTCCCCAAGAGGTCAACCAGTGGGACCACTTCCATCATGGAAGGGGCAACATGTACTAAAACAGACACTCTTCTTTCCCCACACCACTTCTGCCGACACTGTCATCTGTGGGTTTATAGAAGGTTTTATCCACTGTTGTGACATTCCAAACAGCAGCTCTTCTAACATAGGAATTCATTTCCCAGTAAATGAAACATGATGGTTTTCCCATGCTTGTGGCATTATTGTTCTTACAGTGTCCCCTACATCTGTTCCCCAAGTCTGTATTAGTAATATATTTCTGAATAACATACTGTCATAAAGTGGACATGACTAGGAGTAGGGATGACTCCCTGCAAAACTTCTATCACTCATGGTGTCAGGTTTTTAGTAACATCATCCTGGTGTATAGAGAATCCACAATTTTGTACCACGTATTTTCTTATCTGTATTCTGAAACCAGTCTACAAGTAATTAGGATACTGTTAGTTGAGATTTCAACACCAAATTGTGCTTGATATACTTGGTTGTATGTTATGTTGTATATATATATATATATATATATATATATATATATATATATATATGGTATACATATATATGATAATCTTGAAAAAAAGCCGTGAAAGAGTCTACAATCTTGTTTAGATAAGGTGTTGGAGGGACTAACTATATTCTTTGCTATAAATGTGAAAAAAAATTCATTTTCCAAATATAATCATACGCTCCTTTTCCCATTTGGCTGATAAACTGAAAAAAAGTCCTACCTGATGATCTTGGCACTAGAACTCTTAACTTAACCTCTGTGTGATGGAGTAGAATGAAGGGCGTAGACAATGTGATTTCAAAGTCTCTCTGACCTCATGTAATAATATGCTTTCGATGTATTTTTAAATTGTTTTATATCAGGGAGTACCCCTTTGCAAGGTCTCTGCTGCCTGTGAAGGCTGAGTATGAAATATAGAAACAAATACCAATCCACATGTTCTGATATTTAAGAATGTATTTATGGGTATAGAAGTTTTTAATTGGACTCCTCTAGAAATCTAGGACATATAATTTAATCTGGGACAAAGATTAAAAAACTAATTGTCCATAATTTCCATTTCTGAACTGAGCTCACTATCAATAGGCCCAGTGATCTAACCATGAATTAAGTCTTTTGTGAAAAGGAGATAAATTGTCTGGGGAGACAAGAGCAACTTTCTAAGTAGCAGTCAATGATAAATGACAGTATATAATGGATTTGACAGTCTGAAGTTAAACAGCTTCAGGATAATAATAATGATGGTGATGATGATGTTGAACAGTATTGCGTCTCTAAATCTCTTACTACTTAAAATTGAGAAGTAGCCAAAATGATCTGTCTTGTAATGAAAAGCCACCATGAAAGTATGGAGTACCTATCTCTTAATGAATGGAACAAGATTACAAATTTGATGATGATATTTCAAAAACATTATAAGCTATCCAACACATATTTATTTGCTTCAGTATGTATTTATTATTCTAGGGATCAGACTTTTAATCATGAAAGAGCTAACCAGACAATAACCCATTAGTATTCTGTAATAGAAAGTCCTACCTAATCAGGACGCCTACAATTGAATTAATACTATTTGAAACTTGATTAAATGACAATACTGCCTGTAATACTGATAATACTTGTAAGACTTCTAACACCCTAAGAGCAGTAACTAAATCTCACTCACTTACTCAATCTGAAGAAATTCTAGTCATCTTTCAAGGCCCTTTTGAGGAATCAAACCAAATCATTTAGTTAGACCTTTCAGCACACAGTGGCATATATAAGGGGTCCTCTACCAAGTTCAGTCTGAAAGTCAGACATTAGGTTTGAGTTATGAGATGGAATAGCCAGATTATATGTAGGTGTGAGAAATTCCGAAGTCTGGAGCTTCTAAAACAGGTAGAATTTTTAAAATTTATTTTATTGAAGTATAGTTGTTTTGAAATGTTGTGTTAATTTCTGCTTACAGCAAAGTGATTATATATATATATATATATATATATATATATATATATATATTCTTTTTTATATTCTTTTCCATTATGGTTTATCACAGTATATTGAATATATTTCCCTGTGCTAAACAGTAGGGCTTCATTTTTTATCCATCTTATATATAATAGTTTGCATCTGCTAAGCCCAAATTCCCAATCCAACCCTCCCCCACTCCCTCCCCCTTGGCAACCACGAGTCCTAACAGGTAAAATCAATTACTGAAACTGGTAAGAAAGGTATTTAGGGACTCGTGGAGATACTAAGGACTGGAGAGGGCCTATCTAGTCCAAAGAATTTTTTTCCATAGAAGAAGGCTGGCCTTAATTGCTAGATCTTCAGACATTTAAATAGAAGTCAGAAATATAGATTTCCTGTGAAATTCTTAAGGCATGTTTTAAGCCAAACCAAACTTTTTTTGTAGACACTTTGTGGTGGTTGATAAATGTTCTTGAGGAGGGGTGATTATTAGGAAGTAAAGATGGACTGCAGAATCGCCAGGTACTAGATACAAATCCCTGTTCCTGGGGCTCCCCACCATAAATTATGATTCAATGGGTCTGAATTAGGCACTGATATATATTTAAAAAACTATAACAGGTATTTCCTAGGCAATCTAAACTTTTTTAAACATGGTCTAAATTTATTTCTTCTAAAAGTTTGAAAATGAAAGGAGATAGAGCAAAATTTAAGTGGCAGGACATTTCAGGCAGTCTTGATGGGAGTATAACATTCTTCTGTGTGACCTTAGGTTTCTAGTTTAGTAATTTCTGCATCATATGATCTCTGAGAAAGCACACCTCAGCCTCGTCTAATTATTAACATTAGGAAAAGTGCCAACAGGGAACTCTACTCAATACTCTGTAATGGCCTATATGGGAAAGAATCTAAAAAGGAGTGGATATATGTATATGGATAACTGATTCACTTTGCTGTATACCTGAAACTAACACAATATTGTAAATCAGCTATACTTCAATAAAACTTTTTTTAAAATGGAAAAGTGCCTAAATAGGCATGAAAGTATTCATTTTGAGAATCATATTTCAAAAAGACTTGTGTGAGAATGTCCCTGCAAGTACAACTATGTTAGAAACAAAATAATGCAAACGATCGTGCCTGTGGAAGTGACCGAGAGCTCAGTGGGATCAGCATTTCTTTGCATTTTGACTGCAGAACTGAGTTAGTCATGACTTGAAAGAGATACCCACATCATTGCCCAAACCAGGGGAGTGTCATGGTGATGAAGAGTGAATTTGCCTGTGGTCTCCTACTGTGAGAACCTTTCTCTTCAGTTACATTCCCTAAAGCTCAGCTTTTAGATCATGTTTCCTATATGTGCCTGAAGTCCAGAGCCACCTCCAGCTTACAATTGCCTGTGAGGTATACAATCTCCTATTCATTTATGTAGATTTACAAGGATTAGGACCTTTCTGAGTTTTCGTGTACTTTACTTACTTGACTTTTTTTTGTAATCTCTAGGCTTTTTAAAAATTGTTCAGTGCCAACTTTAAAATTATTATCCTAGTTAACATGAATATTAATATTTATTGTAAAATATGTATTGTAATATTTATTGTAAAAACCCCAAACAGTACAAGAGTATACTGACCACATACTTTCATACTTCCCCATCTGACCTTGATACAAAGCGGTCACCAATGTTAACAGTTGGCGTGATTCTTCGGAGACATTTGTACATGCATGCAAGCACACACAGGAGCACACTCGTGTTTTAGTGAAGGTCTGAATAAATGGAATCAGGTGCAAGTTATGTGACACTTTATTCACTTCACAATGTGCCTTTGGAGGTTCTTCCAAGTCTATACACACTCATCTGCTTCATCTTTCATTGCTTGCAAAATAGTCTGTATTTTTGGCTGTATCCTAATTTCATTCTTGCTTATTGATAGATATTTAGGTTGTTTCCATGGACATACTTCCAACCATGGGCATTCAAGGACCCTCTGTTGTGACTTTCTGTTTTGCATGTTTCCATCATGATCCTGTTTCAAATACTGAAACTAATCCCCAGAGCCATTTCTTCCCCAAACACCCAATCTAATGAAGCTCTATTGTGATTTCAGTGATGGTAGGACCATTAAGAATGTAAATCTTCCTTTTCTTGTAATTTAAAGAAAGGCATGTTCATACAATTGATGCTGTTATCTGAGAACTGAATTTTGCTCTGCTTATAAAGATGAACGTGACCACTGTGTGTAGCTGCCAACTTCGGCTCCTACTGGGTGACATCATAATGAAGAAAATGTATATTTAGGTTGATGGAACTGTCTCCTTTGTATTACATTATCTGAACAGTGTATAGCATCATTATACTTTATAATCATATCTTTAGTAATAGTCCCAAATAATAGGTCCAAAACCATGTTGAGCTTTTAGAGCTCTATTCCTACAGATGAACGACCTATGATTTAGGGTGCATATATAAGAGCCCTCTAATTCATCCTCAGGTTTATGCTGTCAGTGCTACTCTTATCCTTTCTGCAGCTGACATAAACTCCACAAAGCCTCTTCCCGAGCCTCTGACATTAAGAATAACGGATAATAAGTTCATCCTGTTTTGTACTCTGTGAGATTTCATAATTTACTGTCCATAAGGATTGAGGAAAAACACTTGCTTTATTATGGACTAAAGCTGTAGGGCTACTTGGGAATAGATATATTTTGTAGCAAAATATGCAGTGATCTCTTTTAATCACTAAGCAATGAGGCCTCTAGCAGGCTTCCCTTTCTGCTTGGTTGGCCAAGCAGATAATTACAGGTGTCCCACTTCAGAGACACCTGCTGCAGGCTGGTCCATGACCTCCATCCTCCACCTCATCACTTCCCAGAACTGAGCACGGCGCCTTGCTTCACAGCCATTCTTTGATTGTCTCCAAACTGTAAATGAGTTTTACAAATTAGATTAAAAATTTTCCCAAGTTTTCAAACTCTATTCTTCCCTCTAACTGTTGTCCCAGTTTCCTCCTCTCTCTTCACAGTTACAGAACGGACGGACTTGATCACGGTCTCCATTTTCTCACCACCTACTCTCCTTATATACATGAATTTAGTTTCTCTCCCTATATTCTAGAGGAATCGTGCTGAAAACAATTTTTTTTCAAGTGCTCCCTTCCTGACTTTTAGAAATAACATATAATCATTGTGGAGAACTTGGAAAATACAATGAATTATAAAGACACACAAAAATTGTTTACTTCACAGAGGTAAATACTGTGGGACTATTTTTGTCTTTTGGGTTTGTTTTTGAGTTATTTGCTTGTTTGGTTGGTTGTTTTTTTTTACTGTGCTTATATATATAGCATGAACATTTTCCTTTGCCATTAAAATTTCTTGGGAATGGTTTTTAAGTGCTGCATTCATTTCATTAATTCCTAGTTCCTTAGTTTCTCATTGTTTGCTATTAGAAACTAACAAACATTTGATCATACATGTTTGACCATACCTCCAGTATTTTTAATCAGATATTAGTATATTCAGGAAAGTAGAGTTGCCCAGTCAATACACAATATTGACAGTTTTAAAGTTCCTGGTAAAAATCGCCTTGTTGCTAAAGACAGAGGTTGAGATAGTTCAGATTCCAGGAGCATTCTTTGAGCATTCACTTTGTGAAATGAGCTCTTAAAAGGATTGTCTCACTTTGAACTTTTGCTAATCTAATATATTAGAATATTTTTTTGTTCTTGCAGTTTATCGAATCTGCTTTGCTAGTGGAGTCAGCATGTGTATTAGCTATTATCATTTTTGTGGTATGCGGGCCTCTCACTGCTGTGGCTTCTCCCGTTGTGGAGCACAGACTCCGGACGCGTAGGCTCAGCGGCCATGGCTCACGGGCCCACCCGCTCCGCGGTATGTGGGATCTTCCCAGACCGGGGCATGAACCCGTGTCCCCTGCATCGTCAGGCGGACTCTCAACCGCTGCACCACCAGGGAAACCCTGTATGTTAGTTGTGTATCCACGTAACGGTACCACAGATATCTTTGCCAGTTTGCTGTTAAACCTTAGCTTATATTTATGATGTTTCTGATAAACCAAATCTTTACTGTGTACAGAAATTCTTCAACAGTAAAATCTCTTATGTCTGTGACTATTCGTCTGTGTAACCGCCACTTTCTCTTTTTCCTCCCTTTTTCTTGCCCTCCTGGTGTATTCCTCCTGTCACTTAACTGTGAGACATTAGGCAAGGCTATTCATCTTCATAAACCTCAAAACAACATTATACATATACGAAGGGTAATTGTACGTCATACTGTGAAGCACTGTGTCGGGCACACTCTGTAATTCTGACTGAGGTTTGTAGTTTTACTTCAGAAAGCTTTGCGTATTTATTGCTAACTTAATTGCTTGTGTTATAATTTTAGTATACTTTAAGAAAATATTTATAATTTATTATTTTTGATTGTAGTCAGGCTATTAATTTGGGTATTTATCACATATGCAGACATAATGACATCTTATTAATTCTACCGGTTTTTCAGTTGTTCTGTCCAGGTAAATAATTTTGTCTGCAAATAAAGACAATTGGTTTCTTTTCCCACTATGTGTGTTTTATAAATGCTTTGAGTCTAATTGTGTTGGTTCTACTTCCAAACCAATGTGAAGCAATCGTTGTTATTATGAGCATCCTTGTTTTGTGCTTTTAACTTATGAGCATGTCTCTAGAGTTTTGTTTCTAAGTATGATAAGGCTGTTGATTTGATACTTCTTTGGTTGTTTTCCCTAATCAGATTGAGGATTCTGAGTGTTGGCTGAAATAGCAAAACAAAACAAAACCACACAGTGTGAGAGCTGTGAGTTTTAATTCTATTCAGGGACCTTACTGAGGACTCTAGCCCAGGAGACAGCCTGTCAGTAATTCTGAGGAACTGCTCTTCTGAAGAGGTAAAGGGAGAGGCCAGTGTATGTATGATTTTGGCGAAGAGGGTGCATGCAGCCAAGCATACTTCTGGGTGAAAGATTACTTCTAGTCCTGAGGAGCGGGCATCTCAGTTAATGGTTTCAGTGCTTTTCTATGTATGGGAAGATGCGAGAATCTCAGCTCACTAAAGTTTTTTTCCTGAGACATGCATCCTAACTATCTAAGGGGCCTGTTTTTCCAAAGCACAGAGCGCTTTATCCTGTTTTTCATCCTGAACATCCTGTTTTCAGGTGCACTGTGTCAGCGACTGCAGTGGCTAATGACTTGACCCTTGTAGAACTGGAGGGTGGGCAACAGTCTTTGTTTTACACTAGTTTTAAAAGAATTTTAATTAAGAAAAGTTGATGAATTTCAGGCTTTTCCAGATCTCTCTAAAGATATACTTTTTATCAAAGATTTCCCAATATTGATACATAATTCCGTGAACGGACCTTACCCAGTTGTAAGAGACCTTTTCCTCTCATGCACTATTAATTTCATCCTAGTATTTTATTTAGGATTTTCACATAAATTATTTTGCTTTATGCTTTTTTATTTTTAACCATTTTGTTTGTTATATTTTGCTATCTTTGATATCTTAATTTTATAAAACAAATTAGGTAGTTTTTCATCTTTTGCTAGTTCTATAACATTTTGTATATATCAGGAAATAACTTTGTTATAAAAGTTTAAAAGTCAGCCTCTCCTAAGGTATATGAAACTGGTCCTTATTTGCATATAGTTCTTTAACAATATTTTCTGTCCTCTTTGTTTATTGGACAATTAAGTATTTTTTCCTGCTTCCTGAATTGCTATTGCTATTTTTTTCTGAAAATTATTAATTTCAGTAAAGTCTTAATATTTACAAATATAATATTCTCTTTAATATTAAAATCAATAAGTTATGTAGTTATCTCTTCCCCTTTTAATTTTATGCATATTTTATTTCTTCATTGCATTTGTTAGAATCTCAAAAAGACACATCTGTTGGCTTTATCAATGTTCAATTCTAATTTTTCTGTTTCTAATCAAGTTATTTCTCTTTCATCTTTTTGAAAATTATTTGATTCTTGAGGGTCACCATTGATTACCTAATCTCCAAATCCAGTAACCTTCTAAACTCCCTTTTATTCATTGAATGCTGGGCTTCCCTGGTGAAATACTCTCCTAGGTTTTCTGTCTGCTTTCACTATTTCTCTCAATCTTACTTCAAAGTTCCACTTTCCTCTTCCAATCCCAAATGCAGGCTTTCTCCCAAAGCAGTTTCTGATCCTTCTTTGTTTTGTAGACCTCACCAAACCTTTATCATAGGGAAAAGTCAATAAGCTTTAAAATGAGGAAGCTTTAGAAACCAAGATTACGATTTTATTTTCTGTTTTTAAAGAATTAAATTAATAATAGTTTGCTCTTGGAGAGAGATCTTTTGGAAATTTTCAAATGCACTTTCTCGCCTGGGCAAGCTATTAACCAGAGAGGAGAGTCCTCTTTTATGCACATTCACCCATCTCTAATTTCTTTCCTCCTATTTCACCCTGTACTTTCCATGCCTCAGGCAAGTCTGGGTTATCTTCAACCAACTGGTCAAGCCATAAGTATTTATTCATTAAAAACTTAGTCTGGGGCTTCCTTGGTGGTGCAGTGGTTGAGAATCTGCCTGATAATGCAGGGGACACGGGTTCGAGCCCTGGTCTGGGAAGATTCCACATGCCACGGAGCGACTGGGCCTGCGAGCCACAACTACTGAGCTTGCGCATCTGGAGCCTGTGCTCTGCAACAAGAGAGGCCCCGATAGTGAGAGGTCCACGCACCGTGATGAAGAGTGGCCCCCGCTTGCCACAACTAGAGAAAGCCCTCACACAGAAACGAAGACCCAACACAGCCCAAAATAAATAAATAAATTTAAAAATAAAAAATTAAAAAAAAAAAAACTTAGTCTGTGCCTAGCACTGTAAATAGAAAAAGAGTAACATCTCTATGTGAAAATATGTAGGGGTGAAATTACTTACTGGAAATATATTGATCTGACTTTTTACAAAAACAAAACCCTTTTCCTTGTCCAGTTAAAAGTGCTTCCTGCAAAATATATATATATATATATATATATATATATATATATATATATATATATATATATATATTCTCATATTGAGTTTCTTAGTTCATCTGCCTACATTTTCACTAAGAAGTTTCATTCTCATCTTAAACTGAAAGTGAAGTCATAAAATTCTCAAAAGTAATTCCATGTTGTGACTTCCTGATTGCCCATAGAAGGTATCACTTCCCTTCCTTCTAAATCTTGTTATCTTTTTTTTTTTTTTTTTTTTTTGCCATACGCGGGCCTCTCACTGCTGTGGCCTCTCCCGTTGAGGAGCACAGGCTCTGGACGCACAGGCTCAGTGGCCATGGCTCACGGGCCCAGCTGCTCTGCGGCATGTGGGATATTCCTGGACCAGGGCACGAACCTGTGTCCCCTGCATCAGCAGGCGGACTCACAACCACTGCACCACCAGAGAAGCCCCTAAATCTTGTTCTCTTTAAACCCTGAAGTTATCCAGCTCCTCGTCTTCCTCCCTCAGCTGCAAAATCTAACCCACTCTTGTATTTTTAGTTGACCTGGTCTCATGGAACCATCTCCCACTGGTGCTTTCTCCTCTTTATGTGACAACACACAGCTGACAAGCAAGTCTGATGATTTCAGTAAATGCCCAACCAGGAAACGTTTTAGTCTCCCCTAAATATATCAAATTCTCCAGAGACCTCTTTTTCTTCTTTTGGGAGAAACACCATCAATACCCTTACCTTGGGATGACTTTCAATGGTAAAAGCTGTTCTTGTGTCCATGGTAGATGCTGGAGATTTAATTCAGTAAATTTGTTCTCAACAGTGAAATCTTTGCACTATAATGTCAACACTGTACAAGTTCTAAAGGAAACCTCATAACATCTTATGACATATGCCTCCCCCCAAAAGAAAGTTTAATGCTTGGACGATAATGGTAGTAAGAAATTTTTGGAATAGGGATAAACATAATTTTTTTCTGGCATCTTTATTTTCCATAATGAACTTGAATTACTTTTATTCAGGGAATAGATGCTGTCCCTTTGTGTATTTACTTGAATATTGTAGAGCAATGAACATAGACCTTGAAAACTGACATACCTAATTTTGAATGTCAGCGCTTTAATGTACAGTGTAAGTGGCACTATTATTAGTAGGTTCTCTTTAGTTATCTATTCTATACACAGTAGTGTATATATGTCAATCACAGTCTCCCAGTTCATCCCACCACCCTTATACCCTTGGTATCCATAAGTTTGTTCTCTACATCTGTGTCTGTATTTCTGCTTTGCAAATAAGTTCACCTGTACCATTTTTCTAGATTCCAAATATAAGCAATATTATACAATATTTATTTTTCTCTTTCCGACTTACTTCACTCTGTATGATAGTCTCTAGGTCCATCCACAGCTTTGTAAATGGCAATATTTCATTCCCTTTTATGGCCGAGTAATATTCCATTGTGTATATGTACCACATCTTCTTTATCCATTCCTCTGCTGATGGACATTTAGGTAGCTTCCATGTCTTGGCTATTGTAAATAGTGCTGTAGTGAACACTGGGGTGCATGTATCTTTTTGAATTATTGTCTTCTCCAGGCATATGCATTTTTAAAAATTAATTAATTAATTTTTGTCTGTGTTGGGTCTTTGTTTCTGTGTGAGGTCTTTCTCTAGTTGTGGCAAGCGGGGGCCACTCTTCATTGCGGCGTGGGGGCCTCTCACTGTCGCGGCCTCTCTCATTAAGGAGCACAGGCTCCAGACGCGCAGGCTCAGCAGTTGTGGCTCACGGGCCCAGTTGCTCCGTGACATGTGGGATCCTCCCAGACCAGGGCTCAAACCCGCATCCCCTGCATTGGCAGGCAGATTCTCAACCACTGCGCCACCAGGGAAGCCCCCATATAAGCATTTTATGGTAACTTTGTTAACGTATCTGCTGATATCACTTACTGGCTGGTCTCAGGGTAGAACCAAAATGCTTTTAACCACCGTTTTCCAAACAACCTGCTCCAGGAAGCCTGGAGATTGCTTTTTATAGAATTAGTGTGAGATTTCAAGGACAAGGTCAAGACAGCAAACCATGAACCTCCTTTAAATTTCTAAGTCACTAAATTTAGTGAGACTGTCTGGATACCGGCATAACATGCTCTCCATCTTTAGAGGAGGCTGCAAGAGAAGGCAGTTAGCAAAAAGAAAATGTTCATTCAGTAAAGTTACCAAAACCGATTCAGCAGTCCTACAAAAGTGACATGAGAATCAATGGAGCATTTCTTCTTAATCTGGGCATTTAACTTCACTAATTTCAGTGGTGTTTGAAAAAAAAAAAAGGTTTATGGCTAGCAGTTACTTTTTTAGCTGGTGATGTCTTTTCATTTGCAAATGTGTTTCTGGGAAAGTTTGAATGTTGGCTTTTTGGAAAATGACTTTATTTGCTGCACAAAGGTCATTCTTAAATGTCAAACATTATTTGATAGTTGTTCATGTTTCATTTTTTTAATGTCTGGAAGAATATTTTTTCCAGACTTGTTTTTGAGGTCAAGCTAGTGTTTTGAGGTAGTGGGAAATTCTTATCCTCTAAAACCATAGGGTATGAGAAAAACAGAGCACTGTCACACAGAAAAATTAAGTTCTTGTGTGGCTCAGTCTTGACCTTTATGAATGATTAACGGATTGCTTGTCTGGTAAAGGAGTTTAGTTCTTTTTTGGCCGTTTACTAAGAAGAATTGAGTACTGTTGTAAAGTTTTATTCTTTTATTAAAATTGGAGTCAGAAAACCTCTACAGTCTGTAGAGGACACCAAAATTAATGCCTTTTCAGTCTCAGTAATTTAAAAATTGAATATATAAATTTCTCTGATTTTTTATGTGCTTCTTCCCGAATGAATGTAATATGGCCTAGTACTCACACTTATAAATTCTTTATTGAAAATATAAATGCATCTTCTTATTTATGCTCAGCAAAGGAAATTTTGGTAGAGGCAAGTTAAAAAGGCATCTATTGCCAAGGGTGAAAACATTAGGGAAGGAGCAGTATGATACATTACTCACCATTAAAATATTTCCATTATAGTCAACCTCATGTTAATGACACTATAAGATTATACTTTTTTAGGGCATCTTAATATTAATTCACATTGTGAAACTCTTAATTTAGCATATTTTCCTTCCCATGGAGTATCATGGAAAACCTACAAAGCAATTGGAAGTGATCTGCAGCTGAGATTATTAAATCTCTGAGCAAACACTAACCTGATTATATATTTCATCATGATTAACACCATGAAACCACATATTCCAATGTAAGGAAATAAACCATCAAAGTGCAATGATATAAAATTAATTTTAAAGTTGAAAGGGATTCTATTAATTATATGGCCTTATACTTGAAAGCCTGGCTTTGGCATCAATTATATGTGATCTTTTTGAATCTCAATCCCAAAACATCCTCACTGTATAATGATGGACAAGTAATGTGACCATTTGAAACGTCATCATCTCCATGTCTAAAATGGGAATAATAATAGAACCTAACTCATGATGAAGAGAGCGTTTAAACACAATACCTAACTTTTAGAAAGGATTCGAACAATATGGCAGAATGAGTGATGTGGGTGGACCCCAGCCCTGATAAAAACTCATAGAAATGCTGGATAAAATGTTAGGACAACAACAGTGAACCACACTGAAAATAAAAAGAGATTTATAGGTGTCCATAAAATACAACAGCAACAATAAAAAGACAAAGTATTAGGGGTAAGCTGGGGGGTTTTAAATGTTTTGGATAGTTATAAGCTCTAAATGGTTAAGAATTAGGATTTCATTATTGCTATGTGGAGAGAAGAATGTCCTCAACCTGTGTAGGTTTGGAGAACTAAAATCAATTCAAATACATAAAGCCTGGGGCCTCACAGAATTACCCTTTCTGTCAAAGGAGGTTTAGAGAAATTTTACTTGATGGCCCCAGGAAACAGTGAGAAAGAAACTCACCTTCTTTCAAGAGCCTTGGTGGGGAGAAAAAAGGCACACCCCCCAACAAAAGAAACAAATAGTAGCACATGCCATGCAGGTATATGATAGAAATAGATGCTTTTGTGATATAGCAACCTAGAACCAAGAAATTTACTGCTGTGAAAGGATGTTTTTACAGTGAGGATTATAGGAGTTTCATAGAGGAGAAAATGCTGTGCAAGATGAACACTCAATAAAATAATACAAAATAAAATGAAATATAGGAGAAAACAAAAGCCATGCAGGGGAATCAGAAGATGTAATGCAAGAAGCATACTCTGAAATAGACAACAAACAAGCAAAATCCTTAAATAAACCATAAAAGAGATATGTTTAAAGTGAGTTTTTAAAAAGAATAGAAATAATAAATACAGAACAACATAACAGAAAATAGATTTGGAAAAAATAGAACTACCAAAAATAAAACATATAGACACTGAAGTTAAAAATTCAGTAGATGGGTTAAATACTAATTTGACACTGTCAAGGGGAATGTTCATGAATTGGAAGGTAGATCTGAGGAAGTCACTCAGAGTGCAGTGAGTAAGATTAAGATAATGATATTATTCAATAATAATAAAGTTCTTCCCTTTTTTTCCTCTGTTTTTCCTCTCTCTCTCCATTCCAAAGTACTTTTTAGTCTCTTATAGGCACAAGATCTGGTGATGGACAAGATAGACAAGACTCCTAGTCTTATGAAGCTCCTATTTTAGTGTGTTGATAGATACAGTTATTAAACAAATACATAAAACAAACACAACACAGATATTGATAAGTTCTGTAGAGAATTAAATTCAGGTCTTAGAGAATGACTGTATTTGTATTTGGTGGTCAGGGACCACCTCTGGAAGGAGGTGAGATTTTAGCTTTGATAAAAATGACAAGAATGAATCAACCATGTAAAGATCAGAAGAGCTTTCCACTGAAAGAAATCAATGTATGTTTAAGGAGCTAAAAGAAGGCCAGTGTGGCTGGAACATGGTTCATCATGGGGAGAAGGATGTGAGATGGTTTTTGAAAGGTAGGCTGGGCAGATTACATAGGACTCTTAATAAGACCCAGAGTAAGGAGTTTAGATTTTATTCTAAGAGTTGGGAAGACAAGAAAGGAATTTAAGAAGAGGATTTACAGTATCTCTTTTATCTTTTAAAAGGTCTGCCTTTCTGCTATGTGGAGACTGGATTGTAAGCAGAAGTGGTGGCAGGGGTGGGGGGCTGTTAGGAGGTCATTGCAATGATCCCAGTGCTGGAGGCTAGTGGTGTGTGGACCTGAGTGGTGGTGGTGGAGCTGAAGAGACCTTGACAGATTTGGAACATGCTTCGGATGGAGACATGACAGTGGAAAATTGATAGACTATGGGGTTGGGGGAACAGGAAGAATCACAGATTCTAAGAATCAGAGATACGTCCATGTAGGAATTATTGCTACTATACTCATTAGTCACACAGCCACTGCTTAAATACTTCCACTGATTAACAGCTTGGTATTTCATATGGCCACCCACTCTGTTTTATGGACTCCAAATTGTTAGACATTTCTTCCTATGGATTTGACCCTTCCCCTTAATTCTTTCTTAATAAACAACATAGTTAACTTATTTGTAATCCTTCTGCTACTTGAGGTTTCCAGATATCCATAGAAAATTATCATTTCTTCCTGAGTTTTTTTCCAAGCTAAACATACCCAGTGTTTGATTCTAATAAGAATCTATTTTTGTGGTACTTATGAGCTTATAATTCTAAAATGAGGTTTGATTCTTTAAGTTTTCCCTAGCTTTTCTGCTAGATTCTTTTCCCTGAAGTGCTTATCCACTGGGCACTCAAAATTTACTTCCAAAATAAGCCTGACACTAAACTATAATTTTTGAGACAGTCCTCACTCCATTTCTCACTCTTTTACCATTCTGAGCATTATTCTTTCTACATATGTATCAATATTCCTCTGTAAAACACTAATGACCACAACTAAATGCTAAGTAGACCAAAAAAAGTCCTGAATTCCATGCTTTAAAAAATGCAACCAAAGTTTTTCTTAATCATCTTTTTAAAAAATATATTTTGTATTGGAGTAGAGTTGATTAACAATGTTGTGTTATTTTCAACAAAGTGATTCAGTTCTACATATTCATGTACCTATTCTTTTTCAAATTATTTTCCCATATAAGTTGTTACATAATATTAAGGAGAGTTCCCTGTGCTATACAGTAGGTCCTTGTTGGTTATCTGTTTTAAATATAGCAGTGAGTACATGTCAATCCCAAACTCAAAATTTCTGTTGAGTTTTGGCACAGCAGTTTTACAGTGTTGACTCATCAAACTTTAGTCATCAAAAACCCAATATATTCATTTTTTAAATTTTTTTCCTTTTTTTATTGGAGTAAAATTGCTTCACAATGCTGTATTAGTTTCTGCTTTATAACAAAGTGAATCAGCTATACATATACATCTGTTCCTATATCGCTTCCCTCTTGCCAATATACTCACTTTAAATTAATTTGTTATGCCAGGTATATCCCAGCCTAGAAGACATACCCTGACATATACTTCTGACAAAGGGATAATAATATGAAGAATACATAGATTTGAAGAGATATTATAATTAAGGAAAACATTAAAAAATTAAAACTACAACACAAAGAAGACATTGTTTTTCCTTCAGAAAAGCAAAACTTTAATTATGTCCTCCACTTAAGTCTTGGTGAAACAGGTCACAATAGTTGGGTAATCAAATCTAGTGTCTTCTGTGAAGGTTGGGGTGAGGGAAGAAGAAAAAGCCCTAAACCTAAATAAGGAAGGATTTAGCATATAAGAGATGCCATCTTTAGCCCCCTCTGTCAATCCTTGACCACTTGGCCACCAGTCCTGTAGAACCCAGTTAGGTGATAACTAGTAAACAACTTAGGACTCCTTGCTAGATTAGGTTAGAGTTTGCATATGGTTCAGAAAGTACAAAATCAGCTGAGGGACCATGTTTAATATATATTACACTTTGAGCTACCCAGAGCCCAGTATAAGAATGTCAAGTTGTAACCCTACAGTTATCATTGATGTGCTCCCAAATTCTCCAGCCTTTGGAAGACTTTCTTTACCTTAGTATAATTTTTAAACAAACACTTGGCTTGATCTGCCACATAATTTAGAACTATACATTCAATATACTCCCAATATCTCTAAGGATTTTTTGAGGGAGGAATTATGTGTTCCTGCCCATCCACTCTTACATGTATTTTAGCTATATCATCAATCGTTGCTTTGTATTTTGTGTCTGGGTTATTCTCTTTATTCTGTCCCTTGCCAACCTCAATATGAAATCAATCTTTCTTTTCTTTAATCACTTCTTTGTAAATATTTCTAATACAGGGTATAGGCTTTTAATAAAAGTTGGTTGTAGTGTAGAGGGATTTTATTTCAACCCAGCACAGTATATACATTTATACTTAAGTATCAGTGTTCTTAAAATTGATCCTGACATTCCTTCCACATGGAATCTCACAGTTTTCTCCTCTGGTCTCAACTTTCCACCATTTTTCTGGACGGTTCTCTCTTTACGCCTTAAACCTCTCCTTTTAACCTCACCTCCTTCCTCTGTTTTCCCCAGGAAGCCTCACCTTCTCTCCCTGGCAGCCTCAGTAAATTTCAAATTACTACTCTGTTATTATGCAAAATAATATCTCTCTATCACCTTCATTTTCCTGATTTAGTGCCAAGGCCCATCTTTACATAATCAAACTGGTCCATCAGGATATTTTTGATAAATCTAAGAAAATGTTCTGCATTATTTCTGCTCAACTTTTATTTTGTTCTTTATTCACAAACAATTTATCTTGAGCACCGTATTTTTATTAAAACTAAATTTGAAATGTTCATCTAGGATCGGCTCTCATAAAGGCAGGGATTAGCTTGTTTTTGTAGATACTAAGTTTGTGTCATAGTATCTAGGGGGCACCATAGTGTAGGTGGTCTGGAGATAGTTCAGCCTAGAGGAGTGGAAGACTGATGGTTGCTTGCCCAAGAGTGGTACCTGAGTCTGTAGGAATGAGTGGAATTTCTCAGGGAGAGAGTATTGAGATGAATCCTGAGGGGAAAACTTAGCTTTTAGAGGATGAAGAGCCACTAAAGCAATGGAAGAGACGCAAGGCAGTCAGGAAGAGGAAGAAAATCAAATTGTCGGCTTTGAAAACCAAGGGAGGTGAACGCTTTAGGAAAAGTTGTGGGACGGGGGAGCGTGGGAGGGTGTCAAATGCTGAAGGAATCAGGATGAGTGTGACAGTTTCTAAGAGGCAACTGACTACCCAGAGAGCAGTTTCATTCCGGGAAGGAGGCTTGAAGTCAGATAGCCTGACATTATTGGGCGAGGGGAAAGTGAGCAATTAGAGGATATGCTTTTGAAAGGCTTATGTAAGTAGGAAAGAGAACTGTTCAGAGAACGACATGGAAAGTAATATGGCTTGCATTTACCCTTTAATAGTCAGAAATCAGGGGTTGACTTTTCTCAGAGGAAGTTCTTAGTGGATACAGAGGGGCTGGGATGGAAGCAGAAGGCAGCTTGCAGTAACTCTGAACCTCCACAACCCGATATGGAAGGAAACCAAGAAAAGAGGAAGTTGGAGAAAAGCCCTCAGTGTGCTCAGCTAAAGGGTTGGTGCTTGTATGGAAAGGGAACAGAGTACCAAGTAAGTTGAGTGAGAAAGACTGATGTCTAGACATACATTGGTAAAATTTCCAAGGATAAAGAAAAAATCCCAAAAAAGCCTTCCAGAAAGAAAAACAGATTCTCTTACCAGAAGACATCTCACAGGCAACACTGGATACCGGCATTCAGGGTCCAAGTTATCATCAAAGTTCAGTATGAAAAATAAACTTCTCGACCTTGGGAGTTCTCTGGCAGTCCAGCGGTTAGGACTCGGTGCTTTCACTGCTGTGGGCCCAGGTTCAATCCCTGGTCAGGGAACTAAGATAAAACTTATTGACATTAAATTTCTATGTCTAGCTAAACTAGCATTCAAGTGTGAAGGTAAGATGAGTCTATTTTAGACCCTTCTCTGTTAAAGGATGTACTTGAGCAAAATTAAACAAATCTAAGAAAGATCAACAGAGAAATTAATACTGATAGTTAGACTAATAGCTGAGATGAATAGTTAAGTCTAATTAATGCAGCACAATATACAATAATTTGGAAATGAATGATATGTGAGTATCAAGACAGTGAGACATGGATAGCACACTCAAATTCTTGTCTTGGTTTGGGAAAGAGTACAGATACTGATTCACTATAGATATTGATAGATTTAAAAATTTACCTAAGGCCTTCCCTGGTGGCGCAGTGGTTGAGAGTCCGCCCGACTTCCCCCAGTCGGGGAAGATCCCACATGCCCCGGAGCGTCTGGGCCCGTGAGCCATGGCCGCTGATCCTGTGCGTCCGGAGCCTGTGCTCCACAACGGGAGAGGCTACAACAGTGAGAGGCCCACGTACCGCAAAACAAAACAAAACAAACAAAAAAGTTTACTTAAGTACATGTGATAAAATTAGTGTACAGCACATAGAATAATTGAAGAAGGATAACTAAAGGAAAAAATGTAACTGAAAATTCCTACTGATCCAAAAACTTTAAATAGGGGAAAAATGAAGAAACAGCAAGAAAATATGCTAAAGAGAAATCCTAATATAAGATGGAAGAAATAAGTCCAACCTTATAATAAATATAATGAATGTAAATGGATTTAATTTCCTACTAAAAGTAAGAGGATCAGATGGGATTTTTAAAATACACCTATACATGTTTTACATAAGATATGTGCTTAAAGCAAAATGACATTGAATAGTAGAAGGCATATGGAAAAAAAATGTAGCAAAGACGTTAACAAAGCAGCAAAAATAGTATTAATATCAAGCAAAATTGGACAAGAAAAAGTACTAATTAGGATGAAGAGGGGTGTTGTATTTTGACAGAAAATACCCCCCCGAAATCTAACATTTTCCCTCCCTTCACTATTTGTTGTGAAGTATATTTTGGATGGGAAATGACATCACACTGCAAAACCACTTCTAGGAATCTTTCCTCTAGAGGCAAACCTCTGAAGGCAACATAGATGTAAATATCTGGCCACAGGAAAATAGAGAGGTATGGTATAATGAAAGCATGTTTATGTATTCTTGGGTCGTTTACAAAAATAAAAAGACATGTAAGATATAATATGACAATAGTGAATGGAATGAGAAAGAACAAACATTTTCTTAAGGGGTATAAAGAGACTAGATCAGTGTATAGCAAAATCAATTAAAATTGAAAGGAAAGAAAACTCTGAAGTTAATAGAAGAGAAACCAATGAGACCACAGCATTTTTTTGGATATGGTGACCTGGCTTTTGAGTCAACCATTTTCATCTAAGTGGTCCTTTTAACCGATTTCTGTTGAATGATATGGATGAGACATGCAGTTAAATCAGTTTTATCTGAAGCAGTTTGTGAATGAAAGAGTGAAATTATGTTATTAATCTGATAAATATATATTTGACTGCTTATAATGAAACTTTCCAAGGGATGGCTAGTAAATTTAATATTTGTGAAAGATTTTGTAAGCCTTGCCTATCAGACTAGGAATAACTATAAAATTTTCTCTCACAAAAACAATTTTTTGTCTATATCACCAGTGCCTAGAATCCTGTCTGGAATATAGTAATTGCTCATTTAATGTTTGTTGAACAAATGGACTCTATTCAGCTCAATGCCTTTGAAAGCATACTGTCTTCTAAAAAATCCCTCTCCAGCGTGGATGCTGGCTAAGGTGTTTAAATAAGTACTGTGCAATCTTGAGACCTCCCATGCAAAGTAAACCTTGCTTTGGTGCTTAGACATGCATCCAGGGAACTGTTCCACTCTGAGTGACTTAAGAAAAGATTTAGAAGCAACTACAACTCAGTGTTTTACTTAGACTCGGGTGCCTGTGTGTCTCTGCACACCCCAGTCCCCCTTGGTCAGAGCCTCTAGGCCTCCAGGTCTGCTGAGAGATGGCCTGTATGTTATGTTCACATGACAACTTCTGACCTGAGAAAATAATGCAATTTGAGAGCTTCAGAAGACCTCGGAGACCCTGTTCCTAGAATCCCCTTTTGCAACAGGAGAAAACGGGTTCGGAGAACTTCAGGTGTGATGCTCAAAACAGGAGCTGCATCTGCTGGTCTTCACTTTATTTGTCCACCCTGACAATTCAGCTGTAGCTCACATCTTAGTTTAATGGTCTTCCTTGTCTCTAGGTATTTGAAACACTGCTTTGAAATGGCTAATCATTTTTAGTTCTCTCTATAGAATGTCCCTTGGGCTTCAATACTGATAATGATAAATGATGGAAACAAGTTTGAATATATGTTAATTGATTATAAGGATAATTTATAGACTAGAAAGATACTGAAACTATTATCCACATGTATTCGTGTGTCCCTGAAAAATAAGCTACAGTATTGAGAGGATAGTTAAGATAGTATTATAGTTATTTTTTAGAAATTACTGTAAGCACTATATGTATGTCTTAGTGGAATCATTTTCATTAAAAACTCAGTTTTGATATTTCTTTCAGTAAACATGTATACAATGATACTGTTGTAAACTAAAACGTTATGTGATAAGACACAAAAATATAGCAATAAATGGTAAAACATGAGTAGAACTATTTATTTTGATATTTATAGATTCTCTAAACAATAAATTCTGTGGGAACAAAATGGATGAGTTTAAAAGCATAAATGACAGAGGAACTTCTCCTTTCTTACCTCCAGGTACAACCTTGAGATCATGTGAGTCACATGAAGGTGGTTTAAGTGCAGGAAATGTGTTTCAGAACTATTCCGATACCAGTGCCTTATGAAAAAGCATGAAAAGTCCATTTCATGGCTTACCCACTGTGTATTTACGTTGAGATGTTTGGATCAAGCAACCATTTACCTAATCTTTTAACTTTCAGTTGGAGTGTAGAATGTACTGATTAGTCTCACGGGGTATCTTGTTAAATTATTTCTTTCAGTAAATATGCATTCAGTGATATTGCTTTAAGTTAAATTTTTCTGTGCTGTACTGTTATAGGAAATGAGATTGAACTTCAGCAAGTGGAAAAGTCCCATATGGATATGAGCCTTAATTTAAAAATCAAAGAGGAATCATTTTTCTTAAACATTCTAAATGAATACATAATATAATACATATAATACAATATGCATAATGTAATATTTATACAAAGGTAACATCTCTCAAAAATACCATACTAAATGTATCACATTTTTCAAGTATAAACTTTCTTATAAAACCCTTCCCTGTAAACTTTTGGGGCACTGACAATTGCTCTAGTTGCCAACAATTTGGACCCAATGGTCCAAAGATGTACTCAACCTGCAGTAAGCTGGGACTTCTGATTCTTATCTAATGGTGGTACCCCATCCATTTGCTCCCCAGGCTTAGGAGCTGCTGGTGACCCATCTATCAAACCCAACCCCCTACCCAGTCACAAATAGTTGTATATGGACAATTGCAGTAGCTCTTCATAGTTTATGTTGCCTCTAATTTTGTTACCCTAGACTCTGCTCTCCATTCTTCAATTACAGTAATCTATCTAAAATTCAAATCAAACCATGATTTCTCACTCATTGCCTCTTAAACCCCTACAAAAGTTTCACATGTATTCATTTATTTTAAATATTTCTTAATATTAATTTTTTATTTTCTCAAAATTTATTTAAATATTTCCTGATATTTATTATATAATTGTCATTAATTTGAATTAATTCTTTGGAAATTGTCTTTCATCCACTTATTCTATTCCTGTTTGGTTCTTTGGGAAAGTGAAATTAGTGTATGTATAATTAACAGTAAAAAGCATTTCTTAAACAGCGTTCTTCAGAATTTCAGCTAATGATGTCTAATTTTAAAATTCCTTGTTTCCAATAGTTCATGCCAGTTCTAGAAATGTCTTTGATGATGTAGACTCCAAAAGATAATACTATTTTTCCCAATCAGCTCTAGGTTTTCATAAAGCACCTGACTATATACGCACTCAACAAAGAGTTGTTGAGGGAGAGAAAACAATTTTTACGTCTAGTCATATTGCAAAAATATTTTTAAAATAATCTCAGAAAACAGAAGAATATCATAATAACTGATGATCCGGTCTCTTCTTCACTACCTAAATATCTCCAGGCCATCTTATGCACACAAAAAAATCTGCATGCAAAATAATTGTGCCAACTCTGTTTCCAGTAAGTGTAAAACTAAATGAATGAATGTAATAGAATACAAGTGCAGCTTAATGTTTTGATTAAGGTAAATAATTTTATGTATTTGAAAGGATCAGGCCATGTTTATTGGGTTTTCTTGGGTGTGAGAATATCAGAGACTATTTTTTACTTATGTTTGTAATTTTACTATCTAAAACAGTAAGTAATTGATAAATGTTTATTGACAAAAATTAAGCATTGTTTTAGGACATTAAGCTTTGTTTTGGGACAGTGAGATTTAAGTTCTAAATAAAGTAATATTTCAATTATTTAAATAATAATCTGAATATATTTATCGACACAATAGCAACAATAGTTAACTCTGTTGACAAAAGAAATGTTGACCATCATAATCATACATAATTAACTTTTAAGTACTTCACTAAGAATTTTATTTTTCCCCATTGAATTGTCCACCAAACAAGTTAAAGAAATGGTTCTAGGCATCTAGAAATTTGCCTTTTGGAGAAGTAATTCTTAGCATGAAATTTATTTGTAGAATAACTATTGAACCCCAGTTATATGAAAAACAGGAGGTGCTTTTAAAACTTGTAAGACATACTTCCTTCCCATATAAGTTCATAATCCAGTTCGGGGAATAAGACACAGTCTAATAAGTAAAAGCCCATTATTGATACAAAGCAGAAGAGAAGTTAGGGCAGACAAAGGCTGATTCTGATTAGTTGGTTAGTTCATGGAGGTGGTGTCATTTGAGGTTGCCTTGGAGAGGGCTTTATTGCAGGCATGGCTAGAGGAGCAGGTGTTTCAGGTGGAGGAAAATAAGAGAAAGGTTGCATTGGCTTGACCATTTCCATGACAAAAAGTAGTGCAATTTGGCTGTAGATTAAAAGGACGGCATATCTCTGAGAGTTTCTTGAGAAGCAACAGTGGGCTAGAATAGTTTCTGTAGAAATGAGAAGGAAAGCTAGCTAACAATATGAAGTTAATATTTATATTGCAAGGTAATTTGCAGTAATAACTGTTATCAACTAATTTGTTGTTCTACTTGTCCATACATTGAAGAAAAATATGGTAAAATAACAAATGGATATGTGTGTTTTTAACTTTTTGATGACTTCACATTATTATAACCCTTCATTTCCAGACAAAAACTTCATGACTGACAATTGACTACCAAGAGTCAGTTTCCAAGTGTATTTGTTTCTTAATGATCTACTTATAATATTCCTGTATGGGGGAAGAAAAGACATAAAACTATACCTAAAGCAACAGATATTCAAAACCTTTTTTTCATGTGACTTTGATTGTATCGTACTTCCAGAGACTACTGCTTTTTATCGAGAAGCACAGTGAGAGAGTGTATATGAGAAAATGTGCCTAAACATGGAAAGCCATATGAGTTTTATATATGAACGCAGTTATTTATCCACCACTTCATCGATACCATCAACATAAAGATATAGGAAATAACCCAGTATTTTCATAAGCCATGTACCATATGTACATATACAATATTATGCTGTACATGACTACATTTGATTCCATAACTTGCTTTTCATTGCTTTCACTAAAGCAGATCATCTTTTTATTTGGCTATGCTGTTTTTCTCGTGTAACTAATGTAGTATATGATATTTGCCACCTCAGAATCATTTGAATATAAATCAACAACCATGAAGAACTTATATTATTCAGAAAGCATAACACACTAAAGGTTTACCTCAACCCATATTCATTAAATAAGAGAATAATAGCAAAAATTATAGCTTTTTCTCCCTAAGTTTAGATGATCCAATTGGCCTTTATATTCATGAGAAATCAAGAAGATGATATCATCTTGAAAGAGAGCACGAATATTTTGAAAGTATTCCATTGTGAGAAATGGATGGAGCCATAGCATTTGTTGTTAAATTTTACCATTGATAACAACCCTTAAACAAAGAAGTTTTTTTTCAAACACTTGGCACATAAACATTGGCAGAAGAATCTCACTTAATTAGATAAGAGTTTATGTGTTTCACTTACAAGTTAGGATTGTTTTAGGTCTGAAACAATCCGTCTAGCACATTAAAAAATACCACCATAGTGTTGCTTTTCCATCTGAGAAAAAGAAGTATATTGTTAGCATGTCTTCTATCTTATAGAGAATTTAGTTATATCAAGACCTCATATTATTGAATAGTTTTAATTTTTTAAGTAAGTTTTAATATAAAGTATATTGATAGCAATAATCAGAAAATTTATTTTAAACTTTCAATTATGTAAAACTTAGGTAATCAAGTCCACTGATGATTAAAAATTTTCTTAAATGCTGTGACCCATGATAAGGTATTGGCACTAATGCTCAAATAACATTGATTATTAATAAGTAGAAGTGACTAGAGTGAAGAATATAGAAATTTAATTTGTAATATAAAATTTGTAATTTGTATTTGAGAAGCTTCAATTACATTCCAGCTAATAATATGAAATAGTTCACTGAAAAAACTAATGCCTATTAAAAAAAAATAGTACGTTACTTGTGTTTAAATTTCAGAAATCATTAAAAATTGAATATGACACTTTTAAAATGATCTCAGAGCCAATCTATATCCTCAGATCCCTAAATTTCAGGATCATAGTCCCTGTAAACTATTTTTCCTTAGAAAACAAATTGCAGGCTATTATCGTGATGCCACCGAGTTGAAGAATTGTCTTCTACTAGAACAGGTAATAAAGTTACCTTGTAGTTAGGAAGTTGTAGGCATGGGATACTTTCTTTGGTGTCCTTTGCTCTCCGGGTGCCAAAACTACCTTAGTGTAAGCATCAGAGCCCCCAGATTACTTATGTGAACATGTGCTCTGACTCAGATGCCCTAAATGATAGACACACACGTGCACAATTTAAATGATAAATTCAAGAGGACAGAAGGTAAAGCATACTGTTAATAAAAAATTACTATTAAATTTCTTTTGCTATTTTCAGATCCAGAGAAATTTCAGTTATATATTGTATTTCAAAATATTGGATAGTGCAGGAGTCTAGATATAAATTTTCTATGTGGTCACTTTCCAAAATCATTAAATGATAGGTGATTAGATACTTCTCATTAGCAGAATGAAGCATGGTTTAGGCAGCACATAACGTACACATAAATGATTGGAATGAAAGGATGTTGGCAGTAATGGAAAACAGTGATGGATTTTCGAGATTAAACCAACTGACATTTTATGAAAATTTCCATTTCCTGCCTTGGATTTTATCTAAACTGACAAAAACAAACACACGTTTAGATTTCTCAGATTTCTCAGGGGATGTTCTCTTGTGTAGAATACCTGGAAAGAATTTCTGACAAATCAATCTGTCAGAAGCCATATTTTAATATTTATGAGGAAATCTGCCAGGCTGGACAAAATCATGTGCTAGTCTTTTCTCCTTGCATAAAAGATCAGAGTTGTGCATAAAAAAAAAAATACACTGCTTAATCGTACAAGGTACATTGTAATATTTTAGCAGAAGATGATTTAAAGATGGATGGGAAAAGCCAAAACAATAAGCTGGTGAAATTATCCATTCCTAAATGTTGACATTATTATCAGTTCTAGCAATCTATTTGCACTATCATTAGAACACATTTTACCCAGTCATGTGTGTCATGTATGAAAGACCTGGTGTTAAAGACCCAAAAGTTTTCTTGGAACATTGAGCACAACTGACCCCTGCCCCTCAGCAATGCTCTTCCCCCACCTACAGTCCTGTGAGCCAGAACTAACCACTCCATTCATCAGGCTTTGGTTTTATTCAAATTATTTTACAGTAACAGTGAAATAAGCATGGAATGCTTACAGAGTTCTAAGCATATAGATTAAAAAATATATGCTATGTGGAATCTATTCTTTTGTTCAGCTTACTTTTTCTCTCCCCCATCTGTCTCTGAGTTAGGCCCAGATTATTTTACTTTCCTAGGAGGTATATGTTGAAAGGATTAAATAACAAAAACCTGGAGTCATTCTCTCTCTTAAACATAACTTTTAAAAGAGAAAACATTATCTTCCAAGTGGTTAGAAAAGGGATGAAGAATTATGTGGGCACAAGGCAGGAGAGAATGAGAGTTATCTAAGCCACCATTTTCTATAAGCTTTGGAGGACACTAAGGGCAACCTCGTCTTTGGGAAAATAGTCCATCAAGTGAATGTTTGCCTTAGGTAAGCTAGGTTACAGGATTACTCACTCCTCAAGGAAGTGCTGAAAAAACTTGTCGAGGTGATTATTCTTCAGCAAAGCAGCTGCTGGTTTGCATCAGGATTCCATCTCTGAAAAACAAAAGTTAGTCCTGTGTTTGTATTTTTTCTCATGTATTGCTTCAAAACACGATCAGAAAAGAATACACTATTTCTGTTACTTCAGCTGACTTAAAACTTGATGTGTCATTTCACTGACTGTTAGCATTGTTTCTTGAAACTTTGTTCTTGTTTACAGATTTTGTTGACTTGAGTTTAGAAATGTTCCAAGCAGATCAGACTAAAAAATTTATAATCGTGGATTTAATCAGTAACTTCTAGGTCTGTGTAGGAACATATTGCATGAGACAGTGATGTAATTTGTGAGAAATGTCTACACACAAGCTTTCATATACCTTTATTCTGTCTTTAGAATTTGGAATGATGGGAGATCATACAATTAAAAGTCAGCGACCTCGATCTGTTCATGAAAAAAGGGTCCCTCAGGAACAAGCTGATGCTGCTAAATTTATGGCACAAACTGGTAATACGTTAGTTACATTTTTCTATTTATTATTGTTAATTTAATGAAACCACTGCATGTCTTCATAATCTTTTGCTGCACATTTGTCAGTTTTTGGAGCTGATATTTTTTTGAGCCATTTTTTTTTGTCACCAGTTAAAGTCCATAAATGGAGTAGCTGTGAACTGAAAAGTGCACAAAAAATGTGTAAGATTTATTTTGCTTTCATTGTGGGACATTTAGGATTTACATATTATTATTTACTTATGTTAATTAACTACTTAAAATGTATATTAAACTTTTAAAGAAACTCAGCAAAGTTATTTCATCAATAATTGATTATTTTAGGACTTTTCAGAATTAATGTATTAAGCAGGATTTTAGATGATGAAATTTAATATATAATATGTTGAATATTTTTTCAGTTGTCATGTATCATATAAATATTAATTGATTGTTAAAGTGTATAGCAATTAGTTAGAAACTTTTTTAGAATTTAATATCTTTAATTTGAAAAGAGTTTTGTTATATAAGTTAAATAATAAAAAGTTGACAGTCTTTATGAGTAAGGTATAATACACTCCAAATAATTAACTATCAACAAAAATGATTTTTTGGTTTATAACATTTTTAATCCTAAATAAATTATATTACTTTAAAATACACCCCTCCAAACATATATATATATATATATATATATATATATATATATATATATATACACACACACACAAATAGATGCATTCCTCTTTTGGCTCATCATAATATATGGGCTATAATTCCCCCTCTTTATTTTGAATATAGAACGTTCTTAGATGAAAACATGATTAATCTGTGTTATAAACATTTTCATCTGTCAGTTTTATTGCAGGAAATTGCAAACTAACAGTTTTATCTACGTCTTCATAAAGTCTTATACATTCCAATCTAGATGATGTGTTTTACTATTAATACAGAAGTTTCAAGTATATGACCAGCTTTTTGACATGACATTCAGACTGATTTTGATGAAATTCCCTTGAAGAATGAATATTTCCTTTAGTTCATGTGATCTTAAGATAATACTTATTCAGAACACTAGATTTGAATCTATAACTCAAAAATGCAAATATTCTTAATGAATTGTGCTCTTGGTAATGGGTGAATAGTAGACTTGAATACATTAGTGACAAGTAGGTCAAAGAACTCTCAGAAAAGGAAGAACATTTAGAATAAATTCTACATTAAGGACAAATTTTTAGCTTTTTAAAAATATATATTGCAACCAAATCCAGAAATGAAGAAAACTTGCTAATCTGGATTGCTTTTCATGCACCTTCTTATTTAAGAAAAGGTGATTTATATTTTTACTCTTTGATTGAACAAGTCCAAAAGTGCATGACCAGGTTCAGGCAAATTTTCAAATTTCTAAATGAATTTTTCTCCCTTACACAGATCAAAAAGTCTCAACTACTGACCAGAGATTAGGGGATGATTGACTCTAAGTAAAGACATAGGGCATGGGCTGACTACTCAGCCTCCTTCTTGTGCCATTTCATGGGGCATTTCTGTAAGATTAGAGGTGCCCTGACATTTTGCAAAAGAAGTGGCAGACATTGGTTTACTGAAATTCCTTAAAATTGGGGTCACTTAATAATGAAATGGTGAACCATAGTTTAAATTTCCAATTATGTAGCAAAATTAGTTTATGCATAAATATTATGCAATTTGGCCAGGAGTTTTTATATAAATTCAGTTTTTGGATTTGCCTGTGACACATACCAAGAAAATTCAGAGTTTTCAGCCAGAAACCTTTTTTGCAAATTCAAATCACAAGGAACATTATATTTTCTTAGTGAGGAATTACTAGTTTCCATTTTAATTTACTCACTATTTTCCAGGCATTGTTTTGTATCTAATATATAGGGACACATGATTTGGTAATAAATAAATAAATAAATAAATAAATTTGGTAATAAATAAATAAATAAATAAAATGCTTCTTAAATAGATCCATGAGGAGCTTTAAATCTATTTTCCCATGTTGTTAACAATAAGTCAGAAAAGTCAATGAACTTCAGAATTAAAATTCTGAAAATATTGATTGGATGATTTAACTAATGAATAACATATAGTTATTATTTCATTTTAAACCAAATATAGTATAGGTAAATATAAATACAGGTATAGGGCTTCCCTGGTGGCGCAGTGGTTGAGAGTCCGCCTGCCAATGCAGGGGACATGGGTTCGTGCCCCGGTCCGGGAAGATCCCGCATGCCGCGGAGCGGCTAGACCTGTGAGCCATGGCCGCTGATCCTGCGCGTCCGGAGCCTGGGCTCCACAATGGGAGAGGCCACAATGGGAAAGGCCCGCGTACCGCAAAAAAAAAAAAAAAAAAAAATACAGGTATAAGACATTTTAAATTTACCTTTCTATGATACTGATTAAAGACTGGAAAACTGCATTATTTAACATAGTTAAATATTTAACATAGTTTTTAAAATGCATACTTTGACACGAGGCAATTATAAAGCTAAACAGAGCAGGTTTTTAAGTTTTTGCCCTTAAATATTTTCTGAGATTATACTTTCACTAGATGTTAAGGTAGTCTGAATAAATACAGCTCAGTATAACACAATAAAATTCTACAAAAGTTGTTTTATTTATACTTTTCTATTTGTCTTTCAAACCAAGAAATTGGTGTTGCATGTAAATAATGATGAGTAATTGCTAGCATTAATTTGAGAACAAAGAATAATGCAATAGGGGTAAAACTGAATAATAAAATACAATATATTTTTATGTTAGTCATGAGGAAAAACAAAGCAAAAGCTATCAGACCGTATAACTTAAGAATTACTTCTCAAAATGAGTAACCTGGCCTCTTCAATCATTATGATCAGTCAACCCAGTATTTAAAAACAAACTTTCTATAAAGTAATAATGTGACTGGCAATGTTTTTAGAAGAGTAATATTTAGTAAAGTCACATTACTTTATCAAAATAACTTGACCATTTGGGTCAGTTTGGTAACTGAGATAGGCTAGTTTGGACATAATTGTACAATGCTCAAATAGTCTAGGACACAGCTGTATTTATAGTCGATGGAAGTGAAATGCCATGATAAGATATAGATATTTAATATAGACATCTAAATTAAATACCAACAAGATGGCTTAAGACATCTTAATTACACATACTGATGTTTTTTAACATCATAGTTATCAAATGATCTTATAAACATATTTAGGAAAGTAGTCTTTTATTCCAGTGGGGAAAATAGTATATCACATGTTATCTAAAACAGAAAAATAAAATTGTGTGTTTCTAATTTCATGATTTTAACATACTAGCAACATTTTTATTAGTATTTTGTTTATAGTTTAAAATGCACTCCCATACCTTACCTCATTTAATCCTCACAAATAGGTTTTGAGGTAGATGTATTACTCATTTTATTGAGAGGTTCAGAGAAATAAAGTGACTTTCTCAAGGTCACAGAGCTAATATGCAGTAGCTTTCCATCAACGACAGAACTTCTGACTTTAATAGCAGTGCTTTTTCAGTTTCCTTTCCTGTTTCGCGTCAAAATAAAGAGCCTTAATAGAACCTTAGATACTGAATCCTTCTACATAATGTGTAATATGCCTTAAGTTACAAGTTAAGGAACCAAATTAGTTTGTGTTATCTCCAAAGACATATATATTAAAAATAGTATACTATACTGTCTTAATGTCAGTGAATTTTTTACAGAATATCTTTGCTATAAAGTATTTCTCACAAAGCCCCAATGTGCTTGACTAGAACAGCCTTCATGCCTTTTGGGATGAGGCTGTAGCAGCATGGAAATCATAACTATTTCATGGAAATGTCACTTGAAATTATAGATTGAGACATAACGGGGTCATTTTGGTAGGTGGGCCAGTATTTCAATGGCAAGATTTGATTCAGAATTTGGAAGCCCATATATATCTTATTCATTTATTTGTTTTGGTTTTGATCAACAAAACGAACCACCAGTTTGAGGGGGAGTGAATAATGCCAATTCTGAGCACTAATTATCAATCCCTCATGACTCAGGCATCATTATCTAGCTTGTTTAACATCATTGTAGCTTCATACATTCAGAAGCAACCCTAAATTTTAAAAATTTTACAGAAATGCACATAAAAATAGTTCTTGATCCTGACTCATTACTCAGTTTAATTAAACTTTCTTTTCCTGCCATCATAACAATGCAATGCTCTTGAGGAAAAATAGAACTGATTGTATTCATAAACTTTATCATTTTACTTATTATAGAATTCACAAGGTTCAAGGTTTTCTGGCTTTTAATTAATCACATTCAACCATAATATTTCTACTTCACTTAATCTCATCACAAACACAGGTTGAAATATCACAAGAAAAATAATTGCATTAGATTTTCCCCAACTTTAAGCTTAATTTTTTTCACTGCTAAATATATATGTGCACGTATATATATATGGGTAGATATTTTTTAACCATTGTCATATTATAGGGTTTCTAAAATAATTATTTTAACCTTGATAGAGTATTCTTTCATGTAAAAGAACAAACTATGAGGCATAGCTTTAAATATTATTCAAATGGTCATTGAATAACATTTTTATAAATTAGTTATATATAAATTGGTAAAGGCAAAAAATATTGAAATAATCAAGGGTGATGTATAGAGCATGACCAGGACAAACACTGATCACAACACTGAAAAGATGTCCTATTTAATATAATATGTCATCCCAGTTACCACTGTGCCCTTATGATATATATCCAGTTATAAATGCATTATATTATTCACACCTCTGGGTGCGTACTGCAGACCAGTATAAGAGCAAATGCTTCCAAACAGTTCTACTCAAAGTGTGCCTGTCTGTGACCTAGTTGTCATGGGCCCTAGAGGAGATAAGAAGCTTACACCAGAATGTAACTTGAACTACTTTATCAAACACATGTTTTATTTCACCTGACTCTTTTTTTTTGAAAAAGAACTTCTCAGTGATCAGCAAGTTGAGTTACACTCTGGTCCAAACTTCATCTGTCTTAGAGTCCCAGCCCGTGGGCCAGGTGCCTTGAGTTGCACTGCAAATCATTTCTAAGTCATGTATTAACCTTTCCAAAAAAGGTGGAAAATGGATCATCATACTCTATCAGTTGAATTCTCTGCTAAATGCAAATCAGATTCTAAACAGAATCTGTAAAATATAAATTGCTCCTTGATTTATATAATCAGTGATGCAGAGTTTTCAGAACACTTCACCAAGTGAAGCAAAAGTAGTCTTCTTCAACAAAGTCTAAATTTAATTTAACTAGTTCCTGCCAGAAGATAAATGGCCCAATTTTGTATTTGTAAAAAAGCAACTGCAAGTTTTCAAATTAGAGTTAAAAATCTATCCTGAACACCATTCCAGAATAGAATTAGAAGCCTGTTGAGATGGTCTTAGAAATTCTTGACTTTAAGTCTCCTTGGGACATGACTTTGGATTATAATAGAACTTAGATGTAGTTTCAGGGTGATGCCTACTCCAAGAAAGTTAATGAATTCAAACATTCAGTGACTTTTAAAGCCTTATTTTTTAAGTAAATTTTAGTTCCAGGTTAAATTAAGAGAAATCATAGAGGAATTTTCCTTCATTTCAAGTAAAACTTACTTCTCTACTGTATATCATCATGGGAAAATTGTGAGCAGAAAGTTTTTGAACAAATTATCACAAAATAAATAGCTGTCATAGGATGAAAAAGTAGGAATTGCACAAGGAATAAATTATAAACAAGTGTGAGTATTCAACACAATAAAAATTAGATATGCCCAAACTCCCAGAGCCCTACCTCATCCAGCATTAGAAAGGAAATTATGGAACAAACGACTGGGGAAGAATACATCTATATATTCCTACTCACCAAAGCCAGAGTAAGTTTAGCAATACATTTTGTTTCCTCTTCCGTCAAAGGACAAAGCTTTAGATTGACTTGAAGAAAATTGCTCCAACAATCATTCTTGAAAAATGCTGACTTGTCCCTTCATAACATCCATGGCCCAGTGAATTTGTGAAGTGGAGTCTTGCTAACAAGGTTATAGCTAACTTGGATCTTGCATCAGTGTAATAGTATCTCTCTTTAAGTTTCTTTTTCTCTGAAATGTTTTTGTGTACCTTTGATGTACTGTCATGTTTTTACATTGAAATTTTTCTTGTATGTCATAATGTCAGCTTGGTATAATGCTTACTAGATGAATATTCAATACAGTATTTCATGTTTATTTGTTGTCTTGCACACAGGTGAATCTGGCGTGGAAGAGTGGTCCCAGTGGAGCACATGCTCAGTTACTTGTGGTCAGGGGTCGCAGGTGCGAACCAGAACTTGTGTATCACCTTACGGGACACACTGCAGCGGCCCATTAAGAGAATCAAGGGTTTGCAATAACACTGCCCTCTGTCCAGGTAGTGTTAGCAGCAACTACAACTGTGGATGTTATTGAATTGTGTCATGCTACGCATTTGGAACGATGTGTTATTTTCATATGAACCTGGTATCGGCATTTTAATTAGAGTGGATAAGTGTAATTTGTATTCAACTGTGAAATTTTATTATGTATATGATTCTTTCCGCTTTCAGAGCAGCCAAGAAATTACAAAAGTGTCTCCCTACTCACTACAGCTATAAGCTTGAAATTCTGTATCTGTTTCTAATGGTCTTTAAGGTTCCAATTCTTTCCTTATTTTAGATGGTGAAAATGTCCGATTGAATGTTGGAGGAATAGTGAAATTTGTCAGCAGCCTGGAAATGTGATCAGTACCCAGTGTTTAAAGCAGTGGTTGATACAGCCTTTAAGGCAGTCAGCTATTTTCCTATCACTTATTTGACCCCATCAGGGGAAAATAGTGCCCCGGGCCAAAAGACTTTCTGTTAGTTTATTTCATTCAAGTGACTACCCTCATCAGAGCCATCCTCTGCTCTGTAAACTTAAAGTCACTAATAGAAAAAAAAATTCATGTTAAATGGAGCAGAACGTAATAGCTTACCCACTTAGGATCAGATTTTCCATGTTACATCAACATTGTTTTGTCCGTCGGTGCATACATGCATATTATAAGCATTTCTTCTTCTCAGACCACTGACTTTCATGTAAAAATAAGTACTAAAAGGATTCTGGGCTTTCTTTCAAGAAGTCCGAAGCACATAATCCTGTGAATCTCCTGGTCTGTGTTTCTGCTCAGCCATTTGGTGGATGGGTGATGCCGACTCAGACCACTGCAGTTGACAATGGACTTGCATTCACAGCCCTCCCAGAGGCCTCTGGAGTGAAGTGGGCACAAAGATAGGGCCTGGCACTACAGCCGCCTTTCATCTGGTGAAGTGTGCTTAAGTCTTTTGGCAAGTTCCATCTCCAGAGAAGCCTAATTCTGCAGTTGCTAAAAGCAAGAGCACAGAGTGGGTGGCATAGGGGAGGGGCAGGGACAATCCCAATTTCCCAGAAGAAGGGACGAGGGCAACCCATTCAAAAACAATTTGGAGAATGAGCTGCTTAATAGGTAGAGAGTTTGGATTTGCAGAATGAAAAATTTCTGGAGACCTGTTTCCCAACACTATGAATATACTTAACACTGCTGAACTGTACATTTTAAAAGGATTAGATGATACATTTTCCAATAAAAGAAAAGGCAAGCTGGAAAAAATAAAAGGGGAAGGAAGTGGTGGGCAGTCGTGGAGGAAGGATGCTGCAGTGAGATGGGAGATCCCTTTGCTACAGGCTTGGGAGGCACAAAGCAGTAGACAAAGGTAGAATTAAAAGATAAAATAGGCAGAATAAAAAGAAATATATATATATATATATATATATATATATATATATATATTCATAACTGAATCACTTTGATGTATACCTGAAACATTGTTAATCAACTATTCTTCAATTTAAAAAAAAAGATAAACAGAGCAGAAAAGTATGAGGGAGGGAAGACAGAATTAGTAGGAAAAGAGCAATGGTTCCACTGAAAATAAGAAAAGTCAGTGAGAATCAGAGGGAATCAGACTAGATGAGAAAGAACATGAAATGAAACATAAAAAGATAACAGAGGGGGGAAATGCTTAAGGAGATCATGGGTGGGGAAGACAACGAAAAAAGATGACAATAACAGGGGTCACAGAGCAAACATACTCACGTACATTAGTCAAGAGAAGAGAAACGAGCAGTAAGGAGATGGGCATTTTAGAAATTGTAATGTGTCTAAATTTTATAGGTAAAAGGACCTCATGAGGAAATGTTAGTGGATTTTCAGGTGGGTGTGGGTTAAGTGCATTGCCTGGACTAGAACTTAAAGCTGGACCCTATTTACAGTATTTATGTTAAGGGTTCCACGATCAAGTGCCCTGTACTCGGCAACAAGAAAAGTGTCAACAGAGAGTTAAGCTGTACTTGACATATACACTTACGTTGTCAGCATCCTTTTGAAGAGTCAAGATCCTTTCAACATACAGGGATAGACTCTAATGGCAAACAGATCCCCAAATGGAAGTCTGAGTGTGTTCTAACGTGTTCTCCACAGTTCTCCATTCAGAGCTTACTTTCCAAACACTAGTTATGAACACTCGCCTGGCTGAAGTATGGAAATCTCCATCCTTCTGCCCGAGGCTGTTGATCCATCCCCTCACTGGGCGTGGAGACCATGTATAGTGGGACCAGTGTGCACTCCCTTTCACTCTGCCTCTCATGTCCAGAAAACTGAATAATATTCTATGATTATAAAGCTTTTCCTCAGTTTCTTAAACCTTCTACTATTATGCCTACTGAAGAAGTACATACTAATTACTGGTTTCTCTTCACCTTCGTATACGTATAGGTTTATCTTTTAAATTTGCTTAAATAGTACTGATGATAAGAAATACGTATCTTTTAATCATTGTTATAGTTCAGATGTTGAATTAAAGAAAATAAAAAGCACTTTGTTGATTTGTTTTTAATTTTCCAAACATGAAGAATAATTCAGCAACTTTATTATTTTAAAAATGTAGAATAAGTATCCCACTACAGGAAACTGTGATACCTTTCAGATGGTGATTGTGCTTGTTATGGAATATTTTGTGTTCGATATTTTGTTCAGTTATTTGTCATGCTGGTAAATATGTATGTGTTTACACAATATATAATGAAAACAGTGACAAAAAGTGAATTTAAAGCCTAACATTGTATGCTGAACAGTGTAAATATCTTTCTGAAATACTTTATTCCCAAGAAGAAAATTATCTCAGAAATAACCTACTTGTCACTCTGTGAATAAGCAAGGGTATTTGTTATTCAATTAATGCAAATGATACAAGGACAAACTGAATATTAATGTCACTTTTCACAAAATATGTGGGATGATAGAACTAGAGTTTATATTTATTTGTACTCTTAAAGACTAAAAAATAGTATTATAAATTAGTAAATTTTCACCCACATTATTCACATTTAAAGAGTTTTTAAATTGCATAATAATGTTGTTTCTAATATGAATCCTAAGATATCCAGCCTTTTACAAAATTGTTGCTCTGACATCATAGTGTCTTCAGAAACTCTTATTGCTCAGGGCAGAAAATGATCAGGATAAACAGAAAGTAAATTGAGAAAAATAGAGAGCTACATGAAATTATGTATTTACTGTCCTGGTTTCTGACTTACAGTTTTTTGACCTCTTCCAGTATTTCTCAACCTTGGTACCACTGACATTTTGATATGGATAAACCTTTGTTGTGGGGCTGGCCTGAGGATTTGGGGATGTCTGGCAGCATCCCTGGCCTCTTCTCATTAGATACCAGTAGCCCCCTTTCTTCCCCTGAGCCGTGACAACCAAAAATGTCTCCGATGTTGCCAAATGTCTCCTGAGAGGGGGAGGTCATTATTGCCCCTGGTTGAGGACCACTAGTCTACGCTATATTCCAGTCTTTTAGAATAAAGCTGATTTAGGCTAAGGAATGGTTTTGATTTTTTTTTTAACGTCACAGTTTTCACATCCATTTATTTCCCTAAGGAAAAAAAGCTTTCACTTAAAGGAGTTATTTTATACATCCCAATCTGAATAACAAGATATTTTGTATACTTATTTCAGAAACCTGGTAGTAATATAATTTGGGTATTTTGTATTCCTTATTTCATCTCTAGATAAATCAGAGACATGATATTATAGCTAGTGTCTAAAGAAGTAAACTATAAAAATGGATCAATTTGATTTTAGTTTCTAGGTACATTTTTCAAATGGACTAGATCATTTACAGATTTTCATACTTTACTGAAAATAAAGTAGTTTATCCAATGAATTTCCATTAAAATAAAAATATTTAATATTTATCATAAATCTTTATGAAAAGGATTCATAAAATTACAAGATTTGTGCTACAATTTCCTACTAATTCAATAGTATCAAGTATCAAAAGTAAATTATTAATAACTGTATGTCTTTTTCAAATGAAAAAACATATTTTTGCTTTTTAAAATTGATGTGGAGAAGTAATGAAATTTCACCATGGAGCAATAAATGTTGTTAAAAAGTAGTGAGTAAGAATCTGCTGTATAAAGAATAAGTAAATAAAATTCAAAAAAAAATTTTTTTTAAGATTAGTTTCCAGAGGATTCCAGATCCATAATTTAACTAAGTCATCAAGATTAATGAACACTTATTTGAGATTTTAGAGAAAAATCTGCCAATTTTGCAGCTTTTTCTTCTGAGATTGTTCACTGCATGTGCAACAATGTGATTTGATAGAAGACAACAGAGCCAGAACAGAACAGAACCAGAAATAAAAAATACTATATAGTCTATTAGCATCTTATATAGAAAATCGGGGAGAAAAGGTGGTTTTTAAGTGGAGAACATTTGGTAACTAGAAATAAATGTGAAAGTTGCTTACAGGTGTACAGTTTACATAACAAAGTACATTCATATATGTTACTTTTAAATTATTTTGCTGTAATTGATCATATATACCTATATGTAAATATAGGTATATGTGTATTTTTTTCCTTGGACTTAAATACAGACTTCCTATTAATTCTTATACCAATGGATACAAATTGTCTTTGGTGTTCTCAAACTTAAATGGGAAAAATGCGAACATCTTAATTTCTCTCACTTTTTCTGTATAGCATGTTTGAAATATACTTTCCAGCAAGTTTCACAGAATCTTAAAGAATTTTTCATTGGATATTATCTACATTTGGCTAATTTTTCCAATATTTGAACATATTTTCACAAGTTGGGCAACTAAATGGTATAAATAGAAGAGAACGGGCTGCCTCATAATTAAGGATGTCATATCTGTATTTTTAAAGTAACCACTTGGTCAGCAGATAACATGCAAAATATTCTAGATGTACTATATTTACTGGCATGTGTCCTCTGACACTTCTGCTTACCCCGACCAATGTTGAGGAGAAAATGAACATCTTTGTCATGTTTTGTGATAAATTTCTACTCCCCTTACTCATGTCAGTGGGTGTTATATCAAACATCTGCTGAGGAACTTTTAAGAGTAAGGCAGAGGTTCAGCATCAAGACGGGAATTTTGAAGTGAAAAGCACATTTTGCCTGGCTTCTTTTGATTTGTATTATCCATGGAGTGCTACTGCTTACTGTCCCAAATGTTAAGAATTGTGATGGGATTGGTGACTTGACAGTGCAAGAAAGTGACCTAAACTTTGAACCCTAATGGACTTTCTGCAAAAGATGTCAACATTTATTTGCAGTGGTTATTATGGAGAAACACAAATTATGTTAGTATTTCTGATCAAGTGTGTATTCATTGTAATGGCATATTTGAAGTACTGGTGTACTGATAGTTATATAAGACATAACTTAGTTAGATCATATGTTTTTTCTAGAGTTTTTATTAATTAGGAGGATTTCCAGTGCTCTCCAGTTACTGGAAAAGGACAGGTATCTTCTGTTTTTCTGGCTATTAGAAAGAGGTCTTCATATTTGCCCATCGTTTTAAAACTGGGGAGAGAGGAGGTTCTTATACAAGTAGATAGAGTTCTTGAAATTTCCCTCTTATTCAAAAGACGGTGACTTTAAACACCCACATTTTTTAAATGGCAAAAATATGTTTTCTAAACTGTGAGGTCAAAAAGCTGTTTAAAATATGTACCATCAATTTTCAGATTTTTTTTCGTTCTGACATCATAAAATTTATTAATCCTGAAACTTTGTAAATGTTGGAAGAATTAAATTGACCCTTATCTATTTAAATGCAATTTTAACTCCAGAAGATCACTCTAAGAAATTTAGTTGATGTTACTTTTACATAGAAGTAACTCATGACTATTTTACTATGAGGGAGAGAGGGGCATTTCCATTAAAAAAAAAACATTTAAAGTTTATAACATAAATAATTGCTCAAATACTAAAAGAGGTACATGCAATTTTCCATTAGTTAAATGATTGCTGACTTAATTTACATTTTGTGACAAATAAGAGTAATTCAATTGAATTTTTAAAATATCTTCATACTTGTCTATTCGATGAGTTTCCTTCTTAATTATAAAGAAAAATAATCTTTGACTTCGCCTCTCTGCTTCTGTTGTTGAACCTTCTTTGCTTTATTACAGTCCATGGAGTCTGGGAGGAGTGGTCTCCGTGGAGTTTGTGTTCATTCACGTGTGGTCGAGGCCAAAGAACAAGAACACGGGCGTGCACTCCGCCCCAGTATGGGGGAAGGCCGTGTGAAGGACCCGAGACTCATCATAAGCCTTGTAATATCGCTCTCTGCCCAGGTGAGCCTGTTCTGGATTTGGGGAACTTGGCATTTATGTCCCTGTGTATGGTTCCTAGGATACTTAGGAGATATAAAGAGTACAACCTTCATTCAGTCACACTGAAAAATGTGTCCTTTGCTTATTGGTTCTTGCTTAAATAAAATTGGGTACCTTCCTTGATTCTATCATATGTAATTTTGTATAATATTTCCTTGACTGAGTACCAATGAATGCTGACCTTTATTGGATTTCTATAAATAGGTATATTAATGATTCCCACCAAGATTTTATCTATAATTGGATTTCCCTCCTGGAAAAATTATAAACCATCCCAAAGACCTGAATTGACTGTTGCATCCACATTGGCACTAGAGAGACTGGTGTGGAGGCAATCCTTCTGATGTTATTCTCTCACACTCACTCAGCTAAGGAGTGGGATGCACCCTTGACCACATGTGAGCATGATAGACATTTGCTAGGAAATCAAACATTCTAGGTTCACTGCTAGATGCATAAAATGGTTAGATCATAAATGACATACAGTCTTTATGTGGTTATGAGTGTATTTATGTTATTTAAAAATGTTTTCCTTCAAAATATTTCAATTCTGTTTTACCCGACTTTGCTAATTCCACCCATTACTCCAGAGAGAAGTCTTTGTAATGCTATTATTTAGATTGCTGAAACAGTCACACATAAAACAGATACATACAAAATGAAAAAGACTGATCTCCACCTTGAAGGGGCTTGCAATTTATGAGAGAAAATAAAAACAAACAAATGATAGAATCTCCCCAGGGAAAGCAAAGACACTTCTAGAGGAAGACACAGACAGGAGTGGCAAATGGCAGAGGCTAACAAAAATGGCAATGGGACCATTATAAATAAGCATCATCTTCTCTTTGGGAGAATTTCTCACCTGTCCATGCTGTCACATGTTCTACATGCAAGCAACAGAGCTGGGATGCCAGTAGTGACCTCCAGACACATTATTCAACTCACACTGAGTCCCATTTGCCCTCTAAATTCCCCAAGTTAATATACTATATTATAAGGCAGTGATTCAAAGTTCCTCTGGAAATTTTAAGAATCTAAAACATCTGAAGACTGAAAAACATCCAAAAATGTAGAGAAGCAACAGTCATCTAACAAGCTTAATTGTTCTCTTTTACTGGCTTGCTACACTTAGGAATATACATGTAAATATGTAGTACTTGTATTGAGTAATGTCATCACTTTTAGAACGTTATGAATTCTACAAATAGTTAACACAACTCATATGATTCAATATTCAGGTATTATGAATATTAGGGTGTCAATAATCATGATTCCTTATTTGCAAATCACTCCCAGAAAATCTATTGATGTTCTGTCTTATTTCTATCTCTCTGTAAACATACAGATAGGCACACAGACTCACACATATATATTTATGTTCTGCCTTTTTTCCAAAGATTTGAGTAAATTTATACAAATTTTAGGATATTTTTTGACTGCTGAGCTGTGATATTTATGGGGAGCCAGAGTTCACTCTTATTTTTCTGTGGAGGGTGAAAAAATAGATAACACTGGGAAATAAAAAATTATAGCTAACTATAGACTATATTTTAATATATTAGTTTCTAATTAATTATTTTACCTCAGTTGATCCTCATAAGTACAAAGATAAAATGGCACTGAACAGTAAAATGGTATCAACCAGGTTTTTCATAGTCCACTTTCCATGAATTTTTTCTAGCAGGAAAAACCTTGGATGAGTCCACAGAGATGCTGAGTTGTTACAATTTAGATAAGAAAACTCATTTTTCTAAGTTGATGTAGTTTTTGCTTTATCACTCAAGTAGTAACCGTGTGTGTTTTACCTGTATTATACTATCACTGGAGCTACTCTAAGACCCTTAAATTTGGTTGGCTTTCTTTTGTTAGGTCTTTAATTTTGGGGAGTTATGATTATGCTAATTGTAAATCTGGCCTAGCTCACATTTTCTCATAAAGTGAGCATTATGGATCTATCTTGAATACTTAATAAATATGTTGTTTCTGACTTCTGTTATTTCCATTCTTGGATTTAGTTACATCATAAAAGATAAAATTCTTACCATATTTTATCCCAATTACCTTACTGTCTGAACGGGAACTCTTATAGCTATGATTTTTTTAAAAAAAATATTTTTATACTCTGCTCAACATTTTGGCATTATGTTTTTAAATTATATAAGATATGTTTGGTACAAATATTTCAAATTCTTCCTAGATATTAGAAGAATTAGAACTAATTTCTTATAGCTAATCTCAGGCACCTTCACTAAATATAAAGCATTATTAAGTATCAACTAGATGTAAGACACTACTGAGAAGAATATATAGTCCTTGATCTCAAGAAATTTGTAATATCTTCTGAGGATTTAGAAATAAGTATGTGAAAAATTGAATGCAATTCTGAAAAGCACATACATATATTCTAGTCTCAATGAGAGGTGGTAATTTGAATATTAAGTGGTTTCAACCTCCATTTCTTGTAGCAATCCTACCTGAGATCCCTAAGAAAACCTCTTAAGGGAAAACCTATAATGAGAAAACTGTCAGTGATGAAGAAGTGGGCCAAGACCCACATTTGGTTCTCCTTGGTTAGGCTGATTGTGGAATGAAGAACCTAAGTGTCCATCATCGGATGAATGAATAAAGAAGATGTGGCACATATATACAATGGAATATTACTCAGCCATAAAAAGAAATGAAATTGAGCTATTTGTAATGAGGTGGATAGACCTAGAGTCTGTCATACAGAGTGAAGTAAGTCAGAAAGAGAAAGACAAATACTGTATGCTAACACATATATATGGAATTTAAGAAAAAAAAATGTCATGAAGAACATAGGGGTAAGACAGGAATAAAGACACAGACCTACTAGAGAATGGACTTGAGGATATGGGGAGGGGGAAGGGTAAGCTGTGACAAAGTGAAAGAGTGGCATGGACATATATACACTACCAAACGTAAGGTAGATAGCTAGTGGGAAGCAGCCGCATAGCACAGGGAGATCAGCTCGGTGCTTTGTGACCGCCTGGAGGGGTGGGATAGGGAGGTTGGGAGGGAGATGCAAAAGGGAGGGGATATGGAAACATATGTATATGTATAACTGATTAAATTTGTTATAAAAAAAAAAGAAGAACAGAATAGAGCAGAGGAAACATTCAAAACAACAAACTGGGTCTCTGCTCACCACCTTTGCAAGATTTGACCATGCATGTTGTGGTCATGGGCAGTGACGTTTTAGTGTGGAATCATGTCAGAGCAGCGTCCCAGCTCCCTGCTTTTAGGAAGCACATATCACCCCCATAATGAAGTGGATACTATGTAGGGATGATGAATATTGCTCACATTAAATAATGAAATGGTTCTAGTTATGCAAATTCTGATGTCTACTACTAAGTAAATGGCATCCTATTTTTATCTGATACTTTCCTTAGTCAATGTCCAACTTTCTCCCAACTTCTTTAGAGGTGAAAATAAACCACTTGCCTGAGATCCATATAAGGAGAGAAGAAAGGACGGAAAGGGTAGATCTGATCTGATATTTCCTAGTTTGAGTTACTAGTTACCGACTTGTGTACTGTGTCTGAGAACAGTGACTGGTGTTGGTTGGGGGAGGTGAGCCAGAGGTATACAGAGCAACAAAAGGATTTCACTGCGATTCAATCACTGGCTCATAAACGTGATGGGACCTCGTTTTCCTCTTTTTCTCATCTGTAGTAATAATTACGTGTGATACTATGGAAGGATGTGTGTATGTATGTGTGTGTTCAGGGGTGTTTAGGATATGTTTCTCTTATCACCAAACTCAGAACTGCTGGCAGTCCAACCTATGTTTTCTGTTTTCTTTGAATTTTCATTGCAGTCTCTAACTGAGCACCAAGCTCATAATTGATATATTTGAGGACAAGGAAATGCTCTTTTATTTCCTGTTTATCTCTCCATGCAACTTTGTACCTGGTGGTATGCAATAGATGACTATTAATTGGATTTTCTTGACATGTATGAATTTCTAATACTCATCCAAATTTTTCTAGGATATTTTCTCTGCCTACTTAATAATACATTAATTTGTTGTAGGCGAAAGATCTTGGACTTTTGCAAGGAACACATATTTAAATTTAGATATCATCTTTTCATATGCATGTTGCCCCTCTGATCCTTAGTTTCTTCAGCTGTACAATGAGGACAATATAGTAATACCCTCTTCATGAGAGGACCATGGTAGGTAGCAAACTAGCAAACACTCTCTAATACTAGTATTATTATCATGTCAGTGTCTTCCAGCGAGAGTCCATCAGGATGACACTTGTAGTTGAACAAGTTGGGTTTGTTACTCTTGGCAGTGAGGGGAAATCAACATAGGGAATTGCAGGGCGTCTTAGTAAGGGGGTGTTAGGAAAGATTTATCAAGGATTTGGGCTTGTGTTGGGTGATTTCACAGAAGGTTTAAAAGAGTGGGGCTTTGCTCCACATTTGATGGTGTCAGGGAAGGGGGACAATGCTATGATTGGGTATCTTTGTAAATTACCTAGGACGAGGGAAGACCAGATGCAGTTGGTGAAGAAGTGAGTCACTCATCTTAGCTGAGATAGGAAAATGTTTGGAACATTGTGTGTTCCACGGGGACCTTGTCTTTGTCTATGAAGTGATCTTGTTTTACCTCATTTTTATCACATTCTAAGAGTGACCTTGTCTGGTTATTAATGTGTTTTCTGGTGACTTTAGGTCCAACAGGGGATAACACAGCCTCGCTGTGACACCAAGGAAGCAGCCAACAATACTGAGGTCTGTCTAAGTGTCAGACCTGAACCTGGGTGTCATCTTGGAGGTAACTCCTCCTCCAGGGTGATTTGATCACTTTAGATGCTTCTGTTTTTAACGATTTTTGATGTTGATTAATATTCAGCTGAAGAAAAGTGACAGACATATGGAATGTTTTCATTTTCTAGGTAGGCCCTCCATTAAAATTATATAATGTATATCTGCAAAATAAAATTGAAATTGTATTTTCCAAAATTAAATTATTTTGGGAAAATGAAAGCTTAAGTTTTTAGTTCAAAGCCTCAAGCTCTATGGTAATTTTCTTTGTAGTATTTTACTTCATAGTAATATTTTTTTTCCCTTCTGTCAGTAGCTGAAGACTGGAAGAACCAATTATTTAAGTTTGGCCTTCTTTGTTTCAGTTTTGACAGTTCTCTTTCTGATATATATTTATGAAGTAGAGTACAAGTAATATAGAGGATAGGTAGGGATAAATAAGTGAGTGACAGATTGAAGACTGAAATAAAGAGTTATTGAAAAGTTTTCATTTATATATGGGGCTATGTATAAATGAATATAATTATATGATTCAGTGGTCTGGAGTTCACAAGACATGGATAAAGGTTTAGTCCCAATCCTTAATTTTATTTATTTATTTACTTATGTATTTATGTATTTATTTTCCAACCCTTAATTTTAAATATTTACTTAGGAGACTTCTTCCTCTTTTCTATTCCTCACTTCTTTCACTTTTAAAATAGAGCTGGTATTCATTACCCTTCTATATCATAGGAATGTTATGTGATTAAAATTAGGTGGAAGTATCTTGAAAACTATAAAACAATATAAAGTCGAGGATCATGATTTATATGGGAATATTACTTTAAAAGCAAGGGATTTGGTGAAGTAAACTCAGGATATTATGATAGTTTTTGAGCTTTATTTCTTATGGATAGCCTTCATCAGACACTCAAAGGGAATCTTTGGCTAGGATTGTTCTAGGGAGAAGTGGCTGCGTAAGGGCCCGTTTCAGTCTGTGGGGCTGAGCAGTCCTGCATTTGAGAAATTCATTCCTGAGAATCCAGAACCATTCCAGACAGATCCCATTAGGTTGTAGTTTCCAGATATATTTGCAGACTCATAAACTCTAAGAAGAAGGAAAGAACCACCCAACGATAGGTCCTGAGGAAAACAGCTGGAACCTAACATCTGTTACCTAGAGCAAGAGGCTTCAGTCTCCTGTGGTCCTAGTATTTTGATCCTTCAGCATTTGTGAGAGGGTGACCTCCCCACAGTCCCTCTGCAGGGAACATTCCTGTGATAACAGAGAGTGGAAGGATCCTGAGCCTTTGCCCTACCTTGGTTCAGCGGTCCCTGATTGTCTCAACATGAGGATGTTATAATTTAAAACACAAATGCTGCCTCATTAACCTGGTCTTTAATTAAAATTTGCATTTCATCACCTTAACATTCTAGTCTATTATGTGGCAATTGTATTCATTTTGTGTCATTTCATATTTTCAGCATTATTCTGGTGATCTTTCAGTGTTTAGCTTATGAGAGTTTTTTTTTAAAAAGTGTGTCTTTCTTAATCCTGGCTTGATATCTTTTACTATTTAATATTTGTCTCATTTAAACTTTGTCTTAATTTACTTACCAACCTTTTTTTTTAATCCTTCTTAGCCCTTACCATGATAACTTGCTTCTATTCTTAACTCTAATTTTTAAAAATGATATTTCATTTTGATTTTCTTCTTTTGTCATTTATTTTAAAATGGCAAATAAGAAACATAGGTTTTTGCTCTTCAGCATATAGCTCTTCTACATTTCAGTCTTGTATCCCAAAGGAGTCTTTCCCATTCCCTGGGTAACTCCCAATTCAGTAAAAATCAGAGCTTTCCAACTTTGACATCCCTAAATCAGATAGCCTGAAAGTCAGGGACCAGAACTCTTCTCCTCCCGATTCCTCCCTACAGGTAACTTAATAAGTCATCAGCAATCAACCCAGAACAGTTGTTGAAATGATGGTTTTAGTATTCAAAATATTCATGACTTTAACTTGTGATTATTGTTATCCAACCTATACTATAGTGTCACGAGTTATTGGTCAAGATGAGAAAATAGACTGAAACATAGTATTTTCATTAAAATGTATGAAAGTCACAGGGAACTATATTCAATATCCTTGGATAAACCAGAATGGAAAAGAATATAAAAACAAATGTATATATGTGTATAACTGAATCAATTTGCTATACAGAAGAAATTAATACAACATTGTAAATCAACTATAAATATTTTTTAAATAATAAAATAAGATAAAATGTATCATAGGAATTGTTCCCTGCACATCGGAGACAGGATTTTCTTCCGGGTGAACACAATTGCAGAAAGAAGTTTTTTTAACATAGCAAACCCCAGTAATCTAATGTTTTAACCATTGCAATTTTAATTCTTCTGGGTCCAGAAAAATCTGGTCATGTGTCATATTGCTGTAAAAAACTTTGCGTCCCCAGAGTGACACTGTTGTATAAGGAAGCACGTTACGTGAAGGTAGGACAGGCTGATCTCAGCGTCCTCCTAGCTTCAAAATACAGCCTCGCGTTCTCTATTCTTAGTCACCTTTGTGGGATGGTTCATTAAGAAATAGGCATTTGGAGTTTGTAAATTGAAAAATAGCACTGGCAAAATCCAACTGCAAATACTTATGATGGAAATGAAAAGACAGTGCTGATTCTTAACCTGACTGCCTATCATGGAAGAAATTATGTCCTCTAATATGATGTTTACCAAATGGTGGCCCATGAAAAGGAAAAAAAAGGGAAAGAGGGGAGAGAGGATTGATTTTTAAATAAATTTGGGAGATACAGCTTTAAACAAAGTCTATTCAGAGTAGGACTCCCTGCATTAGGTCTATAACGGCATCACAAATTCAATGTGTCCCAAACAGACATTCTTATTTCAGGACTGTGTACCCGCGGACCTGTTTGAAACCTACTCTAACCCAATTCAGTAAAAGGTTCTACCATTTACCCATGTCTGGTCTACACTCTAGTCCCCAACATCTCCCATACCCATTCTTGTCTCTGTGCAATCCAATCTGCACACGACTGCAAAATGAAGGGTTAAAATGTCACATTTCTTCCCTACTTTAAAGTCCTCTCGTGGTGCCTCACCTTGTTGGCCCCATGCCTGCCGGGTCCTCCAGGATCGGACTTCTGCTCACCCTCCAAACCCACCTCCTGCTGCGTCCCCCTCTTCATGAGCCCCACGAGCGACCAGGCTTGTCTCTGTCCCCGAATACACAAAACTTTCTAGACCTCAAGACCTCAGTTGGGTAGAGCCTTCCACAGAGCCTTATGTTTCTGGCTTCTTCTAGTGATGGGGACTAAGCTCTCCTGTGGTCACACTGCTTTCAGAACACTTCCAGCTGTGACTCTATTGTTCACTCATTTGTTTGCTTGTTTATCATCATCTGTCTCCACCACAGCCCCTCAGACTACACGTTCCAGGAGAGCAGAGCTGGGTGGGTCTTTATCAGCACAGCTTCCCCTGAGTCTAACAGAACAAGACAGTTCACAGTGCGGATGCTCTGTGCATCTTTACTCAGGAGTACAGAGGAGCCAGTTTGGGAATGTTTACATTTCCCCAAATCATTGGGAACACTTTTCTGACAAAATGACAAGGTGCTAATTAGCCTTCAGTAGGAACACTGGTCTAGAAAGACAGCTTTGAGGTGTTTTCAAGCTTGTGGTTTTGCAGTGAGTCTGGGGGTTCTCCCTGTAAGTGTGGAAGGCAGTCATATTTGGGTGGGTGATAGGGTGGGGAGGGCCTTGGTGGTCTCTTCCCTCCGTACTCACCCAGGTTGAGAGCAAACCTGAATGCAGCTGAAGGAGAAGGATCTTTGGCACCATTCTGGATCCCAGTTAAGCATCAGAGAAAAAGAAAAATAGTCTCTTCATGTCTTGTGTGGTACCTAGACAAGAGGTTATGAAATAGAAATCTTAGGTGTATCATATGATAATTGGTTTTAATCCCAACATTTAATATGCATTATTTCAAACTAGGAAATGCTTAAATGCCCATAACAGAACTCTTAATTTCCACCTCTCAAAAACCTCTACTTTTTCCCATTCAATAAAATGACACTACCATTTCCTGAAAGATCTTTTTTATTTTTTTGGTTTAGGTGATTTCAGCGACATTGTTTTCTTTTTTAAATTTTTTATTGACATATAGTTGGTTTCAGGTGTACAGCAAAGTGATTCAATTATATATGCATATATATCTTTTTTATGTCAGATTATTTTCCCTTGTAGGTTATTATAAGATATTGAGTATAGTTCCCCATGCTATACAGCAGGTCCTTGTTGTTTACCTATTTTATATATATTAGTGTATATATATTAATCTCAAACTCCTAATTTATCCCTCCCCCCAGAACATAATTAATGATTTTTTTTTTAATTCTAGGATGAGAAACAAACAAAAAACATAAAATAAAACAACGTTCCACATTTGGCACTAAAGAAACTCTTTCATGTACATAGAAGTCAATTGTCTAATCTTTTAAATTAAATTCACATACCCCTCTCTTTCTAACCTCTCAATTTTCCATTTTCACAGTGGAAATGGAACTTTGCCTTACCACACTTTATAACACACTAAAGGAATATTGGATTTTTGCTCTTTCTTAAAAATATCCAATCAGTTACATTGTCAAGTCCATTCTTTCATACTGGTGCAGTGAATGTTCAGTAAAAGAAACTTCTAGTTCTCAGTGTAAAATAAAACGTCAAAAACATCCATTTGATACATCTTCAATTTCATTGTTATTTATTTCTGTAACTGATTTATAAATAAAACTGTTCATATCTAAAATATGTTTTGTTGATGTTTATGGTGGTGGTGAACCTCAAAAGTTCCCTCAAATATCTAATTTAGCTCATTCTTGAACTTTAGCCAAAACAGAAAATGTGTACTTTGGCAGAAAGGACTGAACTAATATTACAAATGTATGGATTTAAAATGTTTAAAAAATTTTAACAATGGTGATGCAAAGTCTTCTTTCAAAAAAAGCCTTCTGAGCAAAACACTTCACAAATATTTTTCCTAATCTCTCTTAGGCAAGGTCTTTCTTCCTTCCTCATCTATAATACAGCCCCCTGCCAAATTATCTTCTCTGATTCCACCTCTGACTCAGTCATTACCACGTGCACATCTTCCTAGCCAGACACTAACCCTCTGTTCTTTGCAGTGATTGTGTAGCTATTATATTCATTAAAAAAAAAGCTAAAAATTTACCTCAAACCAGAATTCTTAAGGAAAAGAGATATTCTTTTATTCTGCCCACTGAGCACTATAAATTGATTGGCATTCCTTAATTCATCTTAGTTTATGTGTTGCTTTCTGAATGTTCTCAAAAATTTGAATACCTGTATATTCTTTTGCCAAATAGATGGTACATATGCTGCAGGCATGAATGTTTTTTTTTTTAACCATTCTTCTCGAAAGCAAACTTAATAAGTGTTACCTTTGAAAAGCAAAATTCTGAAATGAAAAACACTTTCATCTTCAAAGCCAACATACAGAGGAAATGGATAGTTTATATCATCCTCTTGATTCACTAGACTTTTTAGTCTGGCAAATGGATTACATAGCAAATAAGATTGTGTCAGATAATTTTAATAAAGTAAGGTGCTAAAATTACATGAATGGGATGATTAAATTGGCATTTTGTGATTTTTCATCTCACAAAGTGTTTATTAAGTACCGCTAGACACATATTAAACAGGCTTCTTTTTAACAGCTACCATCAAGACCTGAAATTAGGTTGAAAGTACTCACTCCTATTCTGCCAGGCTTTCTCGTTTAGGTGGGTTTTCACAGCAGCATTAGTTAATGTTGGAACTTTGGATTTATGGTGATCTGTCTTTCGCTGTAATGAAATCGACCAAGAGCCATGGAATGATATTGGAAAAAGTAGAGAGTCATATCCTAGTGCATTTATAACACTTATATGCTAGTTTATGCCTTCTAAATTAGGTAAATATTTTTGCCTTATTCCTTTGCTCCCTTGTAGTTTGTGGCCTATGGGATTATACCTTCATGAATGCTGTCTCTTTTGTTTAAATTATCCAAATCATAATTACTCCCCAAGTAGGTGTGATCTGTTCTCTGAAAGTCTTCATTGCTATGTTAAGATGTATTGCTCTTAATTTCTCATTTACTTATTTGTATGTGTAGAGTACTTCTTTTACTGTTATCCTAATTTTGAGGTTGGAATTCAAATTCTTATATTTCTCGTTAACACCTACCACAGAGTCTGATGACTAAGAGATTCTTAACAGTCATTCGAATGAGTGAATAAATAAATGTATCTCAATTTGAATTTCCAAAGACAAATTCAACCATCTATATTCCATTCTGGTCACCAGACACCTGGACATCATTTTGGTCCTCTCTCCACTCACAGTCCTTCCCGTGTGGCCCTGATCTCCCCAGGATGCACCATTGGTACTTCCTCCTCATCCCAGCTCAGACCCTTCTCACCGTCTCCCGTGATTCTTTCTCTACCCTGCATTAGATATGATCAGAGGATCCTACTGAAATTTTTCAATGGCTTCTTTTTTTTAAGTTTCTCTTTTATCTTTTCTCTTTTTTCCTTATTTTTCTTTGTTTTCTTCTTTTTTTTTTCTTTTTTCCAATGGCTTCTTAATGATCTGTGAAAAATAGGCAAAATCAATAACACAGTTGACCAAAAATTTGCAAAATCTGACCTCTATCTTCTTCCCAAACTCCTCTGTGTAGTTATTCACCTGGCTCTCTGGATGCTGTTCACAATGCCCTCCATTTAGTCCTGCCCAGGATCTTTGTGTATCTTTGTGTAGGGATTTCCTATTATCATTCAAGCATACTTGAAACCTCACTTTGTCTGGGAAGGCTCCCCAGGCTCTGTAAACCCTTATCTCACAGTGTCTTGAAATTATCCTTTGCAACAATGCTGTAGAATTAATTTATTTAGCATGGAATTAATTAGTTAACTCATTCTAGAGGTTCCTTTTCTAAAATATGAGCTCTGTGAGTTACTGGTCATTATTTATTGTGTTAATTGATCCCTGTACCCATCTCCAAGATCAAGGTCTTGGCTTGTTGAGTGGTCAATAAAAAGAGATACCAGACACATAAAGTAAATAGAAGTGCAGAATCAGGTAATAGTTGTTTGGGGGTTAATAAAATCTAACTGCACTCATTTAGAGCCTCTTGGTCGGGACTCATCTTCAAGGTTAGTTTTATCTTGTACAGGCACCTCAGAGATATCACATGTTCAGTTCCAGATCACCTCAGTAAAGTGAATATCACAGTAAAGTGAGTCACACCAATTTTCGGTTCCTCAGTACATATAAAAATTATGTTTACATTAGACAGTAGTCTCTTAAGAGTGCAATAGCATTGTGTCTTTAATACAACGTACAAACCTTGACTTTAAAATATGTTATTGCTAAAACATGCTAACCATCATCTGAGCCTTCAGCAAGTTGTAATCTTTTTGCTGGTGGAGCGTTTTCTTCCATGCTGGTGGCTGCTTACTGATCAGGGTGATGGCTCCTGAAGGTTGGGGCAGATGGGGAAGTTTCTAAAATAAGACCACGGTGACGTTTCCCACATGGATTGACTCTTTCTTTCATGAACGATTTCTCTGTAGCATGCAGTGCCGTTTGATAGCATTTTACCCACAGCAGAACTACTTTCAAAATTGGAGTCAATCTTCTCAAATGTTTGTGCTGCTTTATCAACTAAGTTTATGTCATATTCTAAACCCTTTACTGTCATTTCAACAGTCTTCACAGCATCTTCACCAGGAGTAGATTCCATCTCAAGAAACCACTTTCTCTGCTCGTCCATGAAAAGCAACTCCTCATCCCTTCAAGTTTTATCATGAGATTGCAGCAATTCAGTCACATTTTCAGACTCCACTTCTTTCTTTTTTTTTCATGTTCCCTTATTTTTTTAATGTTACTTTAAAAAATATATATATTTATTTATTTAGGCTGTAACAGGTCTTAGTTTTGGCATGCGGAATCTTTAGTTGCAACATGTGAACTCTTAGTTGTGTCATGCATGCAGGATCTAGTTCACCGATCGGGGATCGAGCCCGGGCCCCCTGCATTGGGAGAAGGGAGTCTTACCCACTGGACTGCCAGGGAAGTCCCTATGTTCCCTTACTTTTATTTTTACTTATTTTTTAACTTTTTACTTTGTATTGGAGTATAGTTGATTAACAATGTTGTGTTAGTTTCAGGTGTAAAACAAAGTGATTCAGTTATGCATATACATGTACCTATTCTTTTTCTAATTCTTTTCCCATGTAGGTTGTTACATAATATTAAGAAGAGTTCCCCAAGCTTCACTTCTAATTCTAGTTCTCTTGCTATATCCACCACATCTGCAGTCACTTCCTTCACTGAAGTCTTGATCCCCTCAAAGTCATCCATGAGGGTTGGAATCAGTTTCTTCTAAATTTCCGTTAATGTTGCTATTTGGACCTCTTCCCATGAATCATGAATGTTCTTAATGACATCTAGAATGCTGAATCCTTTCCAGAAGGTTTACTATTGACTTTGTCCAGGTCCATCAGAGGAATCACTATCTATGTTGGCTATAGCCTTACAAAATGTATTTCTTAATAAGATTTGAAAGTCAAAATGACTAGCAGGCATGAAAAACAACATTAATCTCACTGTCCATCTCCATCAGCACTCTTGGAGGACCAGGTACGTTGTTGATGAGCAGTTATATTTTGAAAGGAATCTTTTTTTCTGAGGAGTAGGTCTCAAAATTGGGCTTAAAATATTGAGTAAACCATGTTGTACACAGATGTGCATCATGCCTCCTTCTTTGTTGCTCCATTTATAGAGCAGAGGCAAAGGAGATTCAGCATAATTTTTAAAGGCCCTTGGATTTTCAGATGATAAATGAGCGTTGGCTTCAACTTAAAGTCACCAGTTGCATTAACCCCATAAGGAGAGTCATCCTGTCCTTTGAAACTTTGAAGCCAGGCATTGACTCCTCTCTAGCTATGAAAGTCCTAGGTGGTGTCCTCTTCCAATAGAAGGCTGTTTTGTCTGCATTGAAAATCTGTTGTTTAGAGTAGCCACCTTCATGAATTATCTTATCACTACGGCTTTCTTCATATTAACAATAACCCTGTTTCACTTTCTTCATTCGTGTGTTCACTGGAGCAGCACTTTTAATTTCCTTCAGGAACTTGTCCCTTACTTTCACAACTTGGCTACCTGTTTGGTACAAGAAACCCAGCTTTTGGGCTATCTCAGCTTTCAACATGCCTTCCTCACTAAAGCTTAACCATTTCTGGCTTTTGATTTAAAGTGAGAGATGCGTGACTCTTCCTTTCCCGTGAACACTTAGAAGCCATTGTACAGTTATTAGTTGGCCTCATTTCATTATTGTTGTGTCAGGGAGGCCTGAAGAGAGGGAAAGAGATGGGAGGACAGCCAATGGGTGGGCAGTCAGAACACACACAGCATTTCTCTGTTAAGTTCCCTGTCTTATACGTGCCTGGTTCCCCAAGGCAATGACAATATTAACTCAAAGGTCACTGATCAGAGATCACCATGACAAATATAATAAGAAAAAGTTCGAGTTATTGCCAGAATTACCAAAATGTGATGCAAAGGCTCAAAGTGAACAAATGTTGTTGGAAAATGACACTTGTAGGCTTGCTCCAGGCAAGACACCACAGAACGTCAATTTGTAAAAAAATGCATTATGTGTACAGTGCAGTAAAGGCATGAGTGTACTCTGTGTACAGCCTTCTCTTCTAGAAGACCTTCTCACACTGTCTCTGCTTCTGCTTTGGCAGTTGATGGACAGTGGCAGGAGTGGAGCTTCTGGAGCCGGTGCTCCGTGACCTGCTCGAATGGCACCCAGCAGAGGAGCCGGCAGTGTACTGCAGCCGCCCACGGGGGCTCCGAATGCAGAGGGCCCTGGGCAGAAAGCAGAGAGTGCTACAACCCCGAGTGCACAGGTGAGGCCAGGTGACTGCATGCGAAGGATGCCTGCCCTTTAGATAATGTGACAGAATCATGCCAGACGGTCGTGGCATCGTCAGGTAATTATACATTTCTAGTCAATGAAGCCAGTGGTACCAGAGCTCATCCTACTGTATGTTACATGAATAAAGCAACAAAATTCAACAGATTCTTAAATTAGATGAAACTAATGAGATTACATTAAATTTTGTTTAAATTGATGAAATCTAGCACGGAGCTCATGTTCTTTACAATTAAAGGTCAATGTCCATTTGCAGCTTCTGACAAAGTTACAGAAACTTCTGTTCATCACAATGCTCTAAATTTGACCAGCAAGTTAAATATTTGTGTCCGTTTTATTCATGGCAGTAGATTAATAAAAATTGAACAGACAGTCATGGGCCTCAGATTTTCGAATCCCTAAAGCAGTGTGCACTGGATGACTGCCACTGACCTTGACATATTTCTTTCAGCTAATGGTCAGTGGAATCAGTGGGGTCATTGGAGTGGGTGCTCCAAGTCCTGTGACGGCGGCTGGGAGAGGCGAATGAGGACCTGCCAGGGTGTGGCGGTGACCGGGCAGCCGTGTGAAGGGACAGGCGAGGAAGTGAGAAGATGCAGCGAGCAGCGATGTCCTGGTGAGTGAACTCAGATCGTCCCCAGGGAAACACTTTGGTACCTGGGGGAAAAAAGAAAGGATTAAAAACATTGTCATTGGTTAAAGGCCGTATTTCCTCAATGGAAGTATTGCTAATAATAAGTGGCAGTTTTCTTCTTTCCATAATGTATGAGGTTTTGTCTGCTTATGTGTCATAGACTGTGTCTTCTATACATTTTTAAATTATTTTCTGAAAAATGACATTGAAAAGTGTAAAAACACCAAAGTAGGCATGTTGAACAATAACACGGCTAGAAATTTTTGAAATTAGGTTGGGGTACTGTTTTTTTTCACTCTCTCTATGAAATATTTGTTTACTGAGAACACAAAACAAGTTGTCTTCGATTATTATATTTTATTATTATTTTTTGGTGGTACGCTGGCCTCTCACTATTGTAGCCTCTCCCGTTGCAGAGCACAGGCTCTGGACGTGCAGGCTCAGCGGCCATGGCTCACGGGCCCAGCCACTCCGCGGCATGTGGGATCTTCTCGGACTAGGGCACGAACCTTTGTCCCCTGCATCGGCAGGTGGACTCTCAACCACTGCGCCACCAGGGAAGCCCCTGCCTTAGATTATTTTACTAGAAATATAGAGACATCAGTGTGAGGTAGCTTAGTAAGGAAATAAAGAGACGAGGTTGAAACTCAGAAACTTGTAAATTCTGCTGTTAATCCATCCTGATGTGTGACCTTGGACACCCCAGTTTACTAGCCCTTGCCCCAGTCCCACTGTAAAAGGAAATTCCTGTGAGGAACTCACTTTATAACAGCATCACGCCTTAATTCACAGTGAAAAAATGGAAGTATTGCTATATTGGAGGATTTTACATATGAGCATAGAAAAAAGAAAAGGTCAGAAATTGCCCAGAGTATAAATCATATTATATTATAGGTCATATATTTTAAAAGCTCATTTAGAACAAAGACTCCTTCCTAAGTGTGTGTACATTTCATAAAATATTATTGACACACTCAAGACTCAATAAATAAGTGAAAATTCGGATTTTAGAATGATACCATTGGCAACATTTTATAAACATGCTGGAAAAGCTAATAGCATGGAATTTAAAAACTTCATAGCTGGGTATAAAGTTCTGAACTTAGAGAATCTGAAGACCCAGTTACAGCCCTTGTTGCCACTAGTAACTCTTGTGGGCAAGCTCGCAGATCTTGGGCTATCTGGTCCTAGTGGGTGTGGTGACTTCAGCTGTTTGAGATTCCTTTTCAGTTCAGGAAACTATGGATTTCTGTCTCTATGTAACATAACTACTGGGATTTAGAAAAACCAAGGAATTCTAAGAGCTATCCAGGGATCAAAACTTTTTATTTCTCCAAATTTAGAGTTCTAAAGACTTTTCATGGTTCAACACTAATAGCAACAGAAACTGGACTCTAAGGATAACAGTATATTAGTAGTATTTCCTTAGTTCTTAAAAAAGATCTAAAATTAGTTTTGCTAATTCTTAAGGCCATATGAATCCAGAATGATAAGAAGTAACCAGCATGCAGGACTCTGTTTAGAAGGATACCTATACAGATTAGCATCATGAAATTTCTACTGTGCTGCATAAGAATTAAGAAGTATTAACAAAAACATTTCTTTTGCCCAGGGAGAAATTTCACTGGAACAGTAGGCATGACTAAATAAGACCCTTTTAATATCTGAAGTTATCTGAACTAGTCTGAGCGTGCCAAGATTCTTAATTGGTCATTTAAAACTGACTTTTATCTGCATATATAGAGGTAAGATGGTGGTGCTTGCAATCAGCTTTATAAAGATTGCCACCTGCTGTTTGGAAAACATTTTACATATCTATTTACAAAAAAGATATTATACCTTATTGGCTAGGTTTATTCGTTGGCTTTCGTGCTTACAGGGAGATTGAAAAATTATCATATAAAACTGTAAACACTTTTTAGATTATATAATATATATATATATATATATATATATATATATATAATTTTGGTATTAACCGTAACATTTTCATTTTTCTCTTTTCAAAAATATGATTTGAAATCCCCTCATGTACGTAAATAACATTTTTGAATTAAAATGAATTATTGAATCAGTTAAACAATTCACAAATTAGTGCTTATACAGGGGTAAAAAAATAAATATATGTACCAAGCTTTTGAACATATATCCTAATCTTGCACATTCATACAAATCACATTATCCATTAAAAATTATATGTGACTATCAATTTCAAATATGCTTTCTGTCTCTGTAGAGTATAGAAATTTTATCAAAATAAAGGAGGTTTTTACTTTTAATATTTATCCTTTAACTTTTCAGTGCACAGCCATGTCATCCAGATTATTTTATCAAGAAAGTGGGATTTATAAATAATTCAGTTTTCCACAGTGGACTTGATTTATATATTGGCTTTTCAACTCCACACAACTGTTTCTCTGTAGTTAATATATATTCCTTTATGATTAGAGCATAGGTTTCCTAATTTCTGCCATTAGATTGCTCCAAATTTACACATTGACAATATAAATTGAGAAAACTTTCAAATTATCTTAACAGTTGCTAAGGCATTTTTTCTCATTTTGTCAGTGATAAAGCCTGAACAAATGTCTCTTCTGAAACAACGTTTTTTTCTAGTATTATTTTTAGTACTGTTCTCTCTTAATTTTTCTTCCTCTTGCTGGAAGCAAATAAACTAGTATTTATTTGTATGCTTCACTTAATTTGGATACAAAACAAATTAATCAAGTTTTCCAAGAGACCCTCAGTTATCAGGAAGGAGAAATGTAATATATGCACATCTTTGTCTGGATAATTAATAAAAATAATGATTAGTCATCTGGGTTTAATCAAAAGCTGTTATGGCATCTACTAAAAATGGAAAATAAAAAATGTTTTCCCATCAAGATTAGGATATTTCTTTCCTGGTAAATAGATAAAATGAAAGTATTAAAAAGGGCATCAATGATGCCCCTGTCTTCATAAGAAAAGAGAATTAGAGGGATTAAAAAATTATATTATTACTTTTTTTAAATACCGCTAGTTAAAGAATAGAGTAGCTACAAAGGAGATAATTAAGTTGCCCAATTTTTAAATTGGTCAACCTCACCAAGTAATGACTTCGTTGATCTCAATCTTATTGTACACCCAGGCTTTGAGGGTTAAAATAGTAGAAAGTTAATAGCTCCCCTAATTATTTTATGTTGCTACAATGTGAAAAAATACTATTTTTAATCTTTCGTTTGGTTTTTTTTTTTTCCCCCAGTATTCCACTGGTTAATATCATTCAGAAAGCAGAGTTACTGGTGATTGGCCTACATTAGCCCAGGCTTCCCAGGGCCTCCCTGCTCTGCTCCCAGGGAAGGGTTTGCTCTTTCCAGAGCCCAATTATAGGATGTATGACTCTTTAGTCATTAGTTGCTAAATTGGAAACTGCCATTCACAGAGAGACATTACACTTAATTTATACATAAAATGTCCTTTTTGGAGTCACCATTGCTTTGTCTGCAAGTGGTAAGTGAAGCCTGCAGGTTAAATGTTCTGAGAAAAACTTTGAAGTAAGTGTGCCATACCATAAATGTACATGGTAACATCAACTTAGACCAGAGATGGAGCAATTATTGGGATACTGAACTCTAGATGTTCATCCCAAGGGAAGTCAGCAGTGATGCTGTGGGCTCAGACTTGTCCTGCACATTGGAATGCATTTGTGTTGGAATTTGGCCCCCTGTAATGTGCTGACTCTAAGCTCTCAACAGCCCCCCACCCCTCTGGAGTGACTGTTTCTGCAAGATTGCTCCCCAACAGAATTATGTCTTCTTTGAAGACCAAGAGAGCCGTTCATTTCGTTTCTGAGTAATTTTCCTTCAGTAGAAAGAAAGCATCACCATGCTTGCTTCCTTTGGGATCCTACCTTCTCTGAGTGCCTCTCGATATTGCCCAAGCTGTGCTTCTCAAAATTTAGTGGACAAATCCCTTTTAAAATCACATTAAAAAAATACTTAGGAATAAAACTGACCAAGGAGGTGACTTATATGCTGAAAACCATAAAACATTAATAAAGGAAATTGAAGATGATTCAAATAAATGGAAAGATATCCCATGCTATTGGATTGGAAGAATTAATATTGGTAAAATGGCCATACTACCCAAAGCAATCTACAGATTTAATGCAATCCCTATCAAATTACCCATGACATTTTTCACAGAAATAGAACAAATAATCCTAAAATTCATATGGGACCATAAAAGACCCACACTTGCCAAAGAAATCCTGAGGAAAAAGAACAAAGCAGGAGGCATAACCCTCCCAGATGTCAGATAATACTACAAAGTTACTACAATCAAAATAGCATGGTATTGGCACAAAAACAGACATATGGATCAATGGAACAGAAATAGAGAGTCCAGAAATAAACCTGCACACCTACAGTCAATTAATCTACAATGAAGGAGGCAAGAATACACCATGGAGAAAAGACAATCTCTTCAGCAAGTCGTGTTGGGAAAGCTGGACAGCTCAATGTAAATCAGTGAAGTTAGAACACACCCTCACACCATACACAAAAACAAACTCAAAATCGCTTAAAGACTTAAATATAAGACGTGACACCATAAAACTCCTAGAAGACAACATAGGCAAAACATTCTCTGATATAAGTCATACTAGTGTTATTCTTAGGTCTGTCTCCCAAGGCAATAGAAATAAAAGCTAAAATAAACAAATGGGACCTAATCAAACTTACAAGCTTTTTCATAGCAAACCATAAACAAAACAAAAAGACAACCTGCAGACTGGGAGAAAATATTTGTAAATGATGAGAACAACAAGGGCTTAATTTCCAAAATATTCAAACAGCTCATACAACTCAATAACAACAACAACAAAAAAATACAACCCATTTGAAAAATGGGCAGAAGACCTAAATAAACATTGCTCCAAAGAAGAGACATAGATGGCCAATAGGCACATGAAAATATGCTCAACATAGCTAATTACTAGAAAAATGCAAACCAAAACTACCATGGGGTATCACCTCACACCGGTCAGAATGGCCATCATTAAAAAGTGTACAAACAACAAATGCTGGAGAGGGTGTAGAGAAAAGGGAACCCTCTTACACTGTTGGTGGGAATGTCAACTGGTGCAGCCACTATGGAAAACAGTATAGAGGTTCCTCAAAAAACTAAAAATAGAACTACCATATGATTCAGCAACCCCACTCCTAAGCATATATCCAGACAAGTCTATAATTAAAAAAGATGCATGCACCTCAAACTTTAGAGTACAAAAGAATTACCCAGAGGGCTTGTTTCATTTTTTTATTATTTTTTTAATATTTATTTTATTTATTTATTTGGCTGCACCAGCTCTTAGTTGTGGCAAGCGGGATCTAGTTCCCTGACTAGGGATCAAACCTGGGCCCCCTGCATTGGGAGCATGGAGCCTTAACCACTGAACCACCAAGGATGCCCCCAGAGGGCTTGTTAAGACAGAGATTCATGAGCCAATGTCCTCTGCCACAAAGTTCTGATTCAGTAGGTCTGGTCCAGGCCTGGGAATCTGCATTTCTAACAAGCTCCCAGATGATGGTGATGATGCTGCAGATTACCTCTTGGGTTGCACCAGCCTCGAGTATAAGTAAGTAAGTAAATAACTAAATAAATATTAGTGATAAAACTCATGAAGAGTGGAAACAGTTCTCCACCTCAGCTCCACTGTTGAAAGTTAAGGTATCATCTGAATAAGGCTGCAGAATTTTGTCTTATTCACACTTCTTCACACATAAATAAGAAGGGATTGTTTCTGGAGTCAGTTCATAATGAAAATACAGACAATGCATTTCAAGTCTCCCTACCCAATTCTTGTTTCAACCAAAATAAAACAGAAAAATAGGGCAATTAACTAGCCCCTGTAGACAAAGTGGGATGGTTTAGGCAGAGCTGCTCAGTTGTACAGCAGTAGTACTCCTGTTTTGTGGGGAGCTGGAGGGGTGTCACTAGGACCTGTCTGATGTGAGGCTCTGCCCCACCAGGACACAGACCTTCTGTAGCAGGAGTGTGCTTTCACTGCTCCGTCCCCCAAGGCTCTGAGCTACTATACACACACAGGTGGATAATATCTGGGCTGGGTGTCAGGGCGGAGGATGGGGTCTGAGTGCACATCGACTTAAAGTTCTCAGTTCCCAGTTGGAGGAGTGGGGAATTAATTAATCACTATCAATATAAATATTTTGTCTCTGTTAGAGACAAGTTAAAAAGTTAGACTTCTAAATTGTGTGGACCACCGTATTTTAGGGTTAAACGTAATCATTCTTGGAAACCCAAATATGTAAGTGTAAAATTTACATATTTTAAAGAGAAAAAAATTCATAGGGCTTCCCTGGTGGTGCAGTGGTTAAGAATCCTCCTGCCAATGCAGGGGACACGGGTTCGAGCCCTGGTCCAGGAAGATCCCACATGCCACGGAGCAACTAAGCCCATAAGCCATGACCGCTGAGCCTGCGCTCTAGAGCCCGCGAGCCACAACTGTTGAGCCCATGTGCCACAACTACTGAAGCCCGAGCTCCTAGAGCCCGTGCCCTGCAACAAAGAGAAGCCATTGCAATGAGATGCCCATGTACCACCACGAAGAGTAGCCCCCGCTCAGCACAACTAGAGAAAGCCCACGCGCATCAACAAAGACACAGCGCAGCCATAAATAAATAAATACATTTATTTTAAAAAAAGCAGCATACTAGTCTCTACTGAAATATTCACATACAAGTTGGCACCTGCTTTACCTTTTTGATTCCAGACCACAAGACTAATCACTACTAGTACTTTAAAAAACTCCTATTTCATTAGAATTGCTGTTATTTTTGCTGTCAGATGTTATGTGTATACCCCGTAAGGAACTATATTATTACCTGTTCAGTTTCAAAAGGTTAAGGCAAGTGTTTCACTGCACATTTTTGGACATGGCAAGTAATGTCACACCCACACAGTTCATACCAACCGTTCACCTGAAACCAACCACTGAGTCCAGTGGTGGCCATACGTGGCACTAGGGACTGACTTTTCTCCTCTGCAATGTCCTATTTTTTTTTTTTTTTTGCTAGGTCACTTCAGATACATTCTACAAAGTAGGGAAATAAATTAGAACTTGAAGGTACCCCATAGGGAGAGAGGCCTCCTGGTGTTTAACCAATCTCCAGGGAAGCATCCCATCCTCCCGAAAAGCCGGGGCTTCCTGACCTGCTCCTGTCCGAGATTCTACAGCAAATCAATTCAGTGTTAGAAGCAGAATTAAGGGAGAACCACTGGGCTCTGACATAATCAGTATATATGCCAGATAGTACTCTAGGCCTGCTATTCAAACCTGTTGCTATGGAAATAATTATTATCATAATTCGCCTTATCAGATTGCTCATCAGATGAAGCTGGAAGAAAACTCTCACAGCTTCTGCACAGCAAAAACTTAACAAGCAGTTTGTTGTAATCCTATATTACTCTACCTTGACCAGTTTAGAAATATTTGGCAATCATTCTGATGATGCTGAATGCTGATCATTCGCAAATGGAAACAGAAAATTTAAGCAGCACGTTTTACGTCTTTTATTTCTTCCTTTCAGTCCACATTGTTTTGACAATAAAAATAAACATATTTTAAGGATCACTTAATGATTTTTAATGAATAAAATGAACATTAATGCAATTAGTAAACTCCTTTTGGGGTTTAAGTTTTCCCAAGACACTAAACCTGAACGTTGGCCCTTGACATTTCTCATCCCCACTTATTTTCCTCCCCTCACACATCCTGAAGCGTGAATGGCCCTGAGATCCTGCCCCTGGTGCTTTGATTGCTTTCTCTCTCTCTCCAGCTGTCACCTGTGTGAGAACTGGCACCTCAGAGACCTTTCCAACTGAGGTATCAAATGAGACCCTTATGCCCCCAGGGGAGCTTTTCTGTCTGAAGTTCTCCCTCTTTCTTTCCAACCTCTTTCCTAGTGGGGGAGTCCACCTGGGTCAAGCCTTTCCTCCTGGGGCCCTGCTTTCTCCTCCCCCGGTCACTGCCTTCCAGCGGAAAATCTGGGGGGTGTGGTCAAACCAAGGTTGACTTGGGCCTCATTGTCCTCATACATTAAATGGGATAATGATACATGTCCAGGGGATTGTTTCAAGGATGCAGTGATAGAATACTCTAGATTAGAGTGATTAAAGTGCAGTCCAGGTCTTCTATGTCCATTACCCATATTATGACATCAACCCCATTATCTAATCTCTTCCACATAGGTTCTTATCTGATGATTCTCCCCTATCCATGGCCTTAATCATGTGACTCGCTCATTAAAAAAACTTCCGTGGCTTCTGGTTCCCTGCCCGATTCCATGCATACTGAGATCCCGGGGACAGTAGTGTCCTCATCCGTGGCTCATTTGTACATACGGCAAATCTCTGTATGTAAACAACCAAGCAGACGCAGTCTCTGGTTCCTGGATCGAGAGGCACGTATTCTGTCCTTTCTCTGTTGCTTGCCCTCCTGTTCACCTGGACTCCCCTAGTGTCCTGGGCCCTCATCTTCACCTACTGAAATAGGAGCACCTTGGGAGCCCAAACCATTAGAAGCTGTCTTCTCACTTAAGCATTCTTTCTCCCACAACTGCATGGGTGTTCTTTCTTTTTTGAACCCTTATAAACTTGCTTTGTGCTTCCATTATTATATATTGCTATTATATTTTATTATATATATATATATATATATATATATATATATATATATATATATATATACCTCTTAGCTAGAATTCCAGCTTATTGCAAATGAGCTATATATTTTCACTTTCCAAATCCCCTACTCTGCACTGACTGTAGCAGGTCCTTAGATATATGCTCTTTTGAATGTATTTATTCCATATCATAAAATCTATAACTGGACTAATGAAATCATCTGTGTAAAAGCATGTGAATACACTTCAAAATGACTATGATAGTAATACATTTTATAATCTGACTTTACTCTTTCAAAATGCTGTTAGATTACTTACTTAGAATTTGAATGGATGTTTTTAGTGCATCTACTATTTTTATTTTGTAGTTAGAATTTGTGACACGATCCTTCCTTCTTTAGAAATAAATCATCGAGATGTTGGGGGTAAAAAAAATATGTAAGTTTCTATAGCAAGTTACTCAGTTTCCCCAAATCTCAGCCCAGCTTATTCTTTTAGGCCAGAGCTCCTCAAGGTGGCCTCGGAGCCATTTTGTCGGGCTAGCATGGGTCCCAGGTTTGCCCAAATAGGGATTCCTAAGGCCTTAGGGCAGCTCACAAGACAGGAGGCCGTGGCCCATGGCCTTGAGCCTGAAGTAGCCTTGCCCATCCAAATGTTATCATTTGTTCCATCTGCTGTGACCTGGGGAAGCTGTGGAGTGCTGTTATCCTCAGCAGTTCCTAAAATGATGTAAAAAGGCAAGTTAGCACAGCACAAACCTCACGGGTGCTCCAGTATAAAACTTTGTCTCATGAAAGGATAGTTACTTAAGAGTTATTCCCCACAGTTAAAGTTAGCTATCTTTTTAATTATTATTTAACTTTGCTAACAAGTTGGAAGTAGGGCGACCTTGTCTAAGTTGAAATATAGAATTTAAAAAAATACTAATTCAGAATTTTGGGGTGTGTGTTATATATAACACATTGTCAGACCAAGTACTCAAACAGGCAACCTGAAATGCACACTGTTCGCTAGGGAATTCAAAGTTCGTGGTTTGCTGACTTCCAGACTTAGAAACAAATTTTTGCAAAATACTTATGTACTTATTTTAGTGCAACAAATGCTTAGAGATGGTGTAACATTCTCTGAAAATTGGCTGAAAGAGCTGTTGGGCTGAGGTACACCACCTCCTCAATGAGCGATTTCTCTCTGCCTTGTTTTGCCCATGTTTACAGGGATGACAATAATTGCATCCACTTTAAAGGTTCTGACAGTTATTTGAAAATATTTAATGTGCTTAGAAGATTGCCTAAATCATAGTATGTGTAAATATTGCTGTTGTAACGGTATAGCAACTTGAGACTGATAACAATCATTCTCTATAGAAGGAAGGCTATTATGAAACACATCTGATAAACACCGCTCTTTTTCCCTTCAGCCTTATTAGTAGCTGCATGAAGTCTTCACGTGTGTAAGCTACACTGCTGAATTAGAGATGTAAACTGCGTGAGCACAGAGGCTGAATATGTCTTATTTACCTCTGTACCCCCCAGCACAGGGGGTTCCCAAAATATAAGAATTAATGAATTGCCAGCAAGTGAAATTTGAAATACGGGGTCATGCATCGTGCATATTTTTTTCTTTTCTTTTTCTGCCTGCAGCTCTACAGTTTAGAATCAGTTTCTCTTTAATGCTGAAATTCTAGCATAAGTGGTGAAAACTAATTTTCCACATCAAATTAATTTAAACCCTGTATAATTTTTGCTATTTTTAAGAGACAGAAAATCAGTTTGAATAGACAGATTAACAGCTAATCACTAGGCAATTGCCACCTTGTTTTAAGGGCGCACGCTAACTATGTACTTGTGCCTTCAACTACAGTTGTATCTTACAGATGGGTTTTTATATCTTTGCACTAGTGAGAGCAAACAGTGAGATCTTTCAGCTGATGGACAGAGTCGTGGTTCCATTTTGCTGAGGCATAAAAAAGCAAGTGCTTCATATTGCCACACAATAATATGTTTTTATTTTGAGCACAGCAGCGTGGCCTGAGCTAATTATACATTTTCTAATTTACAAAGTGCACGCAGGTAGCATTAAACAGAAAAAAACAAAACAAAACAAAACATTAACACAAATCTCTATCTCCAGCTTTTGCTTCCCTCCTGCGCTTTCGTGCCATACACCAGACAGCTTTTTGATACCAAGATGCGCTCAGATAGCTCACACACAGAACTGTTCTCAGCATCTCTCCCAAGCCATATCCTCCCCGTGTGCTGTCACTCAGGGTAGAGCACACCAGACTCTCTCCCTGGATACCTGAGTTCATCTTTACTCCCTCTCTCATCCTCACCTCCTACACCTGCCCCGGAGCTGAGCCCATTCCTCCTCCTAAACACATTTGGACTCCACCCACTTCCTGCAGCCACTTCCTGTGATTCCACAGCCCTTCTTCCCCAGTTACACCCTTTCGATTGGCACAGGCCTCCTTGACATCAATCCCCTTGCCTGCCACCCACTCTCCAAACTGCCGGGACAGCATTCAAAACATGACATCTATTTCCCCCGCCCTTAAGTTCACACCCCTAGTTTACATCATCATCCTCACCCCCTCCTCCTCCTGCAGTGACCCACCTCTGTCCAGCCTCAGCTCTCCCAGGGGAGATGTTCCCCATGCCTTGGATGGACCAGGCTCTCCTTGCCCCTGTGGTTCCCGAGGCACAGTTGCCCATCCTTGTTGTTGGCTCCCCACTTTGTCCTTCACATCTCAACTTGGACATCCTTCTGGAAATCCTCTGCTGGCCTGCTTGCCCCTAAAGTACCCCTAGAGCAACCGGGACTCCTCTGATCATAGTGGGAGCCTGACGGCACTGTAATATCTCTACTTCTGTGGCCCTCGACATCTTGGAGTTGAGAGGCTCCGTCTATTCCTTTTTTTTTTTTTTTTTTTTTTTTTTTTTTTTTGCGGTACGTGAGCCTCTCACTGTTGTGGCCTCTCCTGCTGTGGAGCACAGGCTCCGGACGCGCAGGTTCAACAGCCATGGCTCACGGGCCCAGCCACTCCGCAGCATGTGGGATCCTCCCGGACCGGGGCATGAACCCGCGTGCCCTGCATCGGCAGGCGGACTCTCAACCACTGCACCACCAGGGAAGCCCTGTCTATTCCTTTTTTGTGCAGCACTTCCCAAGGAGACTGGGACATGATAGGTGTCCAAGTATTTGTAGAATGAATGATTCCATTCCTGTCACTGAGAAGACCCCAGGAAATTTCTCACCCCTGGGGACTTCATAAACCTGAGATGGAAGAAAATAAATTGTCATTTTAATATCTAGGCTGTTTTGCTTTGGGTATGAGCAGAAATAGACCTATTTTCTGAACTGATTTTTTTTTAAGATTTAATCTTCAAAGATGCCAGATCACCTTTGATGAAATATTTAAAGCAGCTGCGGGATTTGACATTCCTTCTAAAAAGCTGAAAATCCTGAACCGATTTGCACCTTTGAACCTCTGATTCCTCTGTCATCTTCCCTTCTTATCATTGTGTACTGAGTTTCTATCTACAAGAAGCACGGCAAATCCAAAGTTTCATGCATTTAGAGGAGAAAACAAAGTTTGCTGACTTCTCTAGGTTTAAAACAATTACTGTGATTTTTTTTTTTGGGGGGTCTGGTTAAAGTACCTCACATTGATTGTCACCAGGTAAATGGGAACTAACACTTACTTGAGTGGTGTGGTTGGAAAAATAACTGTTGAATCAGCTTCTTCCTTGACCAGTTAGGATGTATGCAGTTCATATCAGGGGCTTCTGAACAGGGTCTCCTGGACCCTTACCAAGTCAGGCACAGCCCTACAAGGTCAACTTTTGTAAATATCCAGTACCATGGAAACCCATTTTGGCTAATTTTTAGGAAAACTATGGTAGCTAACTTCTCTCTCTTATTGCTCTTAAATGAAAATGACTACCTTCTGCTGGCCTATTTCACACACAGAGTCCTCAGTACTTTGCAAAATCATCCTCATTCTCTGTCATCTTAAGCACTGGAGTACTGAACGTATAGATCTTCTGAACGTATTTGGTAGTTTTTGGTTAAAAATACACGTGTGGGGCTTCCCTGGTGGCGCAGTGGTTGAGAGTTTGCCTGCCGATGCAGGGGACACAGGTTCGTGCCCCAGTCCGGGATGATCCCATATGCTGCGGAGCGGCTGGGCCCATAAGCCATGGCTGCTGGGCCTGCGCATCTGGAGCCTGTGCTCCGCAACGGGAGAGGCCACAACAGTGAGAGGCCCACGTACCGCAAAAAAAAAATAATAATAATAATAATAAATAAAGTACACGTGTGCCTATAGTTCCCACTGTCATTTACCAGGACCTATAAGTGCTACATGCCGTTAAGAACGAAACAAAACAGAAAAAGCCCCGTCTTCACGGCGCTCACATTCTAGCAGGAGGCTAATAATCTAGTACTAATAAATAAGGGAGGACACGGTGTAGCAGTGTACGGTGAGGGGTGTCTTGGAGAACAGCCGGGCCAAGGAAGGGCTGGGGTGAGAAGGCGGGATTCCAGAAGAGCTTGAGGGCAGCGGACAGGAGCCACGAGGAGGTTTAGGGAGGGAAGGGGGAGGCGTGTCCTGGGCAGAAAGAGCAGGTGCACAGGCTGTGGGGTGAGGGTCCTCCTGGAGTTGCAGAAGCCCCCGGGGGGCAGTGAGCGTGGACGGGGGGAGCTGAGGAAGGGGCCAGACTGAGGCGCCTTGTAGCTGACACTCCTTTCATGGCTCAGCGTTGTACTTACATGGAAAGAAGGACCTTCCCCCACGTGGTATACCTTTAAAAAACAGTGGATCGGTCACCCATATCCTGCCTTGATTTTGAACCTCATCATTTCCAGGTGTGGACCCGGTAAACAGCTCACCCTGTTGGCTCACCCGTGCCATCTAGTGGTGATGGCTTGCAATTACCAGATTTTCTGACCCTAAGGTCGGCGGGGGCAGGGTGCTCTTGTGGGAATAACAATATGTGTCCAAGGTGGGAAGGGGGGTGATGAATTTGGAGACTGGGATCGCCATGTATACACTAATATGTATAAAATGGATAACTAATAAGAACCTGCTGTATAAAAATATATATAAAATAAAATTCAAAAAAAAAAGAAAAGAATTCAAAAAACCCCAACAAAAACAGATGAATGAATAATGAAAAAAAAAACTAAAACAATATGTGTGGAAAGCTTTCTGAAAACATACAGGGAAATGAAGACCTCCGGGTACAAATTGCTCCTTCATTGGCTTATGTAAAGCCTGAATCAGAAAAAAAAAAAAAACCTGAAAACTATAGCAACAAGTTTTACAAAATGTACTTCAACATCAATGGAGCCGAAGAAATTGTTTGAAAACAGAAAAAAATTACAAGTGAAGTGAAAGATTACAAAGAAAGAGTTAATGAGGAAAACCATGAGCAGAAGTTGGATATAGATAAACAAAAAGAATACTCAAGGGTCATAGTAACACCAGGTTAATTAATTAATTCTATAGAATTATATCAATTAATTAATTTTATAGAATTCAACTATGGAATAAACTATGCATGATGCATTTTGTGAGTTTTAACATGTATTATAAGTTTCATTTTCATATTCTGTGATAGTTTTGGTTGACATTTACAGAAACACAATTATCATCTGTTCCAGTGTTGTCCAGAGGGGTAGCTTTTAAAATTTCAACTTATATTAATTCAAATAGATATCTTTAAAACTCAGTTCTCAGTCTTGCTTGCCACATTTCAAGTGCTCGATAGCCACACTGACTAGACGCCACCATATTGGACAGTGAAATTTCCACTTCCATCATGGCAGAAAGTTCTACTGGATGGGCTAATCTACTATGTTGTTTCCTCAGTAGAACTGATGTACTCGACAAACATGTTCTGAACACCTACTATGTGCTACACAGCTTAGCAGTTCCTCACAGCAGATTAAAGAGAAATAAAGTAAAACATAATTAGTCTCCTAAAGGGCAAAATTTAGGAATTGAGGAGGCTCACACTGTAACCAGATGTTTTCCATCCATTGTGAGAAGAGATATAATACTTGTATATTCAATGACTGACGTACCGAGTGAGGCCTCCCAGAGAATACACCACTTAAGATGTGTTTTAAAGATATACAGGAATATTACCCAAAACAAGCAAACAAACAGAAAAACAAGGAGGGGAGAGAGTATTTTAAGTAGAGGATATAGCTTTTGCAAAGTTAGGGAAGTGTAAATTGGTACGGGGTATCTGGAGGATGACAGTTAGTTCTGTGTGGCTGGTCCATGGGACAATAAATGTGAATCATAATTGGAGAGCGAGGTTAGGGCTTGCTGGAAGGACCCTTTCATCACAGCAAGCACAGTCCTCTTTATCCTGTCAGATAACTGGAGAACCATGGAAAATTTTATGCAGCAAGTTATGGGAGTACTCTTCATTTTAGAGATTACTTTTTTGATGTGGCATAAAAGAAGGAAGTTGCTGGAGAATTGTAGCACTTCACACCCTGCCTCCCACATGTAATTAAAAAATATATATTTGGAATCAAAAAAAAAATCAATTCACCTCTCTGTGCCTGCCTGTTTTCCCTTTTGATAAATGGGGATAATAATGTCTGACTTATAAAGTTGTTGGGGAAAATTAAATGAGCCCATTCATGTAAGACTGTTAATAAGGGCTCAACGCCATTACTGCTATTAAAGGTTTGAAATTGTCTAGGGAAAGCATTTAACATAAGGAAAATGTAAGGGGTGGATGATTCTGCAAAGAATGCAGGGAATGAGATAGGGAGAAAGAATGGTCCAAGTGCTTGGTGGAGGCTTGAGAGAGAAGAGCTTTCTAAGACCCTAAAGAAAGGATTTCCAAGGAGGAGGGGGAAGTCAATATAAAAAGTACTGCAGGGAAGGTTTAGTGAGTGATGACCGAGGTGAGCGTGTTGGGTTTGGCCAGTAGGACATCACTGGTGGGTGAGGAGGGGATATTTATGAAGGTGAAGGGCCTGGTGAAGGTAGTGAAGAGGGTGTGCAGGAGTCAGGGTTCTAGAATCCAGTTCTGCTGATACCTCCACCAGCTCCATTGCCTTAGACGAGCCTCTTCTTTGGGGGCCCTGGTGCCCCCATCTGTAAAGAAGAAGGAAGTGGATTAGGTGATCTTCAGGGCCACTCTCAGTTCTGAATGCCCACGAGTTTCAACCACTCATCTTATTTCAGGTAATTATAAAGTGAATATTATTTCAAGATGGTAATGTCTCAAGCTGCATTCTTCACCTACTAACAACTGTAATGGGTCCTAATGGGGTCATACATTCTGAAGTAGAATTTGTTTCTGTAGAATTACATTAGAATGGGTTAAATAGTATACTGTCCCCAAAGGAAGAAATTGCTCCCTGGATATCACGCTCCTGTATATATTAGATACTTGTTATTTTGTAGGTCCTTGTTTACTTACTAAAGGTATTTCTATGGCCATATAGTCATTCATGTATTCACTCAACTTTGAACAACTTCTGTGTGCCAGACACACCTTTAAGTGCAAGATACAGAGATGAGAGGACCCAACTTATCCCAGACAAGTTGTGAGGACAAATATCAGAACATATAAATGGCAATTCTGTGTGAAAGCACAATAGGAGTTCTGTCTGGAGAAAGGACTAATGTGTTCTTTCAGGTTTGATGCAACATAGACAGACCTTCTTTTTTTTTTTTTTTTTTTTTTTTTTTTTTTTGCGGTACGCGGGCCTCTCACTGTTGTGGCCTCTCCCGCTGCGGAGCACAGGCTCTGGACGCACAGGCTCAGCAGCCATGGCTCACGGGCCCAGCTGCTCCGCAGCATGTGGGATCTTCCTGGACCGGGGCACGAACCCGCGTCCCCTGCATCAGCAGGCAGACTCTCAACCACTGCGCCACCAGGGAAGCCCAGACAGACCTTCTTCTTTCACGAATTCTTTGGCTTTCCATGAACATATTTCTGGTGTGCATCTGTTATTCTTGAAATTCCCTTTAACTTCCTCACCTCAGTAATCAAATGGAGCTTTTGAAAAGCATAAGGCTAAACGATAAAATCTGTTAATTTTTATATAATGTGGTATGATTGATATACTTATATGGAGAAATGAAAAGTTATGTATTTTTGCCCTTTATTTACTCTTATCACCTGCAGTTAATAATTCTGATATGGCTTTCAGTTTATTAGAAATCACTTTATTGTATGACATCCCCAAACCTTATGAATATAGGTGAATACTGGAAAGATTTTTATGTATATGCTTGAATATAATGTTCAATTTATAGGCAAATCCAAATGACCTTTTTTAAAAAGCCTGCACAGTAAGCACTTTCCAAAGAAAGTATATTTCTGTGAGAATTTTGTAGATAATGAAATGAAAGCTAGTGGTGTTTTGTTTCTGAAGACATCTTTGACATTTCAGTAAACAATACAATTTTAAGAAATGAAAACTCTCTGCAGTCACAGAGGTGCGTCTCAGGATTGCTTATAGCCAACATTTAAAAAATAAACACCACCGGCATTCAAGTCCCTCTGTTCTAAATTGCAGCACCTTATGAAATATGCCCAGAGGATTACCTGATGTCGATGGTGTGGAAAAGGACTCCAGCAGGAGACTTGGCCTTCAATCAGTGCCCACTGAATGCCACAGGTGATGTAGGATGACCCTCCAAAGTTGACCACCCACCAAGAGCAGTATGCTGTGTTCCTCACCATGCTTTGTCCTATATCCAAAAATCAATCTGTCCAATAAGCAGTTAATAAAACAATTTTAGTAAAGGGCTTCCTAAGTGGAGACAACGAAGAAACCTGGAAAATCGTGATGATGCAGTGGTTTCTCAGTGTGACTAATATGCACTGTAAAAATAATCAAAGTAACAATTTCACATGCATGTTTGTTAAAAGCGAGAAAACGTACAAACCCAGGTTTTCAGCCCGCTTCCCAGTTCCGTGTCACCTCCCAGCCTCCCTGTCGTAAAGCTCTCTGTTTTTGTGACTTGCAGGCACCGCTAGCAGACGCTGCTCGCTCAGTCTTCACGGAGTGGCCTTCTGGGAACAGCCGAGCTTTGCAAGATGCATATCAAATGAGTACAGACACTTGCAGCATTCAGTAGGTGCAAAAGCCAGCTTTAGTACTTGCTCTGTTTATATTTTGCTAATGATCGCTGTGTGAGAATTTAATCTTCTGCTATACAATCAAATCAGTAAAATCTCTGAAAAAAAATGCCTGAAGGAAAAAAGGCTGTGCTAGAAAGCTAATTTTTATAAGTCAGTGCTAAACAGTTTTGTTCCTAGGGTTTGGGTTTTTATGGATCCTGCTTAGATCCTGCTATTCAAATGAATGGATTCCTTGTCCAATGAGGGAAAGGCATGAATAAAATCTGCTACTCAGGCTTATCTATAAGAGTTAAACTATGTATTATGACTGGCACAAATCTGTGTTACATAGTATATAAGACTTATTTCAAAATACCATACATTTTTAAATTAAATTATTTAGAACTTTAGTAGGTGGGAAATGATAAAGCTGTGTCATGTAGGTATCAAATTTCTCACTGCATTTTGACATTAAGACACCAAAAAAAAAAAAAAAAAAAAAAAAAAAGGACAGGGTTACTGTATCAGAGAAAATTAGCTGCTTGCAAAAGATTATATGGGACAAATTTCCCAAAATAGCCCCTCTTCTCCCACACATCATTGAATTATTCACAGAGTATGCTGTATGAATATTTCGAGCACAGCTAAGTGTCACTTGGTATTTTACAAGTGCAAGCCATTGTCATTTTCGGAGACTGTTGTCATTCATCCTGGCAGTTGAGGGAGCTTCCTGCATGAACAAACATCGCGGGGCTCAGAACAAAATACAAGCCGGAGCCGCTGGAGAGCCCAACGTTGGCAGGGATGCTGCTCAGTTAAGAGCCTTGACGTTTTGTTGTGCTTATGTTTTCTTTCCATCTTCTTACCGTTGCTCACAAATAAGCCTGATTCTTAAAAAACCTAAAGAACATTTTTGCTTGTGGATAGAGAAGTAGCTTGTACAATAAGAATGCTTCTTAGTGAAGTAAATGTATTTGATTATCAGAAAAACAAAAAGCACATTTTAAAAACATCTGAAAACCAAATGCTGTCTAATATGCTTACTTACCAAATCAGTAATTAAACTGATGATTATTTGGCTACACAGACCCTTATTTCTATTATTGTGTGTATGTACATACATACATGTTATTGTGTGTGTGTATATATATATATATATATATATATATATATATATATATACCGATTACACACAAATACATATGTTTAATAATATATATTTATGTGCATATCAGTATTTGGTGATATTTGGCTTCACTGAGCCTTATTTCTGTCAAAATTGAAATATTTCAGAATTAAGCATATATATATATAACCAAGACTTTCTTATGAATTTAATTTTTAGTGAATTTTATTTTCCCCTAATTTTAGACATTCGACTCTGTTTACTTAATCTTAATAATATCCATATTTAGTTCTTGTTTATTCATGGTAATAAATATGAGAATACTTGCATGGATTAAGTAAACCATAGGTCAATTCTTACAAATTTGTTAAGAATTAATAATATCACTTCTTGACAGAAAAATTTTCCTTCCTAAATTCAGTGTTTTGCCCAGTAGTATTTAAATGAGTCTGCATTCTGTGAGTGCAGATCATCTGATAATGGACAGAAACAGAAACACTCAGTGAAACAGGAGAGATGGTCTCGGATTGTGAGTCGCATAGAAATCACGCAGTGATTGGACAGCCGATGTGTCCGCGCCCGTGCTGACTTGCAGACAGAAATCAAGTGCGTGATTTTGTAGAATAAGGAGCAGCCTCAGGGCATTCAGCTTCCACAGAGGACCAAGCACTCAGCTGGGCACTTTCACAAATTAACTTCAATCCCCACCACAACCTGCAAGTAGGCATCCCTGCCCCAGGTTGAAGCTCCGCTGGGGAGCAGTCCAGTTTCCTGAGGCAAGGGTGAAATTTGCATCCCAGGTACAACTGTTCCAAAACTTAAACTCCTTTCTGGAGGCCTTACTCCCTCCTTAGCCTTTGATTTGAAATCCTCTGCCCTAGATTCTGGTGCTGGCGGCACCTTCTTCTGGTTGTGTGTCCTTCGGAAAAGTCATTGATCTCACTCAAGTCTTGGCTTGCTATTTACAACTGAACTTGGTAGCCTCATCTTAGCACCTCTGGAGGTTTTGAGGAAAAGTAGATGAGATACTGTATGTGAGATGTTTGCAAAGCAAAGTGCTTTGTAACTCTGAGGTATTAATATCTACAGGTAAAGAAAATGGGTTGTGTTAAAAATTATCTCCATAAGAGTAAAATTTTAGAACTCAACAAGTTATTAACTTGAATGTTTCATGTGGAAAAATACAGATAGATATAGATGAATGGATAGATAGGTAGGTAGGCAGGTGGATAATTGAGTGGATGGATGGATGGATAGGATTGATGTCACATGTATTTTTTTTTTAATCACGTGAGGTTTTTTTAAAAATAAATTTGTTTATTTATTTATTTATTTATTTATTTTGGCTGCGTTGGGTCTTCATTGCTGCGTGCGGGCTTTTCTCTAGTGGTGGTGAGCGGGGGCTACTCTTCATTGAGGTGTGTGGGCTTCTCCTTGCAGTAGCTTCTCTTGTTGTGGAGCACAGGCTATAGGGCCTGCGGGCTTCATTAACTGTGGCACGTGAGCTCAGCAGTTGTGGCTCACGGGATCTAGAGCACAGGCTCAGTAGTTGTGGAGCACGGGCTTAGTTGCTCTGCGGCATGTGGGATCTTCCCGACCAGGTCTCAAACCCGTGTCCCCTGCATTGGCAGGCGATTCTTAACCACTGCACAACCAGGGAAGTCCCAGATGTCACATGTATTTTTGCTGATGAATTCTGTTTATATACACATATAGAAATATATACATACTTATACATCCATACATACATGTCTCTAGTACTTGCCTAGGGACCATGGTCTTCTCTTTTACAAGCTCAGGGAAGTATAGGACCAATGTATGCCTTAAAGAATGGTTACCTAGTACATCGAGCTCATCATGTGTACTCTGAAAAGTCAGTTGGAGCTGGAAATAAAATCCCCTTCCTTGCATGCTTGTACTTTTGTGGCTTCACATACTTTGCCTGAGTAGCAAAGCTAGGTAGTGATTACGATGTAGAATAGTTCTGTCTCCCACAATTTCTTAAATTACCTTGAAGACTCTGCCTCTTCTCTAGTAGAGTTTGTCATTTCACAATTTAATATTCTATTTTCCTTGGGGGATTCCATTTCTTGCTACTCTATATTCATAAAACTCATTAAATGTTAATTGTCACCTACTGCAGATAATTATTTAAAATAAGTAGATCTGTGCTTTCCACATAGATTACAATATTTTATATGCCCATTTTATAAAATATATGAAGACTAAGTTTGAAATGCCATTTTATCATCAACAAACATTAGTTAAGTGTGTTCTGTGAACTCTCATACTTATAAACCGATTGAGATAGACAGAAATGTGTCATTAATTAGTTTAATATATAAAATCACTAATCTGTCATATTGAACATTTATTGAATTCCTTGAGGACAGAAACCATTTCTTTTAATCTTCATTTCTCTAGTGCCCAACACAATGCTAAGCATATTCTAGATATTCCATAGGTGCTTGTGTAAAGAATGACTCTGCCACTTTTCTTATCAGGAGGGAGATGCTGGCAGCTGGAGAGTTCTAAGAAGGTGATGTACCAGACTTAATGTTCGTGAACTTTAACCACATGAAATTAATAAGTATTATCCCACACATGCAATTTTCCTAACCCCAAAATATCTAGAAATGTAGAGTGACTTATGACATTACTTCATGAACTTACTTGGCCATTGCAGAAGAATTTCAGTAAGCTAAAATTCATGAAGTCTCTTGGAAATTTTGTAAGATACAAAATTAAGAACTGTGATCCAACTGCTGTTTATAAAAAAAAAGTCACAAACAAATGCACACAGTTTAAAAAAGTGAGGCTAGAGGAATAAAGTGCTTAATGTAGTGGCATTCTTGGGGATTTCATGTGTTTTTTCCATATGTTAATATTTCATTTCATATTCTGGGATATTTTTTGAATTTTGTACCAAGCAAGGTAGAAATAATTTCTGAACCTATTGAGAAATAGGCACAGAGTTCAGGCACATTAAGAATAGTCTCTTTTACTTATAAAAATATTTGGAGAAAATGGGTGAATATTGTGGACCAAGGGGGCTAGTCCCACCTCTCCCCAAATTAAACAAACAGACCGCCTTGTCTCTGGTGCACCTGGACAATCAGGGTACCTCTCTCTCTCTCTCTCTCTCTTTTATTCACATACAAATACATGCCTACACACACACCCCCGAAGTGACAGATGACATAGAACTAGCAGAATGGATGCCCTCTGCAGTTAGACAGTTCTAGAACAAGGTCACAGATATTCCCCTAGCAGAAGTCCCTCCACATGGAAATTTGAAGAATTGGTATAAATGTGTTCTTTGAGGTCACTGTCCTTTATAACCTCTGTTTTATTTTTCAAGATGTCATTTAGAAGATGAATAGATACAGAAGTTGGAGCAATGATCTGTCTAGTCATGGAAGGGTTGATTTTGTGGGAAGGGATGTCAAGGAGCTGGAATTGTGGTTTAAGGACTTGTTTCTCCAGTTTTCTTCTACTTTTATGAGTGTTAATTAGAAAGAGAGAGAATGAGAGAGAGAGATAAGGTGGAAGGTTAGGGTGAGTGAGAGGGAGACAAAGACAGAGAGAGAGGCAGAGAGAGGCTGGGGTGGAGAATGTACTTGCTGCTTCTTGCAGGGCCCAGCAGGAGGGCAAGTGACACAGGATTGGAGGTGCACCAAAGAGTGAGTGAATCACTCAGTTTATTACACACAATAAGCACTCAACACAGAGTTGTGAAAATAGAAGAGGGAGTAACAAACCCCTCCTGGAAAAGTCCAGGAAGGAGGCAGTGATCTCTGGTCTGGCAACATGTCTTGGACAAGCGTGAGTGGGGAGTTGCCATCCCCTCCAATGGGAACGGCTCTCAGCTGCGTGGCATCGGGTCCTCCAGGGAAGAGTCTTCACATCACTCAGCTTAGTGGTCTCTTTTTAAGGAGTAACAGTTAGCCCAGGAAAAGGGGTCTTGACTTTACTCATTCTCCCTCTGTTCCAGTGAAGTACATCACCTGTCAACGTTCTTGTCTAAAGTAACACTCTTAGTTTATCACTCCAAAACACTCATAGTCCTACAGGGGATGTTTCAAAACAACTAGCATGGAAGTTCATACTGGCCACTGTGACTCATTTTGAGCTCTTCATCGTGTCTTAAGGTAGCTTGAATCCTGTAAGTTTCACACTAGTTGAGTAGGAATCATAATACCAAATAAATCACATCATAGCACATGCTTTATATTAACCCATATCCCTTACCTTCCAGGTGAATTTTGCTCCATTGCAACAAAACTTCTCACACATCACACTTCGTTGGCCACCACCTAGTTGCACAAATGCCAAACACATTGACTAAAAGAGGCTAATACATTTGATGACTGCAGCTTTTTTAGAGGAAAGGAAGAAAACAATGGCCACCATAGTTTTGTTTACCCCAAATATATTTTGAGCCAGAAAAGTAGACAAGTCTTACTGTTTTTTTAATGAGCAATTGCAACACAAAGAACCGAGTGCTATGGTCCAGCCAACCAGCGGAACTAGTAGATGATTTTAATTTTTGAATATTCATCACTTAAGTAAAGGTAAGTGAGCCTGAGAGAACAAGAGTTATTTGTTCTGCCAGTTTTTTGCAGTATAATGTCAGTGTTTATTAGGAGAGAGAGAGAACAGTAGAACATTAGAACACAGCAAGTGATAGAGAAATCAGGAAGAAGAAACTAGATCAGTAGAATTTTAATCCTGGCTGAACATAATAACCATGTGGTAGTTCTTTAAAAAATACCAATTTGGGAAGTTCACCCAAGGCCAGTTAAGTGGATTTGTTACTAGCCTATAGCGCACATTCAATAATGTGAACTATTATTGTTATTGATTACAACATTAATTTGGCATTCATATACATGTATTTCTACTTACTTGGCCCTCTCATGATAGAATGTGGACATCCTCCTTTTAAGTACTCAAGGCACAGCACATGGCTGCCTTCTTATTTCTGTTGCCAAGTTTCAGGTTTCTCAGAATCCTCACTCCCAGAGCTCAAATAATTATTGCAGAATCCAACAATGCCAAGGAAATGTTGAAAAACATTATTTCCTTTAAAATGGACAGAAGGCTCTTAATTTATTCAAGGCCATACGTTAAGGTTTTGGCATCTGAGTTCAACTTCACAATCCCAAAGTTTTCAACGTGAGGTCCTAAATAAAATGATGAGCTTACTGAGTGTTCATATAGCTCACATTTATTGAATGCTATCTACCCTGAAGGAGCTGATTGAAAAATAAATTTGGAAGGAAGATGTTAATTAAATCTTGATATTTTAAGCAATTCATATTGCAAAGTTTACAATGTATTTCAAGGACAAGATAGAGAATATTTTAAACTTTATATTCCATATGGTGTCTGTTCTAAATACTCAACTCTTGTGTTGTAACACAAGAGGAACTATAGACAATTAGTGAACATGGCTGTGTTCCCATAAAACTTTTACAAAAACAGGCAATGGGCTGAATTTGGCCCAGGGGCTGTAGTTCACTAACTCCTGGTCTATAATATACATTTTATTTTAAGTTGGTTTCTTTTTTTTAACATTTCAACTCTATTAGAATTCTCCATCAGAGAATGGACTTTTATTTTGTTCTTCTCTTCTCTGTTTTCTTTGACATCTTAACAAGTCATTTAAAATTTATTTTCAGCAAAATCTAAGATGGATAGTCTGTGAAGGGCTTGTTTTTTTTCTTTCATCAGTCACATCATCTGACATATGTAGTAAATATTTTAAAATAAATTTATTTATTTCTTTTTGGCTGCATCAGGTCTTTGTTGCTGCATGCGGGCTTTCTCTAGTTGCAGCAAGCGGGGGCTACTCTTCGTTGCATTGCGCAGACTTCTCATTGAAGTGGCTTATCTTGTTGTGGAGCTCTAGGTGTGTGGGCTGCAGTAGTGGTGGCTTGTGGGCTCAGTAGTTGTGGCTCGTGGGCTCAGCAGTTGTGGCTCGTGGGCTCAGTAGTTGTGGCTCACAGGCTCAGTAGTTGTGGATTCTTAACCACTGCAGCCAAGGATTCATCTGGGTCAAGATGTTTTGCAGTTTTCATCAGACTACCACATCCCCTTAGTCTCCCTTTCTCCACTGTGTGTTCTTATACGCTTTGGATAGAGAGCTCATGTGTGCCCATCCTATCAGTCCTGAGAAACTGTAGAAGATTCAGCTCTTCCCTTCAGAGTGTCCAGGCTTTCTGCCCAGGCAATTTCAAATACATCAAATGTCTTGAGTGGGAGGCAGCTGGTTACTTAAAGCTGGACTCCTCCCTCACTAGGCGTTTGTTTCTAAATGCCTACTTACAAGGTTGGAGAAAACTGCACTCTGCTTTTTACAAGTGTTTATCCTAACTCTTCAGCTTCCTACACATTCCAAAAATCCAGCCAACGACTCATGGAGAGAAATCCCAGTAAGATATTTAGGGACCCTTCAATTTCCATTATAGTTCTTTAGCCCTGAGCAACCAAAGAACATTAGTTTCTCTTTCTACCCTAGAAGTTCTCTGCCTTGGCCACACCTTCCCCTCACTTTTTGCCAAAATTTAGCAAACATTCCTAAGGGGATAAAAAACAGCTGGCTGAAATTGTTTGCCTACCTCAGAAAGGATCTCTTCTTTCTGGAAACTTAGTTCATCTCATCCATAGCTCGCTGAAGCTCTGCGAGCTTGAAGAATATGATTTCCGTAATTTATATGGTTTTTCCTAGTTGTAGTGGCAAACACATTGGCCTTACAGGAATTACTACACTTTACTAAACTGACAAATTTTCAATGTATTATAAAATATTTTAAAAAATCTTTAGGCACATATGATAGTGTTTCCCAGGGAATTTTAAGGGAGTCTATTACAAAGCTGTATAATGAAATACTTCTAAAATTATACTTTATTTCCTCTTTATAAAAAATGCACAACATATTACTGATTATATCTATAAATCTCAGAAGATTTTTAAGCTTCTCCCTTATTATGGATTATTGTAACTTGGTGAAGAAATGTTAGAATTAGTTTTAGGCATTGAAATCCACTGACTTGAAACTTATTCATGGGATGATTTAATGGAATATACTTGTACAGATAATTATGTTTAGGCTAATGCCAAAGGAAAATATTATAAATCAAAGTGTACTCTATTATTTAATCATTCATCCATCCATTCAACTACTCATTAGTTATTCTACAAATATCTACTGGGCTTTAACTAGGTGCAACACAGTGTAAGGACCCAAGTATGCAACTTGAATATGACACACACAACAAATACAAAATAAAGTAGACAGGAAAAGAGACGAAATAATTCCAAACTGTGATACGTTGGAGGAGCTTAACAAAGTGTCAACATAGGGAATAAAGTTTGGGCACTACTTTACATAAGAAAGTCAATGAGATATCAAAGAGGAAATGATATTATAAGAGTGACCAGAAGGATGAGATAGATGTAGACATGCAAAGAGTGGAGAGAATGAGTTTTTCAGAGCATGAGTGTACATTCTACTGGGGAGAATAGCGTGTGGGAAAACCATGAGGTGTTTAAGGAAGTGAAACTCGATCCAGTGGTCAGAGATATTGAGCAAGAAGAGTGTCATGAGATGAAGTTGGAGAACTGGATAAGGAAAAAATTATTCTGTGCCTTAAAGACCTTAGCTAAGAGTTTGGATTTTATTCTAAGGGGAATGGGAAGCCATTGACAGTAAGGAGTGATATGCTTCAATATAATGGAAGAGGGTGAGCGGACCGTTCTATAGGGAATAGAATGTAGAGGGCAGGATGGGAAGTTGTGGAGCTCACTGCAGAATCCAGAGGAGAGATGATGGAACCCTTTATTAAGGTTGAGCGAGAACATGCAGCTGATGTGATATCATTTTCTGAAATGAGAAGGCAAGACAATGAAGGTTAACTTGAGACAGGTGGCTTAGGGGTTGCCAAAGGTTGCATGGCATAAAAGTGTGACATAAAGAACTTAGAGTAGAACTAGCCAGTGTAGATGTGACTTGTCTCCAGGAAAGTTGAGCTACTCGGATGCAGGTGTAGAGAATGCATTTGGTAGAGCCAAGATGTTTTCTGAAGACCAAAAGTAGAAGCAGCACCTAGGAGCTTGATAGAAATATAGAACCTATCCCAGACCTGCACTTTGAAAAGTTACATTTGTGATTCATATACACATTACAATTTAAGAAGTACTGTGGTAGAGTTTATCTAGGTTTGAAGTTTTACTGAATGGATGCAAAGAATTTAAATAAGTGCTGGCCAGCTCCATACCATTGAAACGCATAGTATGTTAAATGATACCTAGTTTCTCTCTCCTAGCAAATGGGAGGATCGTGCTTCTTCACCCCTTGAAGTTCCAGCCAACTGGTTGTGCATGGAAGTGATCTTTCTTATTTCAGGCTTGGGAATGTCCTTGCCAGTGCAAAATCCTTCATCCTCTGTCATCCTAAGCCCCTGAGTGACTAGCATGAACAGAGCCTCCCTGACGACCTGGGTTGCATATGTAAAGTGAGTGAGAAATACATCTTTTGTTTTTAGGTACTGAGATTTGGGAGTTGTTTGTTATCACAACATAATCTATCCCATTCTGACTGATGCAGTATCTCTAGAACTAGAAAACCAAGTAACAGAAACAGAATTGAAAAAGCCTCAGAGAAGGAGGGTTACTTATTGCTCTGCCTCCCATTGGGCAGGTGCCTGAAAGTTTGGGTCCCGATCTGGAACCACCATACTACTTTGAGCTCATGCATATGCTCTAGTGCTGTCCCCTGCGTCAGAATATTAATAATCATTCTAGATTTGTTTGGTGTTAAGAAAGGAAATTCCACCTACCTATGGCCTATACTCGGGAATTGTACTTTTAAATTTTGACTAGAAATTAAAGCTATTCCTAGTTTTTTTGCGAGGAGGTACGTTTACTCTGTTTTCATTCTTACTTTGGAACTTTGCAGGTTTTATAAGGAAATATGCACAGTGTGTACCCGGCTCAGTTTTCTTCATGACTCAGTTTATTCTCATAACAATACCTTGTAATCCTCAAATTCATGGCATCCTCTCTCTCACTTCAGGAATTCCTGGGGCAAGAAATTATGATACTCAATGCGCCTATGGTCAAATGCTTTTCATCCTGGGTTCTGGGCAATAATATATAATTTATGTAGGGTAATATTTAACTAAATCTCCCTATCACATTGTCTCTAGAGGAGAATTGTCTTTTCATATTTGAAGTCCTAGCCCTAAGATGAATGTATGTTTTTTTAATATCAAATATAGGGAAAATTGAGAAATATTCATGTACTAGAACAAAAGATATACTTTCTTTTCTATACAGAATGATCTCTGTCTTTCCTGGAGACACCAGATAAACCTGTAAATTATTATTATTATTTTTTTTGTGTGTGTGTGGTACGCGGGCCTCTCACTGCCGTGGCCTCTCCCGTTGTGTAGCACAGGCTCTGGATGCACAGGCTCATCGGCCATGGCTCACGGGTCCAGCCGCTCCACAGCACGTGGGATCCTCCCAGACCGGGGCACGAACCCGCATCCCCTGCATTGGCAGGCAGACTCCCAACCACTGCACCACCAGGGAAGCCCCTGTAAATAATTTAAAACTATCATTCAGTGAGTGACTTTTGTCTTAGAAAATGATAGTTATTAACTGAAGCAAAAGATGTATATTTAGATCATTGCTTTATGAAAAGAAGTTTCTTGTATAATTATCTTTTAATTGAAGCCACTTAGAGCTGTGAGAACCTTTAATATACCTTACAGATGGATTGTAGGAGTTGAAGCTGAAAATAATATATGAATATATGATGTTTAAAGTGTGTCATTTGCACAGAGTGACTACAATGACCCTTTTTTTAGGATTCACAATAGAGACAACTGTGGCTGGCAGTGGGAGGCATAAAGTGAAAAAAATAAGGTTATTTCAGAAACACGCTTACTCTTTAAACCATGACCCTAACCACATCTCTCTATGTAAAGAACAAAGAGGCTTAATCCAGAAGTATAAAAAGCAACTATTTTGAGACTTTTTTTTTTTTGCCTTTCACTGTTGATCTTGTCAACAGTATTAAATGTGAATGACACAGAAACTTTTAAAGCTTGTCCTTTGGAGAAAAAAATGTTCATAGGGTACAACAATGTGAGCAGATATAATCACTGACAATTATAATTTTATAGGAAATATTAAAATTATAAATCTTTCTGAACTATTTCAGTGACTAAAATAAGAGAATTTAAAAAAATAAAGCCCAAGGGAAACAGAAACCTTGATGTATCCATGGGGACTTTTCTCTCCACTTGAATAAAACTACCTAGAAAATCTTTTATAGATATTGATAAATGGCTTTAGGGACATTTCTGCATTGCATTAAAAAATACTGACCACTACTCAAATAATTGACAGTACCTCAACAGCCTGGAAAGTTGCTCTTCAAGCCTCTTGATTTTTATATTCTTTCTACATATGAAAAAGATTTAGTGTCTCTTTAAAACCAACGTGGTTGAGGATAACTTCTAAATATTTAAGCATTGTGATAGTCTCTAACAACAGTGCTGTATAAAACCTAGTTAAGTGTGTGGTGTTAAGAGCATGGACCCTGGAATCCAACTGCTTAAGCTCAAATCTTGGTACAATTTAGGAGCTAGGCAATCCTGGGGGACTCATGTCAACACACTGTGTCTCTACATCTTCATCTGTTAAATGTGGATAATTATGGCACCTCCAATGGTCGTTTTAAAACTCAGATGAGATAATTTATGTAAAACATAGTCCCATGCTTGCCATAAAATAGGCATTTAATAAATGCTATATTTTGTTGTAATTATCATTATTTTTAAAAGGTAGAAATTCTGTAACTATAACTGTAGAAATTTAAAATTTCTGAAATAGTTTGCCTATTTATATTAATTGGATAACATTTAAAAGACAATTCTGTCAGAAAATGTAAATGTTCTCTAATTATTACATACTTCTTTGTTTTGAATAATTGTGGACAGCTATGTTTTTACCTTGTTGACTTTTGAGGATTATAGTTATAAAAGGAAAAAGAAAATTCTTCTGTGGTTTCAGTTTAATTTAACAAGCACTTTGAGAGTATATTTCTGTGTGTCAGACAATGTGCTGGAAATTACAGGGTAAACAAATTGAAAAAAGAAACTACAGGCCCTTTAGGAGTTTATGGTCTAATAGATTGGATAAGATAAGAACATAAACACTATAATAATATAAGATAGAGCAAGATTTCTTATATGAGGTTTGAAAGTAGAGATCATATAATGATTGTAGTTATCTGAAAAGAATTCAGGAAGGAGAAAAGAAAACAATTTAACAAAAGGTTCTGGGGAAAGCATTTAAATTTATAGAAGCACATAAGTCGGGGAGTAAGAGCAGGATCTATGGGCTTTCTTTGGGGAATGGTGAATAGTTCATTCTGGTTGGTATTAGGGAACTGCAGCAGGAGAGGAACAGTGGGATGGACCAAGCTAGTACTTCACAGATCATACTGAGGTTCTGCATAAACTACAGCAAGAATATATTTTCAAATATTATGTTATCACTGAGCTCAAAAGAAAGAGAAATACTTAGATATCAGAAATGAGGGGGAAAAAGTGAAAGCCAGAGTGATAGGGGAAAGCTGATTCTTCAACAGCCTGGGAGAGTTTCAGATTATATGTGAGTCCTAGGTACTGGCGGCTGAGATTCTAAAGCTGTCTTGGGTTTGCTCACAAGAGCCCTTTCCACACAAGTCATGATACTATACCTAGCTCCCTGCAACAAGCTGGCACTATCTTGATTGCTCTGGCTTCATGGGCAAGAAAAACTCTGTAGGTCTAGGATATGTCTAAGAAATTTAAATTTATACAAGGTTTTGGGAGGAAGAGGAAAGAAATGACCTTTCAGAAACTGAAACTCTTAGCTGAACCATAAACAGAAGAATTAACATGGAAATTAACATAAAATGATCCAGTATCATTGAACTGCCTGAGGCCCTCACCCTCAGAGAAACATACTCAAAGCTAGTTTTTTAGAACTCTTTCACAAAACAACAACATGTGGGTCTTAAAGGATAAACACACTTAATGAATATGAGTTGGCAATAATTACAAATATCATGAGGGAGAATTATCAAATGCAAGTATCAAGAAAATTAGCAATGCAAGAAGTAGAAATATTAGAAAATATGAAAGAAATTATAACATATTTGTTTAAAATAATTTGAGCAATAAAAGAAAGAACAGAAAGCACAGTTCAGAAATGAAAGACTGTGAAAAAGATGAACTAGAACTTCTATACGTGGAAAATATTGTCATTGAAATTAATGAACAGAATAAAGAGACAATTAGACACAATTGAAGAAAGAATGAGTGATCAGAAGTTAGGTTTGGAAAAAGATCACTCAGAAACCAGAATAGATAAAGAAATGAAAATCATAAAGGAGAACTTAGAAAATGAAGAGTAAAAAGAGATAGTTTAGTATACAGTTAACAGAAATGTATATAATATAATGGAAATGTATTCCAGAAAGAGACTACATAGAGATTGCAGGAGAAGCAACATTCTATGAGTTAGTGCTTAAGAATTTTCCAGAGTGAAGATAGATAATATATTCAGATTAAAATGAATCATGAATAAATACATGAAAATCCACATAAACTTAATCCTCATTGTACTAAAAACACAAAGAAAAACACTAAAGCTACCACAAAGAAAAGACTGGTAATTTACAGAATATCAGCTGTCTACTTTGCAACAGTGGAGGCACTAAGTCATATTATGAAAATGCAAAGGGAAAAATAAACACTCCCATGAAAAAGATCAACTGAAAGTGAGTATAACTTTAAAAAAAGTAAGTCAAAGATTGAAAGAGTTACCATTCACAGAACCTTACTAAAACAACTCCTAAAAGGTTAGAAGAAAGGAAACTATGCTCAGAAAGAAGAAGAGAATGTAAGAAGCAATGGTTGAAAAGTAATAGTGAATAAATAGATTGGATTAAAATTATTACCACTGGCCAAGCTGAGGTGTTGGCACAACCATTTCTCACTAGGCACTCTGATCTGAAGTGCAGAGTGTGAGGCCTCTGCATGAAGCACCCTGTGAACAAGTGAAACTAAATGAAGCACAAAGGACAAGAAAAAAAAAAAAGCAAGCTGCAAACCCTCTGAAAAAAATGCCTCTGCACCTGTAGCTCTTGCAGAGGTTGGCATCATCAGTAGAGTCTACTATTGCAGGGGGACCTTCAAGATGGCGGAGGAGTAAGATGTGGAGATCACCTTCCTCCCCACAAATACATCAAAAATGCATGTACATGTGGAACAACTCCTACAGAACACCTACTGAAGGCTGGCAGAAGACTTCAGACTTCGTAAAAGGTGAGAAAATCCCCATGTACCTGGCCATGTCACTGACAGGGTCTTGTTGCTCTGGCCTGGTGTCAGCCCTGAGCCTCTGAGGTGGGAGAGCTGAGTTCAGGACATTGGACCATGAGAGACCTCCCAGCCCCACGTAATATCAAATGATGAAAGCTCTCCCAGAGATCTCAGTCTCAACACTAAGACCCAGCTCCACCCAATGGCTAGCAAGCTCCAGTGCTGGATGCCCTATGCCAAACAACTAGAAAGACAGGAACACAACCCGATCCATTAGCAGAGAGGCTGCCTAAAATCATACTAAGTTCACAGACACCACAAAACATACTGCCAGACAAGACACTGCCCACAATAAAGACAAGATCCAGCCTCATCCACCAAAACACAGGCACAAGTCCCCTCCACCAGGAAGCCTACACAAGCCACTGAGCCAACCTTACTCACTGGGGGCAGACAACAAAAACAATGGAAACTACAAACCAGCAGCCTGAAAAAAGGAGACCCCAAACACAGTAAGTTAAACGAAATGAGAAGACAGAAAGATATACAGCAGATGAAGGAGCAAGGTAAAAAACCACTAGACCAAACAAATGAAGAGGAAATAGGCAGTCTACCTGAAAAACAATTCAGAGTAATGATAGTAAACATGATCCAAAATCTTGGAATTAGAATGGAGAAAATACACGAAACAGTTAACAAGGACCTAGAAGAACTAAAGGGCAGTAACACAATAATAGTAGGGGACTTTAACAGCCCAATTACAACAATGGACAGATCATCAAAACAGAAAACAAATAAGGAAACACAAGCTTTAAATGACACAGTAGACCAGATACATTTAATTGATATTTATAGAACATTCCACCCAAAAGTGGCAGAATACACTTTCTTCTCAAGTGCTCATGGAACATTCTCCAGGAGAGATCATATCTTGGGTCACAAATCAAGCCTTTGTAAGTTTAAAAAAATTGAAATTCTATCAAGTATCTTTTACAACCACAACGTTATGAGACTAGATATCAATTACAGGAAAAATACTGTAAAAAGTACAAACACATGGAGGCTAAACAATACACTACTAAATAACCAGGAGTTCACTGAAGAAATCAAAGAGGAAATTAAAAAATACCTAGAAATACATGAAAATGAAAACACGATGACCCAAAACCTAGGAGATGCAGGAAAAACAGTTCTAAGAGGGAAGTTTATAGCCATACAATCCTATCTCAAGAAACAAGAATAATCTCAAATGAACACCCTAACCTTACACCTAAAGCAATTAGAGAAAGAAGAACAAAAAAAAACCCACATTAGCAGACAGAAAGAAATCATACAGATCAGATCAGAAATAAATGAAAAAGAAATGAAGGAAATGATAGCTAAGATCAATAAAACTAAAAGCTGGTTCTTTGAGAAGATAAACAAAATTGATAAGCCATTAGCCAGACTCATCAAGAAAAAAAAGGGAGAAAACTCAAATCAATAGAATTTGAAATGAAAAAGGTAACAACTGACAATGCAGAAATACAAAGGATCATGAGACATTACCACAAGCAACTATATACCAATAAAATGGACAACCGGGAAGAAATGGACAAATTCTAAGAAAAGAACAACCTTCCAAGACTGAACCAGGAAGAAATAGAAAATATAAACAGACCAATCACAAGCACTGAAATTGAAACTGTGATTAAAAATCTTCCAACAAACAGAAGTCTAGGACCAGATGCCTTCACAGGTGAATTCTATCAAACATTTAGAGAAGAGCTAGGACCTATCCTTCTCAAACTCTTCCAAAATATAGCAGAGGGAGAAACACTCCCAAACTCATTCTAAGAGGCCACCATCACCCTGATACCAAAACCAGACAAAGATGTCACAAAAAAAGAAAACTACAGGCCAATATCACTGATGAACACAGATGCAAAAATCCTCAACAAAATACTAGCAAACAGAATCCAACAGCACATGAAAAGAATCATACAACGTGATCAAGTGTGGTTTATCCTAGAAATGCAAGGATTCTTCAATATACACAAATCAATCAATGTGATAAACCATATTAACAAATTGAAGGATAAAAACCATATGATCATCTCAATAGATGCAGAAAAAGCTTTTGACAGAATTCAGCACCCAATTATGATAAAAACTCTACAGAAAGTGAGCAAAGAGAGAACCTACCTCAACATAATAAAGGCCATATCTGACAACCCCACAGCCAGCATCAGTCTCAATGGTGAAAAACTGAAACAATTTCCTCTAACATCAGGAAGAAGAAAACGCTGCCCACTCTCTTCTCTATTATTCAACATAATTTTGGAAGTTTTAGCCAAAGCAATCAGAAAAGAAAAAGAAATAACAGGAAGCCAAATCAGAAAAGAAGAAGTAAAGCTGTCACTGTTTGCAGATGACATGATACTATATATAGAGAATCCTAAAGATGCTACAAGAAAACTACTATAGATAATCAATGAATGTTGTAAAGTATCAGGATACAAAATTAAGGCACAGAAATCTCTTGCATTCCTGTACATTAAAGATGAAAAATCTGAAAGAAAAATTAAGGAAACACTCCCATTTAGCACTGCAACAAAAAATGTAAAATACCCAGGAATAAACCCATGTAAGGAGACAAAAGACCTGTATGCAGAAAACTATCAGACACTGATGAAAGAAATTAAAAATGGTACAAACAAATGGAGAGATATACCATGCTCTTGGATTGGAAGAATCAACATTGTGAAAATGATGAAACTACCCAAAGCAATCTACAGATTCAATGCAATCCCTATCAAACTAGCAATGGCATTTTTCACAGAAGTAGAACAAAATATTTCACAATTTGTATGGAAACACAAAAGATCCCGAATAGCTAAAGCAATCTTGAGAAAGAAAAATGGAGTGGGAGGAATCAGGCTCCCTGACTTCAGACTATACTACAAAGCTACAGTAATCAAGACAGTATGGTACTGGCACAGAAACAGAAATATAGATAAATGGAACAGGTTAGAAAGCCCAGAGATAAACTCACATACATATGGTCACATTATCTTTGATAAAGGAGGCAAGAATATACATTAGAGAAAAGACAGCCTCTTCAATAAGCAGTGCTGGGAAAACTGGACAGCTACATATAATAGAATGAAATAAGAACACTTCCTAACACCATACACAAAAATAAACTCAAAATGGATTGAAGACCTAAATATAAGCCCAGACACTATAAAACTCTTAGAGGAAAACATAGGCAGAACACTTTATGACATAAATCAAGGGTCCTTTTTGACCCACCTCCTAGAGAAATGGAAATAAAAACAAACAAATGAGACCTAATGAAACTTAAAAGCTTTTGCACAGCAGAGGAAACCATAAACCAAATGAAAAGATAACCCTCAGAATGCAGGAAAATATTTGCAAGTGAAGCAACTGACAAAGGCTTAATCTCCCAAATACACAAGCAGCTCATGCAGCTCAATATCAAAAAACCCAATAACCCAATCTAAAAATGGGCAGAAGACCTAAACGAACATTTTCCCAAAGATGATATGCAAATTTCCAACAAACACATGAAAGGATGCTCAGCATCAATAATCATTAGAGAAATGCAAATGAAAACTACAATGAGGTATCATCTCACACCTGTCAGAATGGCCATCATCCAAAAATCTACAAACAATAAATGCTGGAGAGGGAGTGGCGAAAAGGGAACCCTCTTGTACTGTTGGTAGGAATGTAATTGATACAGCCACTATGGAGAACAGTATGGAGTTTCCTTAAAGAGCTAAAAATAGAATTACCCTATGACCCAGCAATCCCACTACTGGGCATAGACCCTGAGAAAACCATAATTCAAATAGAGACATATACTGCAATATTAATTACAGCAATATTTACAATAACCAGGACAAGACATGGAAGCAACCTAAGTGTCCATTGACAGATGAATGGATAAAAAGATGTGGCACATATATGCAATGGAATATTACTCAGCCATGAAAAGAAACGAAATTGAATTATATGTAGTGAGGTGGATGGACCTAGAATCTGTCATATAGAGTAAAGTAAGTCAGAAAGAGAAAAACAAATACCATATGCTAACACATATATATGGAATTAAAAAAAAAGGTTCTGATGAACCTTGGGGCAGGACAGGAATAAAGACGCAGACATAGATAATGGACTTGAGGACATTGGTAGGGGGAAGGGTAAGCTGGGACAAAGAGGGAGAGTAGCTTTGATATATATACACTACCAAATATAAAATAGAAAGCTAGTGGGAAGCAGCTGCATAGCACAGGGAGATCATCTTGGTGCTTTATGACCACATAGAGGGGTTGGATAAGGAGGGTGGGAGGGAGCCACAAGAGGGAGGAGATATGGGGATATATGTATACGTATAGCTGATTCACTTTGTTATACAGCAGAAACTAACACAATTGTAAAGCAATTATACTCCAAGAAAGATGTTAAAATAATTATTACCATTTATTGTAGTTTATTTCTAATCTCATAGTGCTGTGGTCAGAAAAGATGGTTGATATGATTTCAATTTTCTTAAATTTACCAAGGCTAACTTTGTGGCCCAGGATGTGGTCAATCCTGGAGAATGTTCCATGTGCACTTGAGAAGAACGTGTATTCTTCTGCTTTTGGATTGAGTGCTCTATAAATGTCAATTAAGTCCATCTGGTCTAATGTGTCATTTGAAGCTTGCGTTTCCTTACTGATTTTCTATCTGGATGATCTGTCCATTGATGAAAGTGGGGTGTTAAAGTTCCCCACTTCTATTGTGTTACTTTCAATTTCTCCCCTTATGGCTCTTAATATTTGCCTTATATATTGAGGTCCTCCTATGTTGGGTGCATATATGTTTACAATCGTTATATCTTCTTTTTGGTTTGATCCCTTGGCTGTTATGTATTGTCCTTCTTTGACTCATAACAGTCTTTATTTTTAAGACTATTTTGTCTGATATGAGTATTGCTACTCCAGCTTTCTTTTGATTTCCATTTGCATGGAATACCTTCTTCCATCCCATCACTTTCAGTCTGTATGTATTCCTAGGTCTGAGGTGAGTCTCTTGTAGACAGCATATATACAGGTCTTGTTTTCATATCCATTCAGCCAGTCTATGTCTTTTGGTTGGAGCATTTAATCCATTTACATTTAAGGTAATTATCGATATGTGTGTTCCTATTGCCATTTTCTTAATTGTTTGGGGGGTTTTTTTGTAGGTTTTTTTTCTTTCCTTACTCTTTTGTTCTCTCCTCCTGTGGTTTGATGACCATCTTTAGTGTTGTCTTTGGGTTGCTTTTTCTTTTTTGTGTGTGTATCTACTGTTTTGGGGGGGGGGGTTTGCTGTTACCTTGAAGTTTTGATATAGCAGTCTATACATGTACAGGACTGTTTTAGGTTGCTAATCTCTTTCCCACCTAGAGGAGTTCCTTTAGCATTTGTTGCAAAGCTGTTCTGGTGGTGCTGAATTTTCTTAGGTTTGCTTGTCTGTAAAGCTTTTGATTTCTCTGTCAAATCTGAATGAGAGCCTTGCTGGGTAGAGTATTCTTGGTTGTAGTTTATTCCCTTTCATCACTTTAAATATATCATGCCACTCCCTTCTGGCTTGCAGAATTTCTGCTGAGAAATCAGCTGTTAACCTTTTGGGATTTCCCTTTTATGTTATTTGTCATTTTTCCCTTGTTGATTTTAATATTTTTTTCTTTGTCTTTAATTTTTGTCAGTTTGATTACAATGTGTTTCAGCATGTTTCTCCTTGGGTTTATCCTAACTGGGACTTTCTGTGCTTCCTGGACTTAGGTGGCTATTTCCTTTCCCATGTTAGGGAAGTTTGGGACTATAATCTCATGAAATATTTTCTCGGCTCCTTTCTCTCTCTCTTCTCCTTCTGGGACCCCTATAATGTGATTGTTGGTGCATTTAATGCCGTCCCAAATGTCTCTTAGGCTGTCTTCATTTCTTTTCATTCTTTTTTTCATTATTCTGTTTTGTGGCAGTGATTTCCACCATTCTGTCTTCCAGGCACTTATCCATTCTTGTGCCTCAGTTATTCTGCTATTGACTCCTTCTAGTGTATTTTTTATTTCAGTTATTGTATTGTTCATCTTTGTTTGTTCTTTAATTCTTCTAGGTCTTTGTTAAACATTTCTTGCATCTTCTCGATCTTTGCCTCCATTCTTTTTCCAAAATCCTTGATCATCTTCAATATCATTATTCTGAATTCCTTTTCTGGAAGATTGCCTATCTCTACTTCATTTAGTTGTTTTTCTATGGTTTTACCTGATTCGTTCATCTGGGACATAATCCTCTGCCTTTTCATTTTTTCTCTCTTTCTGTGACTGTGGTTTCCATTCCACAGGCTGCAGGATTGTAGTTCTTCTTGCTTCTGCTCTCTTCCCTCTGGTCGATGAGGCTATCTAAGAGGCTTGTGCAAGCTTCCTGGTGGGAGGGACTGCTGGTGGGTAGAGCTGGGTATTGCTCTGGTGGGCAGAGCTCAGTAAAACTTTAATCCACTTTTCTGTTGATGGGTGGGGCTGTGTTCCCTCCCTGTTTGTTGTTTGGCCTGAGGTGACCAAGCACTGGAGCCTACAGGCTCTTTGGTGGGGCTCAGGGCTCACGCCATTCAGTCCTTCCCAGAAATTTTGCTGCCAGTGTCCTTATCCCCACAGTGAGCCACAGCCACGCCCTGCCTCTGCAGGAGACCCCCCAACAGTAGCAGGTAGGTCTGGTTCAGTCTCCTGTGGGGTCCCTACTCCCTCCCCCGGGTCCTGGTGCACACAAGACTTTGTGTGGGCTCTCCAAAGTGGAGTCTCTATTTCCCCCAGTCCTTTTGAAATCCTGCAATCAAATCCCACTGGGCTTCAAAGTCTGATTCTCTGGGGATTCCTCCTCCCATTGCTGGACCCACAGGTTAGGCAGCCTGATGTGGGACTCAGAACCTTCACTCCAGTGGGTGGACTTCTGTAGTATAATTGTTCTCCAGTCTGTGACTTGCCCAACCAGTGGTTATAGGGTTTGATTCTATTGTGATTGTACCCCTGCTACTGTCTTATTACAACTTCTCCTTTGTCTTTGGATGTGGGGCATCTTTTTTGTTAATTTCCAGTGTCTTCCTGTCGATGATGGTTCAGCAGTTAGTTGTCATTCTGGTGCTCTTGGAAGGAGTGAGTGCACATCCTTCTACTCCGCCATCTTGAACAAATCTCCTATCACCAGTTTGAAAAATAAAAAATAATAATAGTAAAGACTACCATGAGGAATTCAGAAACAAAGCGATTGAATTATTAAGTAGCTATAAAGATGGAAATGTGGGACTGAAATAATCACTAACAATAGAAATAATGGGAGAATAGGGTTGGGTGGATAAAATGAGATAGAGAAAAGATTGGAATTGTTGGTTAAGATTATATTTGTTTGGCCTCATAAGTCAAATAATGGAGGGTATATTTGATTTAATATGAAAATGGATGGATTTTATGATGGACTTTTTTAATTATTATTTTTAGCAGAGAAGTGATATGTCCAGACATGTGAAAGGCAGGATAGTTTAGCTTGGGGAAAGACTCAGTAAAACCAGTTAGGAGCCTATGTAAAAGAGTGTGATGATAGGTATTGAAGACATGTTCCAGGCTCCATCTCGCCCAGAGGTAAGAAGGATAGATATGAGAGACATTACATAGCTAGTATTTAGAGGAACTAGAAATTGAAGATGAAAAATAAGGAAGAGAAAGAGTCACTGTGTCTAATTTTAATCTCTATCTTTGCAGTAACCCATCATAACAACATTCTATGATATTTGCTATTTTTTACAGACAAATCAAATGATTCTAGGAAAGATCTGTCCAGTGTTCCTAAGTAGTAAATATTAGAACTACATTTAAATCCAGGTTTTATGGCTCCAACAGTTCTTTAAACATAATATACTAGTACGATTTCCAGAGAGAATGCTTAGTAGGTAATTATTGAGTTTAATTTGCAATGTAAAGAGTTGTGGGTTTCAAATCAGATTTCATACCTCTGATTTTGATTTTGAAGAGAAACAATGAAGACTAATTGAAAGGATAGAGCAACATGAGGTGTTGGTATTTAAATAGGATACCCAAATCAGGCCATATTTTTGAGAGAGGGAAAGATTGGAGAAGAATGAAGATTGAAGAACAGGTGGGATTCAAAATCATAGAGGTTAATCATAGGGTTAAATCATGGAGATGAAAATTAAGGATGCAAATAAAGGAACAGTGTGAAAATAGAGAAAGGTGAGGTGAGCAAACACAATCTGAACTCTATTTCTTCATCCAGAACAGTCCAGCAGATAAACATGGATTTGTTATTCTAGAAAAAAGTAGTGAAAGGGTAGGCACAAGGTAAGGACTCTTCTGATACAGAAGGAAGGTCAAGAGACTGGAATTGTTTTCCACCTAAATATGTTCTGGATCTGTCTTATCTGAACACCCTTTACATCCTTCATAAATGCTACCAGTAGCCTATGCTAGTGTGTACAAACATTACAAGGTATTGTTATGTCTTGGCTGGGTGCCTTCCACTGACAATGCCAGGAAGGATGCTAATTAGTGCCAATTGTGGGAGCTGGTGTTGTGGTCTGGGCACATCTGTCTCCAAAGATCAGGACTGAGAACAGTTCATTCCAACTGTCAGATGGCAGTAATGTTATTAATTTATTACTAACTGGGCCACATTTGGTGCTGACCCAGACGTGAAAGACTGCCTTTCCTAGCTCTGATTAGCTGAGCCATCCAAAGCCTTCTGTGTTATTTTTACTGCAAACAGAAAACATGTCTGACTGTTGTATTCCTCAAGGTTCAAGTCAATGTTGTGATGCTTTTGTTTGTGGGGAAGGATGAACTTTGTCTACCTGAGTCAGACCCTCACAGACATAGGTAGGTGTTGCCAAAATAACAGATAGGGAGCTGAGTTGAGTAGTCAGACGAAGTTTACCTTGGCGACTGTTGCTTCACCACATCCCTAGTGGAGAACGGTCTAAGTGCTCCTTGGTTTTGAGCATCTCAGCTGTGGTTTGCATTTCCATCACCAAACTGAACACTGAATTCTATGACATTTTTTAACATAGACCTTATTAATTTCATTTCTCTTCAGCATTTCACACTCCACCTGCTGAAGCAGACACTTTTGAGCCCAGGAGCTGCACTGTCTCTGTAGGTCAGGTAGTTGATTTATCTCATGCTGTTTGATACCAGTGTTTTCTATGGACTATGTTGATGAACAGTTTAGGACGACTTCCAAGTGTGCCTAACTTAATCCCATGACTTCACATGAGTTTAGAAGGACTCATTCAATCATTTGTTCATTAATTCTTTTGTCCAAAATATTAAGTAAGTCTTCTAGGTACTGGAATGTAACAGTAAATAAAATACACAAAATCTCTTCTTTCACAAGTTCTAATGAGGGAAGCAGAAAAACAAATAATCCAAAAGATAGATGCACAGTGGTAGGTAAGGTTGAGCACTAAGAAGAAAGGTGAATATTTTTTTATAAAGGTGAGATACATAAATTAATATGTAAATAAATAGAAGGGTAAGATCATTGAGAATGACAAAGATACCATTTTAGATAGGAAGTCAGATAAGACCTCTCTGAGGAAATGACAAAATCATGTGGATCTCTGTGGAAAGACTGCTCCAGGCAAAAGGAAAAGCACATGCAAAGGCCCTGAGACAGGCCTGTATGAAATGTTGTTGAGGAAGATCAAAGAGACCAGAGTGACCAGAGCACAGTGAATCAGAGGGAAAGTGTTAGCAGTCTCCAGGAACCAGATCATGTAGGGCACACAGACCATGATGAAGCAGGGAGCTTTCCCGTGTGCAGTAGCTGTGCTGACTATGGTAGGCTTGTACGAGTTCACTTGAATTTTTTTTTAATGATTTTTAAAACTTTTAACCATATAGGCATATTTTTCAAGGCTTAGAAGATACATGAAAAACTGAGTCTCTGATGGCTTCAATTACATAAATAATAAGTTGAAAAGTTTAAATAAAAACCTAGGCAGCCCCGGCTCCAAAGCCCATTCCATCGTACTTTGTCATAAAGCACTAGTTAGAATATCGTAACTGAATTCACTCTACCAAACTTTTACAGTGCTGTGTTCTAAGGCTGTGAAGAAGGCAGGGAACCTACCCTCAAGGTTCGGAAAGACCACCCACAGAAGACATATAAGCAAATGATTATATTTAATTCAGTGTGATAAAGTGGTTGGTGTATACAAGGATTAAGAGACAGCACAGACAAGGAGTTGATTGTTTCTGTTTAGATATTTAGAAAAACCAGGACTATTTGAGTGGTGTATAAACATGAGACAATATAAGGGAGGAGGTTAGCATATCCAGTGTAAAAATAGGATGTTATGGCACACATGACCTGAACAGGAAATTGCAAAGAGTTATCACTAATTTAGAAGCAGGACTGAAGGTCAACCTGATAGCACACATCATTGTGGTGCACTAGCTGGCTTCTACTGGAGTTCAATATCCTTTATGATTGGCCAACAGTGTCTGCATCTTGATTAAGATGGGCATTGAGACCACCGAGATCAGCAAGGACTAGATCACTGATGTCTCACCCATCCTCTGGCTTTAGTCAGGGGTTGATGGCTGCCACTGAGGGAAGACAGGAGAGAAATGAAATAAGAAAATGTCAAGAAACACACTCCCTATATATGTTATGTTTTTCTAATATAACACGATGGGAACAGAGAATGTCTCTGAAGATTTTTATTTTCCCAAAATATTTTTAGACACAGCTTTAGAGACTAGAGAAAGGTTAAATATCTGAAGTGTCAAGGTAGCACTTTTTAAAATCCATTTTAAAGAAAATTCCTAACTTTAGGATTCACTCAGATTGGCTGCCCTACTTCAAAGAATTTGTTGGCACTTTCTTTAATGGGAAATTGATGATTATAGTTATTACACTTTAACCTTTCTAGTCCAGTCTTTCTCTGGTGTGTGAGTTCTTGGTTATTTCATAATCCTTTGATAACTCATCATTATCATAAATTTAACAATGCGATGACAACAATTAACCTTTTAGTAAACAAGTAAACGTATTACAGATCTGTGCTGTCACTTTACCTTCTCTTTCCTTAACATTCTTCCACATGATAAGTTGATTTTCTTCCCTTGGGCTGGAGGATAAGCAAATATGAAAACTGACAGCATGTTTCCCTGGCCATCAAACTAATTTAAGCTTGCATCTCAATAGTTTATTCTGCTGCTGAAGACCTAGCTGAGAGTTTTTTGTTGTTGTTGTTGTATATTTTTTTAAATAAAGCCAAAATAATCCAGCTTTCAGTCATTTCTGTCATAGTAGTCCTTTAAAGTTTAACTAAATGTCTTTCTTAAGCTAAATGCCCCTGTGAAATCTCTTTTTTATTTTTGCTGCTGTATAAAGATGTCTTTATTTTAAGGGGTGAGGCAAAAATTATTAACCCCAGCTTGTTAATATAGAAGGATATTTTGAAGTGTTTATAATCTCCCATCTCTGCTCACACCTCACTGAACAATCTCCCATTTACCACGTGCAAAACTATTTTTTATTTATATTTCAATTTAAAACGTAAATTAACACATGCTTTCTGCAAAGTGTTAAATTATGTTTTCTGAAAACTAGAAAAGGCAAGTCCATCAAGTCAGCCAAAGTGTGGACATGGATGCGGAGGTCTATCCATGTGAGTTTGGGGTACACACAACTTAGTTTTGAAATCCTCCCAGGTCTTTCTGTGCTATTGGAATGTTGTCCCTGCAGTTTTAAATACATTCGTTTGATGAAGAAACAGTAATGAAGATTCTGATGTTTATTCCACTCTTTTGACCATCACAGATCAAAGAACACCTTGCGAAAGGGCAGAGAATGCTGGCAGGTGATGGGATGTCCCAGGTCACCAAGACGCTGCTGGATTTAACTCAGAGGAAAAACTTCTATGCAGGTGATCTTCTGATGTCCGTGGAAATCCTCAGGAATGTGACAGACACGTTTAAAAGGGCAAGTTATATCCCTGCATCTGATGGCGTCCAGGTAAGGGAGGTGATTCCATGAAGGAAAAGCAAGTGAGCTTGGGATCAGTTGTGGTCCTGAGAAGCCAATGCAGCCACCATGGGGGCTTCCTGGCCTGGAGGGGAGGGTGCTCACTCCTGCTGGGGAAGACATCCAGGCCGTGCTCAGCTGAGCTGTGGAAATGACCTCAGATCCTTAGTCATTCTATATACCTCGGCGTCCTCAACTGTAAAATGCATGTAATGCACCTCCAGGAGATAGTGAGCGAGAATGTGTGTGAAGTGATTTGAGTCCTCAGCAGAAAGGCACTATAGCAAATTCCAGGTTGTAGCATGGATATTTTATTCCCACATTTAATATCACCATCTTGCCATAGGAAACTATTAAAAGTACATTAAGCATAATGAAGGCCCATTAACTATAGCATGCAGAGAAGACACAGTTTAAGTTTTGTTTGGGGTTTTGCTATTAGAAGGGGGAAGGCCATGTTTAATTCTGTGGAACCATTGCCTGAAAATATCAGGCGAGTAAAGAATTGTTCTGGGTAGGAAAATAAGGAATTCAGTAACTCCTCACAGCATATTTTTCTTGTCATGGTAGACTTCTAGAACAGCATCATTTATTTCCATAGTAAAGTTTAAGTATTCATCTAATTTTAGAATTGCTTTTGCCATTAAGACAAAGCTTGTTGAATGGCAAAAAAAAAAAAAGCATATTTAATGCAACTCTAGTTTGCATTTCAGATGAACTCTTCTTGTGCCTAGCCTAAAATGTATGCCTGCCAAGAATGTTGAGTTGTTTTTTGCATTTACAACATAATGTTCTGCCTGTATCTTGGCAAGTTTTGGCAAAACTCCCACATCAGGTAGTTTTCTTTCAGCCCACTCTTCCTTTGGGAGTTTTATTTGCATTTCACTTGGAGAATTCAGAGGGTGTTTTTTTTTTGTTTTGTTCTTTGTTTTGCTTTTGTTTTGCTTTGTTTTGATCAGCTATTGAGAGAAAGAGGAATAGAAGGTTTTTTGGAATCATGGAATTATTCATAAATAATATTAAATGCCCTAATTTGTATAGAGGTACATATAGTATTTAAATTATATGCATATACTGCTGAAAGTAGCTGCAATGAGAGTTAGTGGAACTGCATTCTATATTTTATCACCAGTGTCCAGGAATATATTTTTCATTGTAAAAATACATGGTAGGAGGTCTTCCCTGGTGGCACAGTGGTTGGGAGTCCGCCTGCCGATGCAGAGGACACGGGTCCATGCCCCAGTCTGGGAAGATCCCACATGCCGCGGAGCGGCTGGGCCCGTGAGACATGGCCTCTGAGCCTGCGTGTCCGGAGCCTGTGCTCCACAACAAGAAAGGCCACAGCAGTGAGAGGCCTGTGTACTGCAAAAAACAAAACAAACAAACAAACAAAAAAACATAGTAGGGATGGGAGGTAGAAGATTACTGTCATTTGAGCATTTCAGAGATGCATTTGTGAGTTATTTTTGGTTTTATTTATTTATTTTTTTGGCCATACTGCATGGCTTCCCAGATCTTAGTTCCCCGACCAGGGATGGAACTGGGCCCCTGACAGTGAAAGTGCCGATTCCTAACCACTGGACCACCAGGGACTCCCCAAGATGCTTTTGTTTCTTTACAAAGAGTGAAAGAATTTTCCAGTTTTAAAAATGTACTAAGTAAGCCAAGTACAACCTTTCCCTGTAGTTCTGAGATACTTCTATCCATTGGCATTTACACTGAAAAATAACATCTTAAGCCCTTGACATAAAATACAAGCTGTAATTTTGAAAAACCTCAGATCCTTGTGTTCACGGGTGAAACATCAGGCAGAAGGCGGCACACAGTGAGCTCTTGGGCCTCTTTGAACCCTCGTGAGTGTAGGGCTTTAATATTTTTAGGTTCTGAAATTCAGGAAACTAAGATTCCCAGGTTGTATTGGGGACATATTATGATTGAGCTTCTCATTGGAGTGCGCAGACTCCATGGACAATTAGTGTAACCACAGGCTTCGGCATGGACATCAGCTGGCATGACTTGAATAGAGCAATGTGGCTGATGGGGGTGGTGTCCTTGTGGCATGGTCAGAAATACCTTCCTCTGTTTCTGTCCTGCTCTCTCCTTAGTCCTCCACATGCACACAGAATTCTCAGCAGGCTGGTGTCCTAGGCATTCACAAACGGGAGATGTGTTTTTCTCTTTCACTGTCTTTATTAGTGTCTTTTCGGGCACCTGGAAACCTTCCTCTTCTGGGAGTCCTTCTTCTTCCGTCTTTTGCCTGTCAAACTCCTGGCACAGCTCCAGCAAGTATTTCTGACTGCCAGACCTGCAAGCCCCAAACTCCATCTGAAAATGACCTTTCTCATCTCTGAAATTCTAGCGGACTTTGTACCACTTTTCTTCTACTTTCCACAAGCAATTTTATACAAATCTTTTGGACGTATGTGTCATCTTTGCTTGATTACAGCCTTACTGCGACTTCAGTCCTCCACTTTCAAGGGCTCTGGGCACTTGTGGTCGGCTAGCACCACAGGCTTCATATGGAGTAAGCTAAACTTGTCTTGAGTGCCATGTTTTCTTGTATTTTCTACTTTGCCTTGTAGAATTAGTGGTCCATAGGCTGGAACTGTAATGTCATCTTGACTTTTCCCTTCTCTTCCTTTCCTGTTGGGTCAGCCTACACGGTGCCTCTTCCATCCATCTTTCCTCTCTCTTACCACTGTTGTTCCCCCTCTTGGCCTCCAGGTACCCCAGCCTCCATTATTTCCATGGCCTCTTTCCTTTCGTCCTCCCTCAGACCCTTACCAACATTCCTCCTCATCTTGTACACCATGGTCCTATTGGCTGTCCTAGGACAGCCCTGATTCTGTCACTCCTCAGTCAGAAATCTTCAGTGGGGCTCCAAGGCCTCCTCAAAGATAAACTGAAGCCTGTGTCTTGGTTTCTCGTATGCCCGCTGTACGTAGGTCACCTGCCTTTCCACCCGTGTGCATGGACTACTCTCCCTTCACAGACTTGGAGCCAAGTGAACTACTTCCTGCTTCCTGGATGCAGTGTGTGTTCTTGGCTTCAGGCCTTCGCCTCCTCTATGCCTTCAGACTGGCTTGTCTGTCTCTGTCTCCTAAATCAGTCTCTTGATACAGACTCTGGGTCTCTGAATTCCAGCAGCACTTTTCCTCCTGCATCTCTTTATGTCTTGAGTTATGAGTACTCATCTGCAAATCTTTGAAAAAGAAGAAATATCCCTCATCCATCTTTAGATACTAGCCGAGCTCCAGGTTCTCCTCTCCCCAAAGAGGAGTCTTGACTATAGAAGCTGCTCAACAAATGTTTGTTGAATTAATTAACAACAAAATTAATAACTACATAGATACCACTGAGCTTTTTTAATCCTTTTTTTTTTTAAACTGGGAAAAGAGCAAAGACCAAAGAGACATTAAGGAAAACTATTTAAAGAGAATATATTCTTTTAAATGTAGTTATGTGCAAGACATTTTATGTAAAATGCCTGGTGATGATGGATTCAGTAAACAATTGACTTGATACATAGATGAAAGTGAGATAGTATAGCTACAGCCTGTTAAAATTGGGTGAAAAAATAAAGTGTACTTTTATGTCTTGGAAGGATAAAACATAGTAATAGATTTATTTTTGGAAACTGGTAGAAAATTGCTCCAAAAGTCCCTTCCCTCCAGGCACATTCTTTCCAAACCTTGGGGCTTGGTCATATGACCAAACCTCTGCTAGTATTGGTCCTCTATGTAATTTATTCTTCCCATTTCCAATCTGATGCAAAAGTCCTTCAAGATCCAGCTCAAAAATCATTCCTACTCAAAAGTCTTCTCTTCAGATCTCAGGCAGAATTCAGTGTTTTCCTAATTGTCTGGTCTTTTTGAAACCTTGTAAATATCCCTACTAGAGCAGGTCTCTCACATAACATTGTAATTATTTGTTTTCAGGCCTCCCTTCAGCAACAAATGTTAAACTTGTGGAGAGACAATTAAGTCCCTGGGGCTTAGCTTGGCACTTGGAGCATAGTAGACATGCAAATATTTGTTCAAGTAATTAGTGAATATGTGTAATGTAGTAATCTTTGAGGACTTTACTTCACAAAAAACTAAGAAAAGTACTCTGAACATCCAATTAAGAGAAAGGAAGAAAATGAGAGGAAAGTTTGTCTTTTTTTTTCCACCCCTGGGAAAATTCATACTAAGTCTCATTCTATCAGTGGAGGATGAACTCACAACACCCACACCAGGAACTTGACAAAGTTGAATCAGACATGCAAGTTGAAATTCCAGTTTGTCCAATAAATCTATTGATGTCTTCAGACACATTACTTAATCTTTCTCTACCTTATTTCTTCATACCTAAAGAAGAAATAGTAGTACAGTCTATTATCTTTAGTCACGGTAGTTCTATTCTGTAAAATGAAAGAATACTGAATCAGTTACTCATAGGGAAACTACAGGATGGGCTCCTTCAAGAATCTGTCATATAATTTTCATCAACCAATTAATACATGACCTGTTTTATGTGTGTTTCTGTTATTGTTATACATTTAATAATATATATGTTATTATATATACATTGTATATATATATATATATATATATATATATATATATATATGTATAAAACTTATGCCTGAACAAACCTTATCTAACACACATATTTTCTCTATAAGGCATAACACAGTCTTCTTGGGTTTAGGAATACTAGATGGACCTCCAGCACAATGTTGATGGCCATTCTCAGCAGTGAAATTACCAAAAAAAAAAATATGGAAAGAAATCTGGGCATTAAATAGACCACAAAAAAAGCATGTTTACAGGATATGAGCTGAAACCAAAACTCAGAGCATGGTCATGTGACCTGAGCTGGGCGCTTGTTCATGGGTGACTCAAATTCACCACCGTGCATGTCCTTGAAGCTATGACCTTTGATTTGGGGGTTACAAATAAATTTTAGTGAGGAGTTGAATTTGCAAATACGGAATCCATGAGTAATGAAGTTCAATGGTAACTATTTCCCAGTGTTGTTGTGAGGCTTAGAAGTAATTCAGGTTAAATACGTAACAACCCATACGTGATGGTATTTGTGAGTCGTCCAGCAGAGAGTAGGTGCTCTGTAATGCCCTGAGTTCTAGACTTGTAACTCTTAACATAAAAGTAAAAGATGGGCCTTGCTCTCAAGCTGCTTACAACGTCATTGAAGGAAAAGCTAACTCATGAATGAGGCTAGACCGGTAATGAGGAAGAGAGATATGAGTACAGTGTCTCACTTCCAGGAACTCTCAAAACATAGAATCTGAACTGCAGCAACAAGAAAAGAATTCATGGGAGCCTTATGCCTTGAGATAGAATTTGGAGAAAAAAGCTGGGTGTGGAAACAATAATTAAACTCCAGTCAAAGCCACAGAAATGGTGAGTGTGGTACATTCAAAAGACCACGGTTGGTAAATAATGCAATTCACGTTGGAAAATGTCAATCGTGAAGGCAGGAGAATCAAGGCTAGAGGAGAGTTTGAATGTTATTCTCTATAAGCAAAGTTACTAAATGTGAGTGCTGTTTTTGGAAAGATGATCTGGCCAAGGTGGATAAGGGCGATTAGTGAGTAAAGGAAGACTGGGGGAAAGAAACCCATGAAAAGGCTACAGCAATGACCTAGAGGTTGGAAAAAAGAAAGCATGTTTCAGTGACAGTGGATCAGAAAAACAGGCATGATCCACTTAATGGAATGAAAGGCAGGCCCCTGAGACAGCTCATATTTGGGGGTAAAGAAAGAAAAATTGGAAAGAATATATTCATGGAGTATCCACAGAGACTCCTTGTTTAAAGTTGCCCTCAAACTTCCTGGATGCAAGGATTTGTCTCTTTTCAGACATGCTTTTGTTCCCTGACAAAACTTCTGTTGGTCTAACTCAGTGTTTTCCTAATGTTTTTGACTATGACCCACATTAAGGCACCCAGTTTACATCAATATATAATTGAAAACTAGACTTTTACGAAATAATATTTCCCTTTTCTGTGAGTAATGCACTCTTGTATTTTCTATGTGTTCCTATTTGGTTATGAAAAGTCGATCATGACCCTCAAACAGGTCTCCACTCAATGTTTGAAAATCACTTGTTTGTCTAACATGTTCTCTAGGCTTGAAAATTCATTTCCCAATGATTAAGATTAAATAGGAAGCTCAAAACTCAGCTTCCAATTTCTTTCTTAAAGGCAAACTACATTCTAAATAAAATCCTCAGAGTTAGGTGATCAAGAAATTAAACTGAAAGCAGAGTTGATGCTTTTGGATAAGCCAAGCATCTTCTTTCCTAAAACACTTGACGGGCAAACATGTATGTTGTATCTTTCTCATGCTACCCATCCAGCACTAGGTGAGGATTCTTGAGTATTATTTCTCTGATGCTTTCAGTGAGAGAGGATTTTACTTTTTGTATACAAAAGAGGGGTCTGATAAATGGGGAAGCAATTATGGCTATGACAATCCAGAGCCATTATGTAATGCTGAAACTAATTCTCTCGACTAAATAAGATCTAGTACGGGCCCTTTAGGTTTGGAATTGTAGTATAACTCTAGCCTACAAGCCAGTACCTTACGACTTGAGATCCTCTGCTTAAAGAACATTGTGCAGCAGAAGATTAAGAATTTCCTAGAACGTAAGTCGGAGAGGTAGGGAAGGCAGTAGAGCGTGATGACTCACAGTGCCTGTTCGTGGTCAGAACCCTGAGCTTCTGGTCAGGGCTCTGCTACTTGTTAACTATCTGATGCTGGACAGGTGACTGGACCTCCCTGTGCTGCCATATCTCTTCCACTGTATTGGATGCGGGTACCCATGCTGATGTGAAGGTTGAGTTACTGTGTAAAACTTACACAGCACATGGCACACAGTAAAAGCTCAAGGAACATGGCGATGACCTTATGATCCGGGAAGGTGAGATTCTGATGGAGCAAACACCTGAAGCATCTCTGGACCACAAGTGGCTGCTGCCAGTGCAGACATGTATTTTGCTATCACTCCTGGGAACAAAAGAAGGTCAAATATTCTTCATGGCACTACCTATGCAAGAATGGCCCACTGCTTTTTTCCCACTCTTTCTCCCCCACAATCTTAGTAAAGGAGAAGGGCAGGGAATGTATCAAGGAGAATGGAAGTCAGAAAAGAAGTGTTAGTCCTTAAGGCCGGTACCACAAGGCCATTTCAAAGTTAGCCAGCAAGTGGATGAGAGAATGGCTTGAATCAATAGCCAGGATTCCTGGATCTGTGGGAATTAAGTGGAGCCCAGGATGGCAACTCCCAGCTGACTATAACTCCAAGTCACAAAATGACAGCCATTTCAATGCTTCCAGCCTGAGACGGTTCCCTAATCTTTCTCTGTGGTAGAGAGAATGTGTACAACTAAAAGCTCTTTCTAGACAGTGTGGAGAATGTGCCTTTATTATAAGATGGAAAGAAGAAATTCAATGCCAAATACCTGCCTTAAATGGGTGAGATATTAATAAACACAACTTGCTTCACCCACCAATGTGAGTAAATCCTACAGTGAACAAAATTTGGAAGATGGCTGCAGGCTGAGAGGAACTGAGGACCTCCATAGGGGAATACAGAGTATACACAAAGATGGAGGAAAAAAGAAGGGTGACTAAGAAGGTTAGGTATATGTGGAATGAAGCCTATCAACTGGTACACGCCATGTGATGTACATGAATGACTTTGGTAGAGCTTAAGAAAAATATGATAAAGCATCTGATAGGTAGTTTTGTCATTTCAGAATCCCTCATTATTTCCATCAGAGTCAAGAAAATGTTGAGATTTGCATGAGCACAGTGTACAGGTAGTCTTCTATTGTGACTCCACTTATTATTAAATTTTTCTTTTAAAAAATTATGCGGGAATGTATCAGTTTGCAGGGCTGCCATAATAAATACCACAGACTGGGTGGTTTAAACAACAGAAGTGTATTGTCTCCCAGTTCTGGAGGCTGGAGGTCCAAGATCAAGGCGTGGGCAGGTTTGCAGGCAGCTGCCTGCCTTCTCCCTGTGGCCTCACATGGCCCTTTTCTCTGTGTGTGTCACCCCTGATGATTTTGTGTGTCCTAAATGCCTCTTCTTACAGGAACACCTGTCACATTGGATTAGGACCCAGCCTCATTTTAACTTAATTACCTCTTCAAAGGCTCTGTCTTCAAATACAATCAATTCTGAGGTACTGAGGGCTGAGGGCTTCAGCATATGGATCAGGGTCAGACACAATTCAGCACACAACAGGGGATCTTGAAGGAACAGTGAGAATTTCCCTTTAGCCAAGAAAGGTATGTGCCAGGCATCTTCCCAGGGACAGGACCTCTGTGGCTCTGCTTGCAACATCCCAGGGGTGAATCTGTGATGCGTGTGTGTGTTTCCTGCCCAGGTGGCCCTTCGGTGTATCAGCCAGTCCTGCCCAAATGCAGTGACCACTTCTCACCTCGTGCTTTGTCTGGGTTTGAGGAAGATTTTGCCGCACTTGTTATGGTGTTTTTATGACTGGCTGCTCTGCAAGGCTCCCTCTTGGGAATAATTGATGAATATATCTAATCATTTTAGCATCGCTAATGTTTTTACCCTTCATTTGTAAAGCAGCACCAAGCTTAGCCCCCCTAAGCACTGACAATAGACGTTGCTTCTCTCCATTCCCCCATACTGGTTGTCACCTGCACCTCAAAGCAGACCCACTCTCTGCTCACTCTCTCTGGAGCCCTCCATCCTACACTTGCCCTGGAAAGTCTCGTAACATTGTGTAGGAAGTTGCCCATCCAAGAAGCTCCAAAACTCCACAGATGGAACCGTCTTCCATCTCGTCAGAGCAGTGAGATTAGTGGGAAAGGCAGCCCAAGATTCCTGGACCCCTGTTCCATGTTGTTTCCAAAATGAGTCAGAGCTTCTGTGATATCTGTGACTAAAATGAGAAGAAAAAACAAAGGTGTCCTTAAGGACTCTGGAATTTTTTTCTCCTAAACTCATGCACGTTAGGGAATATTTGTTTCAATAATCTGCTCTCACACCCTCTGGGTCCGGCATGTGACACTGGTCTGTCTGGGACAGCCCCGCCCTGTTGGCAAGAGCCTTCTGACCACAGCCTTCCAGGCTGGTGACCCAGCCTGCTGGGGACCCCACGGCTGACCTTCTGACCTTGATACCCCAATCCCTTTGTGCCCCCATTGATCCTCTCATTTTCCAGTGCATCCGTTTCTTGTCTCTGAATCATATTCTCCATATATCTTGGTCCCTGATGCCTTCCAGGGGGCATCCTTAATTATCATCTGCTGCTTCCTGAATCCTTGAGGGGTTCTCATTGCTAATGGCCAGTCGATGTGCTTCTAGGATAGGTATTCTAGATAAAAGATTAAACCAGAGTGATGTGACTTTTTGTCCTGATCCATTGAGAGACCACCTATTAAAAAAAGTAGGCAAAGCACTCTTTAGGGATTATTTAGCTTTAAAAAATACAGTAGAACAAGCCAAAGATTATTTGTGTAATAATATTCCTCTTACTCAATTTTAGTTCTGTGCACTTTCTTGACTGGGAGGCTAAGACGTAGAGTCATAGCCCAATCACAGGGATTGGACATCAGTTATCCAGGCCCAAATCTGTAACCTGGGTGTGTTCCTGGTTTTGTACATCTCACGTGCAAGTGTCATCACCCAAGTGCATGGAGGCTAAAAAACTACAGGCGACCAAGGCATTGTATCTTGAGCTCTCCTTGGGTTTTTACCTTGCTGCGGACTTGGTCCATCTCATCTGACTTAACCTCCCCACTGCAGAGGCCTTCTGCCCACTTCCTACTTCCTTATCCCTAAGCCCTCATCTCACCTCACCTGGTCCTCTTCCTCTCTATCTTATCACCAGGGTTTAACTTTGAGTTCATCCCATTCAGCTTTATTCCTGGTCATTTTAATTTTTCCCCCAAAGGTTCCAGGGTTCAACTAGGATTAAGGATTCACAAGTTTTGACCTTTTGAGCTTCAGGTTTGTAGGGACAGTGGCAGCTGGGCGTCTGCTCTCAGCTCTATCCCAGGCCACTCATGCTCGGCCAGAACAGAGCTGAGCCCACCGTCCCTGGGCACACGCAGCTCTGCTGTGTCTTCTGCGTGTTCAGCAGAGCTGTGTGTCCTCTAGGGACCAGGGCCCGGTCCGGGTTCTGCCCTCTCCCTCCGTTACCACGACACCTTGTTCCCTAATCAAGCCAGCAGACAACACGGCCTCCTTTCTGACCTCCCCATTTCCACTCTCACTCTCCTTGTACTTGTTTTCCACTCAGCAGCCAATGTTAGATTTTTATTTTTCCTGAAACTCATGTCACGTAACTATGGTAGGATCCAGGCCCCTCTCTATCGGAGCCCTGCCTCTCTTTTACATCCTGTATTAATATTCTCCCCCTCCCCCTCCAGCTCCCTGCTTAAGGCCATGCCAGCTGCATTGCTTCCCCTCTGTGTGTGTTCCCTCATCCCACAGTTGTTCTGGGGCTCTCTTCCTCGGGCCTGCCCATGACTGCTGCCTTCATCACTGTCCTCAGCTCAGATGTCACCTCCTCAGAAAAGTCTTTCCTGCTGACTGTTCCACCTGAAGCACCCTTGTGCACACACACACACACATATACACATACGCACACGTGTGCACACACACACATACAAACACACATACACATATATACACGTAAACACAAACATGTCCACACGTCCACACAGATACCCACATATACACATACACACACCCACATGCACACGTCCACACAGTTACACACATACACATATACACATACATACATATACACACGTGCACAATTACACATACACATATAAACACATAGACACACAAACACACAGATACCCAGATACACACGCACATACACACACCCACATACACATGTCCACACAGGTACACATGCTCACACAGCCCTCCCCTGCCCAGTCCCTCCTGGCCCCATATACTATTTTATTTTTGATTCATCACCTTAAGTCATGTTTTAAATGATTACTTATTATTAAATGTCCTTTCTTGACACACCACAGTGTAAGCTCCGTGAGGGCAGGAACCCTCGTGTGTCTTGCTCACTGTTGCATTCACTGCACTCAGATAAGCGCCAAGTACACAGTAGGTGTTCAGGAAATATTCCTGAAGGAGTGAGTGCCTTTCTGCCTCTCAAGCATCCCCTGGGTCTTTCCTCACCTCCACCCTCACGCCCACTTCTGTCCTCACTGTCTCTCACTCGGGCTCTTGGTAAAGTCTCCCCGGGATCTTCCCTTCCCCAGCCTTCTTCCTCCCCAAGCCCCCAGCTTTGCTGTCTGGAGTGCATTTTTCTCTCTCTCCCAACACCCTCTGCTGCTAAACAAGGTAGCCCTCGCTCCATCAGGGATGGGGCAGCAGTGGTGGTGCGTAGGGGCTCCACTGTGTTTGGCAAAGAACCAGCTGTGTGTGGAAGAGGAGACCCCTTCCTTGGGAGAGAACCAGGGCCGAACATCCTCCACTGTGTCCTCTACTTGTGAGGCCCTACAGTTTCTCAAAAGTGGGTGTCTGTGACCAGGATGGCCTTGAGACTTCAAAATGCCTTCAGATAGGAAGAGTTCGATCCCGTATTTAATCAGGAGAACCAGCTTTCTGATCCGTAAAAATAAGCACCCTATCTCTTTCCCTGGACCTACAAGATCCCTGGGTCTAGGGCAGAGGAGGGTGTTGAAAGGAGGCCACACATTAAGTGGGGACCGTGTATCTGTGATTTTTAATTCCCCCAATGCTTATCCCATGGTCTTCTACACAGTAGGCATGCAGTCAGTCAACTTGAAATATTTGAGTATTTACATTTTCCTATGCCTCGTGCTGTACCCTGGGGGCATGGGAGTGAACAAAATGGAAACAGTCCCAACTAAATTATAAGCTGGTAGAGGAAAAGCCCTAAAGTGATCATCATACAAATACATTGTAATTACGAATTGTGATATACTTCAAAAGAAATCTACACAGTGCAAGTGCAACTCCACATGTTTGCTGCCCTGTGAGTGGCTCCCTTACAGCTGGCTGCGGCCTTCATTACATTAGGGTGAAGGAGTACTTATTCACCCTCGGGTGAGTGCACAGTAGTTTTGCTGGGTTGCTCATGCATGGATGTAGAGGCCGGGAGAGTCAGAGACCGTCATACTAATAATTCCCCAGGTACTGGGGAAAGCTGACTCTCAGAACAGAGAATGAGGGTCCCTTCTGGTCAATAGAACCTCTTCCTTCACGTCTTATTCTTTTAGGTGATTACTTCCAGGAATGGGCTGTTTCTTTTTTCCATGGATTTTTGGCAAAGCAGGAATGATGACAGTATTGGTAAATGAAAAATAAAAAAAGAAATCACTACTCAGAATCAGAAACATAAAGAGACTGTGCAGACTTTGTATACTTACAGGGTGGAGGTGGGAGAAAGCCTTTCTGGGGAAATGACATGTAAATCTAGATGTGGAGGACAAAAAAAAAGGGTTATTCAAGTAAAGAACAGGAAGTAAAGTGGTTGAAGAAAGGGAGCACATGATATAGGTCTGGAGACTGGGCAGAAACAGGTTTGGGATGCATGGAGAAGTCTGCTGAGCCTGGAGTAGAGAGAGTGGGGGACAGGTTCGCTCAAGAGAGAGTGTAGAGACGGGAAGGGGCTGGATCACGCTTGACCTGCAGCTGTCAACTGCTCTCTGGATGCATGACTGTCCTGGGCTGTGCCATTTTAATCCTAATGGTGTATCCCTGCTTCCTTGCTTAGCCTTTAAGCCTCTCTTATGATCCCTCTATATTTCAAGTTGGTACCACCACCATTCCTGAAAGCTTTCAGTTCTCCTTCTTAACTCTGTTCCTTGGGGCCTGTCTCTGCCTCTCAGTGCCCAGGCATTTGCTGCTGGGTTAGGAGGAAGAAAACACATTTCTTGTGGCTTAGATATCTCAGATCGTGAACCTAATCTACAACTCTCTTTCAATAAGGAATTCAGCAAAAGTACATGCTAAGATGTGCTTCAATATATTTATAGAAAATTGTATATAGTCCTTGAGAAATTTGTCAAGTGGAAGCCAACCAGTTATAGAACAAAGAATTATGTACTTACTGCTTTTCATAAAATTGAGTGTCCTGACCAGTGTGAGGTGATACCTCATTGTAGTTTTGATTTGCATTTCTCTAAAAATTAGTGATGTTGAGCATTTTTTCATGTGCCTCTTGGCCATCTGTATGTCTTCTTTGGAGAAATGTCTATTTTGGTCTTCACCCATTTTTTAATTGGGTTGTTTGGTTTGTTTTTGTTTTTTGTTTTTTTGTTTTTTTTTTTTGTTTTTTGATATTGAGCTCCATGAGCTGTTTGTATAGTTTGGAGATTAATCCTTTGTCCATTGCTTCATTTGCAAATATGTTCTCCCATTCTGAGGGTTGTCTTTTGTCTTGTTTATGGTTTCTTTTGCTGTGCAGAAACGTTTAAGTTTAATTAGGTCCCATTTGTTTATTTTTGTTTTTATTTTCATTACTCTAGAAGATCTGTCATACAGAGTGAAGTAAGTCAGAAAGAGAAAAACAGATATCGTATATTAACACATGTATGTGGAATCTAGAAACACGGTACAGATGAACCTATTTCCAGGGCAGGAATAGAAATGCAGATGTAGAGAACAGACTTGTATAGACATATATACACTACCAGGTGTAAAATAGCTAGCTAGTGGGAACCTGCTGTACAGCACAGGGAGATCAGCTCGGTGCTCTGTGATGACCTAGAGGGTTGGGAGGGTGGGAGGGAGGTCCAAGAAGGAGAGGATATATGTATACATACAGCTGATTCACTTCGTTGTACAGCAGAAACTAACATGACATCGTAAGGCAATTGTCCTCCAATAAGAAAGAAAATCGAGTGTCCTTTTAGTCTCACATGGCCAAATCTAGGACTTGCACTTTGAATGGGACAGAGACATCGATGCTTCTCTTTACAACATGCGTTCGCTGTGCTGATTTTAATAATGCTTCCTGCCAAGGAAAACCAGAGTCCTGCTTCCTGCCCATGGTATCCCACAGCCGTTTGCTCAGGGTCTCCCACGTGCTGAGTGTCTCATCATCACAATGCTGAAACCCCTCCCAGCAGAGGACATTCTTAGGATGGAGAGCTTTCTGCTGAACAAATCATGGGCCATAATGTGGCTATAAATACAAATCATGCAGACAGTCGTAAAAAGATAACACAAAGGGAATAAAATAATAAAGCTGCCATATATTGAGCACTTAGTGTGTGTTGGATACTGTGCTGAGAATTAGCTCTGAGCTTCACAGCTGCTCTGCCCTGCAGGTGTTAGCATCTCTGCCTTACAGGGTAGAGAATGTAGGCGGAGTTGGGCAATGTTAGCCCCAGTACCACATAGGTAATAAATGTTGGGGGAATTTTTAAAGCAGGTCTGCCTAGTTCAAGCTCCAAACTCAGACTTTGCCAAGGACACTGAATTTTTCAAATCAGTCTAGGCCGTAGAGATCGGGACGTGATCAAAACAGAACAGAAACCTGTCAGATGCAATTCAGGGGCTAAGGGACTTGATCCACATATCATCAAAGGAGAGGTCTGACCACAGGTAGCAGAGCTCTTGAAAAACTCTAGAAGTTGTGTGTCTGCTGCCGTGGAAGTTGCTTTATACTTTTCTCAAAAAGTCAGTCAAGTGGCCTGAAAGGTTATGAGTCCCCTCTTCAAAATGCTGTTCTGTTTGGTTCTGCTTTGTTACATCTCTCAGTCTGATATTTGAGCAAATGTATAAGTGAATTGATATATCGAAGTACATTTTTTTCAATGTGTGTGAGACAGATTAGAGCAGGGTCAACTCAGAGGAATGATGCTTGAGTCTTGTTGGAGAAACAGAGGTGTACTGACTTTGTGATTTCATTGTTTCCTTTAAGTTAGGACTTTATTAACCACCTGCTGTGGGCAAGGCATTGCATGGGACGAGGATACACTGAGGAACAAGCAAAGCTCAGTATCCCCGTAAATGCCCCTCCCCCTCCCCCATCTGGGATGTTGAGGCTTAGCCCCTGTCCCCCTACACGAACCCACAACTGACCATTTTCCAATTCCATCCACAGGGAGATAGAAAGAGAGCTTTACTCTGTGAGGCATTCCCATGATCATTTAGTCATGTATGATTTATTGGCCTTGGAAAATAGTACAACCGCCTTTGTAAGACTCTCTGTTTACTAGAATATATATATATATATATATATATATATATATATATATATATATATATATATATATATATATATATATATATATTTTAATAATCTGTGTTTTTTTATGTACGCCCTCTGGTGATTTTGAAACACCGAACTCTGAATGTATCATTTTGATCAAGGAATCGCGTGTGCTCACTGGCCTTGACGTACAGCGCAGAGCTGCTGACCCGCTGTCAGTAAAACACGCTTTGTGCAATGGTTTCCCAGAAACGGAGATGCCTTGGCACACATTGCTTCCCATTCTTGCAGTACCCTTGTTAGGAGCAGCATGCATTTTGTATGAGAGCAGGCAGGGGCTAGGACGCAGGCGCGGTCGTGGACCTCAGCAAGGCGGACGGCGTGAAAGGGAATGAAATCTGCAACTTTTGTCTCACTAGCACCACGTCCCGTACTGAGTTCACCAGCCACAGGCAGTCGGAGAACTCTGAAGGTTAATTCTTTCTGCCCATACGTAGAGTTACAGCTCAGTGGACAAAGCCCTTGAAATGTAATCACCCCAGCCGGGACATTTTAAGTGGAAAAAATAGCTGGTAGTACAAAAAGGTTAAATGAATTAGAAAACGGGTCTCAAACAGACTTGCCGTTTCTGTTTTTTTTTCAAGACTTGCCTAAAATATTCTGTAACTTTTATAGAGGTTGTGACTCGAAACATGTTTCAGCCATATGATTGCAGGGAACTATTCAAATGAATAGCACAAATAGGGCAATTAAATATAGATGCTAACAGATTCAAACCCCAAGAGGAAATGAAGCTGCTTGGTTTTTCTTCTAAAAACACGCAGGTGAATTTCTTTGGAATTAGAGTAAAGGCCTGTCTTGAAAAGCTGACTGGATAGGGGAAAAGGCTGAAGAGGCTAAAAAATTGTGACTACCTGGCCCCCAACCCCTGCAGGGAGACCTGTCCTAAGCGAAGGTATCAACGTAAGGTGGTGCTCCTGTTCATAACATACAGAGCAGACAGAAGAGATGGGCTCTGAGGATAAAAGCAAGGGACCACCGTCCATGTAGCTTCAGACAGATGCCAAGGCTTCACTTTACACTTCTTAGGTCTCCTGTGACCCCATGTCCCTGACACCCTGGTTTTCCTCTCCTGGCTCACAGCGAGTGTGAGAGGATAGGAAGGTCTCTCTTTGGTACAGACACCTCGTGTGTGAAGTGAGTACTAACACAGACGATGCGGGTGTGTGGGAAACAAAAACCGAACACCGAGAGGTGCCTGTCTGCCTGGGAAGGGAAAACCAAAACTCATCGCGGGCACTGCTGCAACACGTTAAAGCCAGTGTGTTTCCAACAGTTAGTTAGGGAGCAGGGGGATGACAAGGATTTGGACATCCGTCCATTTTGGCTTGCTGCAAAAGGCAGGGGAATTAAGAATGGGAATTTGAAAATAGCCAAGACTTCTTGAGCACTTACCATGCAGGGACTTGAAAAATTTCATGTCGTCGTTACAGTTGTAGTTTACAACGTAGTTGTAAACGTTAAAGTAAAATAGCCAGGAAGGGACAAAGCCAGGATCCAACAGAGGAAGGCGTCACTGGCCTCAGCTTTGCCCGTGGCCTGTGCCTTCACTGTGATTCCCTTCGACCCAGCAGTGTGAGTAGCAGTCATTCCTCACAGGGAACTGGACGACTTTAATAAGACAAACACAGGGGACTTTCTTACAGGAGCTTACAAAGAGAGCTTCTTTGTAAGGAATAATTATACGGTGGCATGACAGAGTGGAATGCAGAGCATATAACTGTGATAGAAAGTAAGTGCCGTGCCTATTGTGATGTCTTCTGAATATGTGACATTCTCTAGAAATCCCAGAATCATGTTGCTGAGAGAGGGTCCTCAGAGATCTTCTAGAATAGCATGTTAGGGTCATCAAGCAGTATTGCAAAGTGTTTATACCCTCAGAGCAGGATCAGTTCAAACAGATGTTGTTGGAAAGGATATTCCCTCGTGTAACATTAAACCTTTTATCTAATTTAATTTACAGAACTTCTTTCAAATAGTTAGCAACCTTCTAGATGAAGACAACAAGGAAAAGTGGGAAGATGCACAACAGGTAAAGCTGAAGTTATTTCAGAAATTAAAATGAAGTTGGTTAAATAAGGCTTCATAATATGTGAAAAAAAAGTAATGGCTCGCCATTCCAAGAACATAATAGGAAAAATTTTAAAGTCGTTCTAGATTATCTCGTACTGATTTTAGAGAAAACAAGTGACCTCCTTTATCATAACAATCTATGGAATCAATGACATTTAAAATGTGATAAAACAGAGCAGGTTTAAGTAATGTTTAACTTTAAGGTATTAATACATAATGACTCTATGCCTTACCCATCATTTTCTTTCCTGTCTACAGACTATAGGAAAAACAGCTAATCTAAAAGGGCACATTGCAAACTAAACTGTGGGAGTACTAACTAGTAAAATCATTTGTATTTACTCTGTTATGTATAATCTGAATTATGTATACAGATGTGCATTTTGATTCAAAGCCAAGAACTGTGAAAATGAGTTCTCATTAAAAGAAATGTATTCTGCTTTTTTTCTCTTTCTGCTAAGCATGGTAACTGTAGCAAGTAGCCTTATTGGTTTAGTTATTGTTTTAAAAATTCCTGGCCCTGCCATTTGTGCTATGCTCACTGACACATGGTTAATACTATTTTTTCTAAATCTCAGAAAATGTGAGTTAGAAGTTAAGAAAGGGAGAACAAGCATGTTTATTAAAATCCTGTGGAAATTTAATTTAAAAGTTTTCTACTTGACCCTTGTTAAAAATTCCATGAGAACAATGCAATATTGAAAATGAATATTTCCTGAGGTTAAAGTGGACCCTCTCTCTCCCTTTCCCTTTATAATCATATTCTTGTCCTTCAGGAGTAAAGCATTCCCTTTATTTCTATTATCATAGGAACTCTATGGATAGACTCTAAAAATAGTCCAGTGTGGGTCCACCTCATTATCAGGTACAAGTGCTATGCTTCTGGCCATAGCAAGAAAAAAAAATCACTCCTTAGTTTAAGACACTGAATCTATCTTTTCCTACTAGTTTGAGTTATGTATTTGTCCTTGGCTTCATTGTAGAGGAGAACCTCCTTCACTCACTGTGAGAAAATGGTGTCTTTCCTTAGAATACACTGCAGAGGCTAAGCACATCTTTGTAGAGTGCTGGAGACTATTAATTATGGATATATTTAGAACAAATGTATAATACCCTATTTAAAACAAGACTGCAATCCATCAGATGGTGTTATTTACTGCAAGGTCCCAACTTGAGCAAATAATGAACAGTGGCAGAACTTTATGTCAATGGAAAATCCTGACTCCATAATCCACCTCTTTACTTGTGATTTTGAGTTAACTATATTCTTATCTTTTAAATATTTTTCAGTAGTGATGATCCTTAATGCTTCTTTGAAGTAACTATTTGAAATAAAAGCAACTATTCTGTAGCAGTGTTTTCATAAATGCAGCCAAGTGGTAAATGAGCCTCCAAGTTTTTGGCACATAGGGTGAACTCTTCAGAAATAAGAGCTGTTTAAAATCTACCAAAGACAATCCTTTGTCTATTTTAGAGGAATAGTCTCAACAAAATATAATATAAAGCATAGCTCTGTGTGCATTTGGAAGACTAGCTGAGTAAAATGGTGAATATTGAAGTCAGAAGGGTTTTGCCATTAGAACTCACACTTTTGGACAATAAACAATGTCATTTCGTAGTTTGTTCACTACACATAAACCCCAGTTATGAAGGATGAAACTATGTTTAGCTAAAGCATCCTACTAAAAACACAGTATACTAAAGTGAAAAAAAAAAGAGGCTGCATTCTATATAGCACTGTTTTATACACCATCATTGTAGTTGGAATGGACAGTCCGTTTCAGCCATGATCATTTTGATCATCAGTATTTCCTTTTTATACTGAACTCTCCTGTGTCTCTCCAGGAGTGCATAAATTGTGGCCGCTGAGCCAGATCCACGCTGGCACCTGTTTTGTAAATAAAGTTTGGGATCCTGGCCACAGTACCTATGGCTGGTATGGTACAGCAAGGACATGGCTGAGTTGTTCCAACAGAGACCCCGTGATCCACAAAGCCACTCTCTGACCCTTTACAGGAAAAAAAAAAAAAAAAAAAAAGTCAGCCCCGGCTCTATGACACTTGAAAACTCTTGGGAACATATAACTACAAATAAAATCTGCTGCCACCCTAGAAAACCTCTCCCCAAAGTAGACAGGAAAGAAAACAGTTTTATTATTGAATAGGCATTAAGCCAGAATGTGGCGTGCATCACAGGCAGTTCACTAAGAGATGCAAAGACAGAGAAACCTCATCCTTTAATACAGACGAGCGGATGTTCAACTCATTACACACGTGTTCTTGAGGCAAAGAGTAGCTAGTTCTCAAGTAAGAGGACTTTCGGTAGTTCATCTTAAATGCACTGGGTAATTGGGGTGACCATCTTGTTAGTTAATTGGCTTTATCCAAAGGAAAAATGAGCTCTGATATCTTAATGACTGCGGGCAGTTTTGCAACTCAGAGCGAGGCACCTGCTTAAGGCAGGGTCTAACCCTCCCACTGCCCCTCCCACCGCACAGAAATCTGGAGGATTACTTTCCACGGAGAGACATCCCTAGGTCCTTAAGCTGAGAAGAGGCTATTTAACTTGCAAAAAGGTTTACATGCATTTCAAAGAGACAGAGAAAGAATTTAACCATGACACGTTTTCTAAAGTAAATGTTCTTAAGGGAGGGGGGCAAGGGGTTAGGGAGGGAGTCTCTTCTCTATTTTCAACAGGGAGGATTAAGCCTCTTCTTTTTAATTTGTATTTACCCACACACTACACATACTCATAGACACACACACCTACACGCACCAAAAATAGAAGAAAAATACAGTAGCAGCAGGAAGTTTGGAGCTGATGGAAATTTCACACACATTTTTGGAATGGGGAGGAAATTTCACACACATTTCAGGAATGGAATAGGTAAGCAATAGCATTTGTCCCCAAATCTTCCTGAAATTAAAAAAAAATACAACTATCTATGCCATATGTTTCTAACTGTAATAACCATTGTTCATGTCTTCAACCATATGTGAGTAAGTATATGATGCATTCGAGGTGTCTGATTTTTGGATGGGTGCAGCCACAAGCTCCTGTAAAATATACATACTGTGCCTGCTGGCTACCCTGCCCGACATGTCTTTCTGCTAATTAGAATGTCTCTCCCCCTTCTGCACAAGCCTTTGCAAATACAAAGCCATTAAAATTCTCTAATCCACTTAAATTTTTCATGGCTTGAAGCTGCAGTGGTGCTGAATGGCTAAAAGCAAGGAATGTAACTTCAAAAGACTTTCTGCTTTAATCTGGTTATATAATGCAGACTGACTTTGTCAGCATGATGGGTTACACATGCTAAAATTCATCTATCTTTTCAAATGGACCTCACATTCCACTCGTTCTGAGCTATTGCCAGAATCAGGTCGTCTTTAAGCAAACACTCATCTGTTTGCAGTGTATGAGGCGGATGGTGTTGGGTGTGTCTTACATATGTACATGCGAAACATCTATACTAGAGCTGTTTTATGATCCTGCAAGTACTGCCAACGCTATTATTCATACAGCAGCTATTACAATTATTAGAAATAAATGTCTCTCCCAAGATAGTTATTTTTCAGTGAACTTCATAGTCTTTAAATATTCATGATGGCAATAATAATTATTTTTTATCCCAGTGTTCATTGTACAGTTGCTAAGTAAAAAAAAATGTAAAAAGCCCCCAAATTTCAGTGTTTGTTCTATGTTATATTTAAGTGAGGAAAGGAACCCATAAAAAGTAAAGACATGCTACTTCTAAGTGTACAATCTGTTAGATATTTTGAGTTTTCTTGGATTTATGAAGGATTAATCACGGCATCATATCACCTCCAGAGTTCTTGCTGTCTTACATTTGATGTCATTCTCAACTGTTCAAAAAATATACAACTGTTAGATGGGTTAACAAATAAATTAATAAATAAAAATTTAAAAATAAAATAAAATGATTAAAAATAATTTTAAAAAGTAAAAACAAAAATAATACAGCTGCTGCTAGTTGGAGAAATGTTTTCAAATAAATCAGAGCTCATTTATGATCTCATTGTGTCTTTTTAAAATTCCAGTTATATATTTTATTACATAAATTTTTAAAATTCCATCTAACCTTTGCTTATTTTTGTAGATTTATCCGGGCTCAATAGAGTTAATGCAGGTGATTGAAGATTTTATACACATTGTTGGAATGGGGATGATGGACTTTCAGAATTCATACTTAATGACTGGAAATGTAGGTAAGAAATAGGATGTTTTCCCAAAATCTGACTGAATTTTAAAAAAAATTTGCAAGTATCTGAGTCATACATTTTTAAGTGTGGTACCCACTGTTCATATCTTTGAGTCTACATGAGTAATGTATTGTGGATATTTGGTGTCTGATTTTTCAATGGGCCAACCACATATGCACTATAGACACATACCTACACACACACATTTGCATTCATCTGAGTGTATTTATGTACATTTATTTAAGCTTAGTTGTATTTATCTGTACACATATATAGCAAATGTTTATTGCTATCCAATCTCATGTTGAAAATATACCGTATATACTATGTGATTATATAAAAAATAAGCTTTCGTGGTCTTGCAAACACTGTTCATGAAGATGCCGAGTCACTTTCTTGCTGGGGGTCCCAAAGAGGTGCTGAATCTCCATAAGGGTGGGACTCTTCAGAGACCTTTAGGGGTCGTTGTCACAATGCTGCTGCTGCCGAAGTTTTCTTGAGTAACTTCCAGGACACGGTGCGTCTCTCGGGTCTCTGTAGTGGATTCTGTAATGTAAAGTGAAAATCTTTCTTCCTTTAGCTGTCTATAACATTGTCTTTTAGAGGGAGGAATTACACAGAGAAGCAAAATCCACATGGCCTCTTACAGTGTTACAGTTATTGTACAGTCAGTCAACAGCAATTATGTTAACCAAATGGCACATTTCTTTTTGTAGTTAAAAAAACTGCAAGAACAAAGAAATATTCTTCCTAATTGTATATGCATTGAGTTGATATAGGTTTACAGTTTTATTTCTTTACAGCTTCCTCTTGTGATGTTACTATGACTCAGATTTTCTTTCATTGTCATGTTTTAGCAATCTTCATATGAAGACTACTAACTGTAGATAAAGATGTGTTTAAATCAATATCTTATCTCACATTCTTGTTCAAAGGATGTTTAAGTTTTAGTTTCTAGATCAGGAAGAGATCTAACTTTGGGAAGGGATTAACTAGGGGAGTTCACATGGTATAGAACATAACATTTTTATGATTACAGCTTTGGTGGTTCGTTTTATATTTGATTTCTTCAGAAGGTCCTTTAGTCCTATAGTGACTTATTTGACTCTGAGATATATTCTACCAGGGTGACCTCAACTTGTAACTGGTAATAGCTAACTACTGGTAATATTCTTCATTTGAAGAGAACCTGTGTAATGGAGACCTCAAAGGTCTGAAGATGGTTCCATGCCCACATGCCATCTTCATGCAGCTTGAGGCCTTACGAGTTAGAGTTATGCCTTAATCCACTTTCCAGAGGTGGTGGAGGGCCCAAACTTTTCCTGAGAGTAGATGTCCAGCAGCTTGCACTGGTTCATGCATGAAGGGACCTGTCCTTGCTATGGACAAGGAGAAGAAAAAGTGACCGAAAATAGTATCTTTATTGAAGGATGAATTCAGAAATCAGAGAAAATCCAAATAAAATATCCATTCCAAAAGTGGCTGGGCAAAGAGAGGAAAGGTAAAATCTGTGGAAAAGGCGGGTAGCAAGTTAGGCTATGAGTTTGGGACACATGGAAGGAAAACCCTAGAGAGATTCTGGGGACGCTGGTCATTCAAGATGGAACCACTCTTCTAAGGGCCTATGACTTTTTTGGGGAGGAAGGAACCAGGAAGGCTGCTACGCCAGATTGGACAATAGTAATTTACAAGAAAAACAGAGGGGTAAAAAGCAAAGAGCTGTTTTTTCTTGATTTTTGTTAATGTTAGCACCTAATTCTAAAACACATGGCTAAATAAAAGTATTATCAGATCGAAACATGACACTTGTTCAGAATGTGTTTGGAAAAACTTTAAAAACCAAAACCAATCTTAGAGTCTAGTAACTTAAATTTGAACTTAAAGTAGGCTGTTTGAATAACAGCATACCAAATGCCCTATAGTACTAGTATTATTTACGACAAAAATTCCATAAATATCCATAAATTGCAAATCTTTATTCCTCTTTACCTTTCTTTTGACTTACCAAAATTGTATTTTTGAAAAATTTGTGGGGTTTTTGTGTGAAAATTATGCTTTGCCTAGGTTTGCCTACTTCCTTTATCATCACTAAGCTTTAAGAAGTATATTAAGCATAGTGACAAAGCAATTTAATGCTGCAAGTAAAACCAATATTGTCCTATATTGTCTTCAGTCTTGTGTAAGGACAGTGTGATTGTTTGGCCTTCTGATCGCTTCACTGATTATCCATATAAGAAAAGGTTATATTCTGTGAATAAGTATCCCAAACATTATTACACCACCCAAAAGATATTTTATTTATTTTGGTTTCTCCAAATACTAGCCCAGGGACTGACTTACTGTTGTTTGATGACCAGAAGAAGGTTATTCTCAATAATATTTAAGAATTTTCCAAAGTATATCCATATATTAGTCAGAGTTCTTCAGAGAAGTAGAACCAATAGGATATCTGTAGGTACATAGAAATAGATTTATTTTGGGAGATTGGTTCATGCAATTTCAGTGGCTGAGAAGTTCCAAGATCCGTTCTGTGAAAGCTGGAGGCCCAGAAAGCTGATGGTGTCATTCTAGTCCAAACCCGAAGGCTTGAGAACCAATGATGTTAAGCCCCACTTTGAATTCAAAGACCTAAGAATCAGGAGTGCTAATGTCCAAGGGCAGGAGAAGATTTATGTCCAGGATAAGCAGAGAGCATATTTACCCTTCCTCTGACGTCTTGTTCTATCCAGGCCCTCAATGGATGGGAAAATGCCCACCTGCATTGGTGAGGGAAAGCTTTACTCAGTCTACTGATTCAAATGCTAGTCTCTTCCAGAAATATCCTCACAGACACGCCCAGAAATGTGGTTTAACCAGCCATCTGGGCATCCCTCTCCCAGTCAAGTTGATGCATAAAATTAACCATCGCAATCCACTCGTATCAAATTGGGTAATATAAATAATAATCACTTACTATTCACATTCTTCCTGTTATCCAATTTGATACTAGTATATGTAAAGCATGACTATAGTGTTGTGTCAGATATGTCCAATGTTTTTGGACAAGGGCACACAGAGAGAATAATTTGCAATGACAACTTGTAAACTGTGTGAGTTGGCATTTGTTTTATGTCCTAAGTCCAAATATTAATTATCCAACATCGATCTTACATGCACACACACACACACACATGCTTGCAAGCTCACAGACACACATACACAAAGCATGTTAGTGATAAATAGAGACTAGGTAACTAAGAAAGTTTGTTTATTGCTTATGCCCATTTTTTTTTCAGTGTGTTGGAACAAGTATCCTTAATGATGGGGGTGGGTGGTGATGTGATGAACTGGGAGATCGGAATTGACATGTATACACTAATATGTATAAAATAGATAACTAATAAGAACCTGCTGTACAAAATAAATAAATAAATAAAAATAAATAATTAAAAAAAGACTCCTTAAAGAACTTCAAAAGATCATCATGTCTTATAGAGACTACGAATATTTTTATAAAGCCTGTATGCACAGCACCTCACTTTTCTGGAATATAGATAAGCTTTTGAAGAAAGAGACAGAGTTGAATAACCACAAATAAAAGAAAGACTATACCATTTAATAAGAGAGTCTCAGAACCTTGCAGATAGCTTATTTTATTTCAACTTTAAATAGTTTTGGGCTTTCTGTTTTCTGGTTCCTGGTTTTGACAGAAAGGGTTGGGAGCAGAGATGGTGCTGTTAGAATCACATACATAGCAAATAGAATACCTGAAACAATAAAGAAAAAGAAGTTCTGAAAGAACCTGGCAGAGTGGAGCCCATATGGTGGGAACAGCATTATTCATCAAGATAAAAGTTTCTGTAATCTGACTAAGATGGCAGGAAAATTAGTGACATGTCTTGGAAAGATTTTCTTCCAAAATAATTCAAATGAAAAGTTTTGAAGCTTCTTTTATCTGAAAAGAGTCCCTACCTGTGTCAGCTTTTGATGACTGAAATGCTCTTACATTCTAACTATGAGCATGTTGGTATAAATGTGAGCCTGTTCGTTGTGGGAGGGAACAGGTCTATAGCTTTGATCAATTTCTCAAATGACTTATGACCTCAAAAATTTATTAACACAAGCCTTGGTAAAAACGTATTCTATGAACAAAGGTGTTAAACAAACCAATGCATTTATAAAGTAATTGAGTATTTTTCATATCACATATGAATATGACATTCAAAATAGACACATGATAAATTCTAATAAATACAATTTAGTGAGCACTTAGTAAACACTACTAAGTAGCTTATATAATTACTCAATAAATGAATGAATATGAAAAATTGATGTACTACAGAGAGATTTAAATTTTCAATATGCCTCAGTTTATCATAGAGTTGTATTCTACATGTTCTAAATATGCTGTACAAGCAAGTGATCTTCTTCAGTGAAAAGTGTGAATTTTTCAATATATTTTTAAAATATTTATTATCGATTAGGTCAGGGGGACTATATCTTAATATGATTTAATATGCATTCAAGTTATTTTTCTTCAACAAGAATATTTCTTGAAGAGTGTTTAAACTGACTTTCTACCATTTCTCTCCAAACATTTTCTCTTCAGTTCTTTTCAGCCCCATTCTTCTCTCATCACTTTCCTGAAATCCCCCTCAGAAAAGCCTTCTGAAAACTCCCAATTGCCAAATTGAACCACACTGTCTCTTGAAACTGTCCATTCTTTTAACATTTGTGTATGTATTTTATTATAAAATAGAATTAAGGGATAAACATTACTCATGACTCAGAGATATTTAGAATTTTTGGAGGCAGTAATGTAAAACAAAGTAGAGCATGCACTGAAGGGGAGACAAGCACATTGTTTGAGGCCCAGCTGTTTGCAGTTCCCAAGACAGAACAGGATGTATGCGACCTCACCTGATCAGAGTGACAGGGCAAGTGCATGGATGACAGCTGCTCTAGAGCATTTGTCTAAAGTTGTGGCAGAGTGTTTTATGGTTCTTTATTATGATTTTAGTCGTATATTTTCCATAATCACTTCAAGTAGCATATTGTGTTTACCTTATTTATTGGTGAGAATAGCCTATTCTTTAGAAATTAAGTGTTTTAGTTTTGGACTTAAAACCTGAATTGTGTTCACCAAACTGAATTCAAGGAGGATCTGTCATGTGATGTATGTTGCAGCCCACTGACTGTGTTCAGTTAAAAACAAAAAGAATTTATCTCTTACTATAAGCAAACCCTTTCCTTAGTGATTCAGGTCAGTAAAGGAATAAGCTTCTCATCTACAAAGAGCTTTCAGTCCATTTGTGGTCATAAAAGAATTACATAGATGAATAACATACCAAGTGCACTTTGGTGTGTGTCATGGAAACCAAATGTTACAGAGATTCATTCCGAGAGATGTTGTTCCATGTAAGGGACTGGAAAATGTTCTTAAAGAAGGAATCATTTAGTGTAGATGTTGAAGGATGGCTGGATTGTTGACAGTCCAACATGAGGCACAGTGAGTGGCAAGGAGATGGTGACATTCCAGAACATTCTTTTAGCAAATACAGTATAGAGTTGTCCAAGTTGAGATAGTGCTTAGGGGATACGTGGTCTATTTTGATAAAGACACCTATGTATGGAAGTAAAGGAAATGAGATAAACTTGGAGAGGCATGCCGAGACATGGTGTAACATGCTTCCCAATTCCGAAGAGAGTAGGGAGCTCCTGAGGATTCATGGATGGGTGAGATCTGTGCCTTGGAAAGACCCAGGTTACAGCAGAAATAAAATTTATTGAGATTGAAACATATTTTAAACACAGAGATCAGAAGGCTTTTTATAATAATCCTTGCAGGAGATAATGAAGACTTGAGTTAGCGGTAGTAAGTATAGAAACCAAAATGTAATTATCAGTTTGAGACTCTGAGGGTAGAAATGATGGCATTCTGTAACTGAATGTGGTGTCAGAGAGAAGGGAGGAATTGGGATTATATTTATTCAACGAACATTTGAGAGTGTCTTCCACATATTAATGTTTAAATGCAAATGTACCCCTTAAGTGGAAAAATAAAATGTGGTCTTGAGTTTTGGTAGAGGAGTCAAATTTATGATATACCTTTGGTAGTCAACTGCATAAAAGTGATGGTTGAAGCCAGAAAAGCTTTTTTCAGTTATCAGGACAGTAATAAGAGGGGTAAGATGGAAGATGATGCCTATATTTAAAAAGAAAAAAATCCTGACTATGTGTGGTGATGGATGATAACTAGACTTACTGTGGTCATAGTTTCACTACATATAAAAATATTGAATCATTATGTTGTGCATCTGAAGCTAATGTTATATGTCAATTATATCTCAAAAATTTTTTCTATATATGACTATGGAGAGATCTCTATGATATATTATTACCTGAAAAAGTATGTATAGTAATAAACCAAGTTAAGAAATATATTTTGTTTGCAAATAAAATTTACATTATACTAGGAAGAGATCATGTAAGTTATAGAACAGAAATCAATGTTGAGGGGAAAAAAAAACCAAAAACAAAGAATCATTACAGATATCAGAATAAGAATAGTCAGAGGTAGTAGGAGTTCCAGAACAGGGCAGTAGAAAATCAGTGGCATGTAATTAATAGGAGAGAGAGAACATTTCAAAACAATGCTGTAGTTAATATCAATTGCTAATAAAGTTCAGAGTAGTGGAGTTAAGAAAAATCTTATGTGATTGCTGGTGGTAAAACATAAGAGTTCTCCAGGAAAAGCACAGACACAATGAACAAGATCTAAATATCCAAGCTCTTTAGGTGGTTTCAATGGATTTACCCGTAACAATTATCTCTAAGGATTTAGTTTGCACAGATCAATGTTGCTCCATCCATGTAATACTATCTCACAACAGTTCCTTAGGAACTCTTCAAAGTTGAAATATCAGATAAAAAAGGAATATTGTTAGGCTAAAAAAGTCTCAAGATACAGAATATTAAAGTTATTGGCTGTAAGGAATTTCAGAAGTCACCCCTATATACACCCTTAGAGATAGAATATTCTGGAAAGTATAGTTTCCATTTTTCTCTAGTAATCCAATAAGGCCAGTGCCTTGAAAACAGTAATGTTAAGACATTTTTCTCTGCCAAGCTAAACAGCATTGTCTATTCTTGGTTTAGAAATAGGAAATGCTGGGCTTTTCAGAATGAACATTCATACTTGGTGTTTTATGAAATCGAATCCAAATTCAATCTTAAGAATGGCATGATGCAATTTTGACATCTCCTTTTTCTCCACAATGCTGTCTCATCAACATCAAACCTATGTTATTTCTTACACTCACTGGTAAATTTAATCATTCCTTTAGAAAATATCTTGTTCTTCAATTGAGAAATCCGTCTTCAATCTGATGATGTACTTATAAAAATAAAGTGGCTTCTCTTTCTAGGCCTGTTTTCCTTTCTGTCACTGCTTCATTTTGTGGTTCATACACCTCCATCACTTGTTTAACTTCCTTTCTTTGGAGAAAAGATGCCTGTAGTGAGTTGACACTGAGCCTGAAAAATACACAGTTTAACATCTTCTTCTTGTTGTTGTTTATCTGTAGCACCTGACGTTGGTTCAGTCAGCTAGACTTGAGTCTGGAAGTGTCAGATTCTACCTTCTCTGCCTGGCTCACTTCACGTTTTCTTCCTAGACTTGTGAAGCAAATGGTGTGTATTTCTGTAGGTCAGAAAGAACAAACTAAAAATACCTGTTTTTTTTTTTTAATGATACTAACATACTGGTTCCCTTGAGAAAATAAATAGTTCAAGCAGCATTTAAAAACTGTGGCTTGGAATAATATGCAGCATTGAGTTCTTTGATTATTTCTCATTTACTAGGAATTATCTCATTGCATTTTCTATGATACAGTTATTCCAAATGGTTGGGGTGAAGCGCTCTGGGGAGGCTGCTGAGAAAGGGCCATACCAGACTCTTTTAGTGGTAAGAAAGACATACTCCTTATGGGGATATGATGGGCTCCCTTCCACCCAACTGAGAACCCCATTTAGATGCTCCCTAGTGTCAGTGTAATAGTTTGGGAATAATGCATGGATTTAACTGGCTTTAAGAGGGTGCCATGTTCTGTATTAAGTTCTGGGGATTTCTCAGTGAACAAATCGAATGAAGCTCTTGCTCTCATGGAACTTGTGTTTTGCGGCAGGGGCAGAGGTCAGTCAAGCACCCTCTGACATGCCCAGTGGTTCTAAGTGATGTGAAGACAAGTCATCAAGAAGGGGGACACAGAGGGGAGAGAGGATGGGGGGATGGTCGGGAATAAGTGCTAGTTGAGTATATACCTGGGTGCCTTGAGGGCATGAGGCACGGTGACATGTGGGGACAGACTATCTCCATCAGAAGGAACCAGCACAAAGGCCAGGATGTGTCCATGTGCTTGGCACCGTAGAGGCCTGGAGGAGGCCGCTGATGGTGGAGTGGCTGACAGAGGCACTGTGAGAGGTGGAAGGGGAGTGAGGACCAGACTGTGGAGGGCGTTTGACTGTAGGTCTCTGAACAAGATGCAAAACCACTCAAGGATTTGAGCAGAAAAGCAACCGGATCTGGTATATGTCCTGAAAGGACCATTCTGACTATGGACTGTTGGGGGTATGAGAGCATACAGGGCGACGGGAGGGTAATTATGGCAATAGGCCAGGCGAGAGAACTCTGTGGTTTGGACCAGATGCCAGGGGAAATAGTGGGAAGAGGCCAGATGCTGGAGGTATTTTAATGGTACATCTGACCGAGTTTACTGATGGCTAGAAATAGGGTGTGTAAGAAAGAGATTGTCAAGGAAATGTTTCCACTTCATTTCCAAGAACCCAACTACAAAAACAAGACAGGTTAGTTTCCAAATCTCTATACTATAAGCAAATGTCATAAACCTCCTTTGCTGGCCATTTAAATGTCTCTAAAATTTAGTATCCACAGCAATCTCTTTCGTTTATTTTTTCCTTAAAGTATTTTCATCAAGATATAATTGACATATACCATTGTATCCATTTTAGGTTTACAACATAATGATTTGATATATGTATATATTGTGAAATGACTAACATAATCACTTTAGTTAACATTCATCACCACATATAGGTACAATTTTTTTTCTTGGGTGAGAATTTTTAAGATCTGCTCTCTTAGCAACTTTCAAATATATAATAGACAATTGTTGAATATAGTCACCATGCTGTTTCTTTTTTATGTAGTCTTGTTCCTGAGTCCAACACAAATACTCGCTCTTGCAGTTTAAGCAGTTCTATCCTCTGAAGCCATGAGCATTCTGTCATCATTACACCCCCTGAATCCTTAGTCAAAAGCTAGAATGAAATTGCTCATTAAAATGACTTTTTTAAAGCTACCAGTTAACACATGAAATAAATTCTACCTTTCCTACCATTTTTGTGTTTTTTCTTCTATTTATAAAGTCCTGGGACCTCAAGAATGGAAGAACACTTATGGATCAACTAAGTCCAGGCATAAACTTGTCAGCTTCATCCTACTTAAACTATTTTGTATTTTTTTTAGTTTTTTTGGAAAATAAATAATAAATAAAAGTTTATTATCTGAGTTGCAAAGATCTTTGCAAAGGTCTTTGCAAACCTTTATCTCTTCAATTTAAAAAATGTTATTTCTACTAGTAATACTTACATAATTACAACCCTGGACCTCAACATAGAAAACTCTCATCATGTGATAGTGTTTCAAATTAACAGTAGGTCTGTGTTCTTTTAGAAGGTAACTGGGGTGAAAATAGTTACATAATAGTTACATAGTTACATACAATAATGGTTACATATTTGCATAATTGTTACATTGTTACATAGTTCCAGGTTTATCTATCTAATCTGCTTTATACAGCCATACACAAGGACACGATTATTCATGGAGTCATTATTAAACAGTACTTCTTGTCCCTGAAAAAAATTGAACTAGAAAACATTGTTAATAGCTGTTCTTTCTCATTTTGAGTAACCTAGATGCCATAAACTTTCCCTATAGTGTCCCTGTACTCTGCCAGCAAATAGCTCTAATCCTAACTACTGCTCTGCTGTGAATCGCTCACATGGTCTCTGGATCTTGAATAGTTTTTACTTCTTTACCCTGGTTTAATTTACTGTTAAGAAAGAATAGAGTCTTTTCCATTATGGTTTATTATAGGATGTTGAATATAGTTCCCTGTGCTCTACAGTAGGACCTTGTTGTTTATCCATTCTCTATATACTAGTTTACATCTGCTAATCCCAGCCTCCCAATCCCTCCCTCCCCTGCCCAAAAAGAATATGAAAAAGAATATATGTTAAAAAAGAAAGAATAGAGAGTCTACATGTTGCTACTTTGGCATGCCTCCTTTCTTATAGCACCTTATGTGTACATCATCTGAGTATCCATTTAATGAAAATTCCTTAGTATCAGACAGTGACTGTTATTCTAAGAAACCCTTTTCAGAAGTGCCATTTGAGTACAATGCATAGGAAAATGCTTTTATTTGTTTGTTTCTACTTGTATTTCTAAGGCTTTCCAAGAAAAGCTTTGGTAAAGCATCCCTTGTATTATACAGTGTTTCCCAAATTAACGCTTTCACAAATACTCATGATACAACCTTGCTGCCAGAGCGTTAAGGGCACCCACGCGATGTGTTCTCATCAGTGCTTTCCATTCAGAGTGGATACATTTTATTTTTCCGGGACACGGGAATCACACTGTTGTGGCCCCTCCCGTTGCAGAGCACAGGCTCCGGACACGCAGGCTCAGCGGCCATGGCTCACGAGCCCAGCCGCTCTGCGGCATGTGGGATCTTCCTGGACTGGGGCATGAACCCGTGTCCCCTGCATCAGCAGGCGGACTCTCAACCACTGTGCCACCAGGGAAGCCCCAGAGTGGATGCATTTTTTATCCCTTTGCATCTTAGTAATTGAAAGTTAAAGATTTGTTTCATTATCTTGCTCAACCAACCACACGCTAACCTACTTCTGTCACATAAAGAACTTCACTGTAGCTTTTGATATGACTCTAGGGAAATCTTACTCATGTATTCTGTATTTCTACATCAAAGTAAAATGAGGCTTAACCTTTCGATGCCTGAATGATGCTTTTTTCTGAAACTTTTATAACATATCTTGGCCAGTGAAAATTTTGTGAACTTATTTGTCATTAATTTGTTCTCCATCCCTTCAGTAACTGTCTGGGGGAGAATGCCTATGTAAAGACCAAATATTTGGCCTAGGCCCATCATTTCTGTTGGATTTTATATTTACAGGGAAAATGCTCATGTTCTGAAGAAACCTAATAAGGTCACACAAACCTCAGTAGGAAATGTGCAGCATACACTGTCACAGTGATGCTCAGAAGCGTAGAAGCAGGAACAGGAAAAGCAGAGGACAAGCTGGCTTCTAGCATAGCTGTGCATATCTAAGGAAGAAGAGTTTAAAGCCTAAAGGATGAAATGTGTGTTACAGAGATGGTGAAGAGGTATGTCTTAGGGCTACATCTTGGTGTATGGGACATGAACTGTGGAAGCTGTCCTGAGATAGAAACCCACTATTTCAAAAATTAAGATTTCTGGTGAGAATGCAGACAGAATTATTGGGTTTCACATGCATTGACACCTAGACCTAGCCACAAACGTTTTGGATTTGAGTTTTAACTATTCTCTGTAGAGAACATGAGTTTCTGTAGGGAAGTTACTGTGACTTGTGCCCTCAGGAGGCTGTGAAGAGCTTTGCCTAAAGGAATTCGTGCTTTGCCTCCGTCCATCAGCTGGGTATCAGGAGGAGGATTCCAATCAGGGAAAGGCTTTCAGGGGTGGGATTAGCACAGGACGATGTTGGAAAGCGATGGCTTCCTAGTTCACTGCAGACACTGCCTCTATAAGATGCTGGAAGGATAGGTCTTCCCAGTCTGACTTCATTCTTCTCTTTGAATCAGTTCCTTCAGAATCTAATAGACTCATACTTACAGCCTAGAATGGAAATGTAAAACCTAAAGCCAACTAAACACAACATTTGAATGTTATAAGATAACATGTCGGGTCTCTATTGGTTTATGCCATAAGGATTTGGAATCACTAAAATTGTCACACAGCAGGCCATCTTTCTGATTTTGTTGTTCAACTGTATTAGAAGAATGTTGCCATGAGTTTGTGTGAATATGAAATATGGTCCCATTTTAACTGTCTCTATGGCAATAATTGCTTATCTCTATGGAAATGGCAGTTTGCCTCTACAACAATAACCAGTGAAGAGAAAAGAAGTACTGATTCCCTTTTATCAATTTTTTTTTCTTTTTATGGTTTCACCTTTTCAAATGTCTTATTTTGTTTGGTTAGACCAATAATTCTGTGCTAAACTGTTCCTCTTCTCCATTGTTTCCTTCACTGAATTCCAAAAAATAAAAATAAAAATTTCTCATCTGAATTTGACAGAAAACTCTGACCCAGGTTAAAGTTAAAGACTGATGCTCTTTAACACGGTGGAAGCAGGAAAAGGAAGCAAGAAAACACGCTGGCTTTCGAGCCCGACTGGCTGCAAACCTTGGCTATATCACAACTAACTGACATTCTACAGGTTATTTCGTCTCTAAATCCCTCAGTGTGCTCCTTTCTAAAGTAGAGGTAATGATATCTTTCCTGAAGAGTTATTGTAAAGATTAAAGGTATACACATCATCTGGCATGTAATAGGCCCTCAGTAATTGGTAGTAGACAAATGTAGGGCCAGATATGGGCTCTGCTACTGATAGGGTTTTTGACTTTGGTCAGGTCACTCCATCCCCCTATGTACAGTCTGTTCCTCCAGGGAGCTTCCAAAGTTGCTACCAAAGTTTAAGACCCTAAGGTTTTGGTTGCTGTTGTTATTTTTAATCTCAATAATAGACTTATTGTTTATTTAACAAAGCAGCCAGGATCCCAGACTTCTAAGTAGTTACTATAACTAAATTTGGAAAATCACCGGTGCCGTGCCATAATAGTTTGTTATGCAGTTGTCTTCTGTAGTGTAATGACACAAATAGCCCAAAAACTTTTCATTGGTACTTGCACTTTGCCATCTTAAGAAGCTCCTCTCTTCCATGTATTTATTTGTCATTAGTCAAATCCTAGCCCTCCTGAATGATTTATACAGAATAATTTTTTCGGCTTTAATTTTATAATTTCTGCTCCTTAACATGTAATCCATCACCTGCAAAATTGTATCAACTGTCTCTATAGATGCATTAAATAATTCTGTAGTGCTAAATCCTCCTGAATTCATAAATGAATTAGTTCTCTTTTGTACTTAAATAATGTATTTTGCATAGTCCAGAATATATTTCTGCATTTGTTGCCCACGTAATTTTTCATGTGAAGAACTTTAACTTTAGAAATGTAACTAATGATTTATGTGGTTAGTTTAATGTGTTTTCTTTAATTTTATCTTCTGTTTTGGTCGGTGGTATATGAATACGAGAGAGCAGGTGTGAATGAGTGTGCCCTTTTTATATGTCCTAAAATATTTAGCAACTGAAATGCAGTTCTTTTAGATACCATTAAAATTTATACTATGGGCTTAGGGGAAAAGTTGTGTTTTTTCCTTTAAAGTTACATCAAAGAATGAAGATACTTTTTAATAAAAGTTAAACTGAATTGAAAACCCAATAATAACAGGCTGTAAAGGCCACATAACCTTATATGCTGGACAGTAATTTTATTCAAGTTGCAGCTGATAACTCCAAAATAGGATGTTATAGTCGTAGGGACTGAACAATTCATACAGGAATGATTTACATTGGATAAAAGTTCATATATCCAAATATATATTCTGATATCAAATAAAGCTTGATACGCTGAAATTATTAAAAGAGCTCTAAAGTGCAGTAGGAATACAGGCGGATATAGTTGGGATGAAGATACTGCAATGTTTCCTTTGCCACTGCAAAACGTTTTAATGGTCAACTTCAATATCCATTTGGGTTACTTTATTACTTTTTGAAGTATGAACCTTCCTCTTTTTGAAGAATCTTGTCTTCATTAACTGAGAGCCTTAATTGCCCTCTCCTTTTTTCTAGGCAGTCTCCTTTTGCTTTCCCCAAACTCATTGCCTAATTAATTATCTTTTAACTTTCCCTAACTCCTTCAATTTTTTCTTTGCCTTCCCTAAAATGTAATAATGTTTTTACTAAAGAGGATAACCTCTATCATCTTTAAAATTTATTCCAAGAATCCATAATATTTCAAAAAGTATCCTAGTGGATTAGAAATATGTAATGTTTACTTCTAAAATATCAATTTCTTAACAGCAAAGTAAGTATATTATTGAGCAATACAATTTAGACTCCATAGGCAAAGCAAAATTGTAATTGGTTTGTGTGCCCTTTTTAATGACATATAAATTATTATAGTGAAATGGAGCACTCAGTCTTAGAGTGTGTGTTTTTATGTGTTTGTGCATGCATGTGTGTAGTGAGGAAGAGTAATTGTTATTTGGGGATTATTTTGGGTTATTTGGTTTTATGATCCAAAGACCAAAACCGTTTTCTGAGTTTGAGGGGAAAGAAATGATGCTCACAAATGTAGAGCTCCTGTATTCATTTTCCTCCCAAGTCATTCTTTTCTGTTGCTGTTGGTTAGCTATCTTATATAGAGTAGTGTGTGTGTGTTCATCCCAAGCTCATGATTTATCCCTCCTCCCCCCATGTTTCCACTTTGGTAACCATAAGTTTGTTTTCAATATCTACAAGTCTGTTTCTGTTTTGTTAATAAGTTCATTTGTATCGTTTTTTAGATTCCATGTATGAGTGACATCCTACAATATTTGTCTGTCTGACTTACTTCACCTAGTATGATAATCTCTAGGTCCATCCATATTGCTGCAAATGGCATTATTTTATTCTTTTTTTATGGCCGAGTAGTATTCCATTGTATATATGTACCACATCTTCTTTATCCATTCCTCTGTCGATGGATATTTAGATTGCTTCCACATCTTGGTGGGCTCTTGGGGGCCCATCAAGGAGGAGATAAGGATCCAAGTTTGAGTTATGTTTTGGAAGAGAAACAGTGACCACAGTGATGAATGAGCTTCTGGCAGGTGAACATGGAGGATAACTTACTGTTTAGTGCCCTGAGAAAAGGATAGGTGGAGGTACCCTGTTCGAGATGGAAAAGGCTGCTAAGGGAAAGAATATTTTGATGAAGAGTGGGTGGAAATCAAGAGTTAAGCTCCAGAGATGCTATACTGGAGATGCCTGGAGACATACCATTGAAGAGTGGAAGTAGGCAGGTTTGGAGTTCAGAAGAAGAGTTCTTATACCCGTTTGGCTCATACTGAAGATATTTGTGTGAAACAGGTGTCTCACCAGGTCGTAGTTTCTTTCTATGTAAGGATTTTTTTTCTTTTTAAATTTTGGATCTTCCACGGTGTTTTATAAGAGGCGGAAAATAGTTGAGGTGAAGGATAAAAGGAAACTGACATATATTATGTCCTACTGTGTATAAGAAATGAGCTGTCTTTGGTTTAATCCTCATGAAAGGCTATTGACTTTTTACAGGTGGTCAAAGTAAAACGCAATTAAATGACTTGCCAAAGATCACAAAGTAATTGGAAAACCAAGTGTCTTTGTCTTCAGGGCCAAAGATATCATATTAAACCCCAGTGCTTGCTAGTTAGCCTTTGGAAAACCTCATTCATTACAAAAAGTTACAAGGAGCTGTGTCTAACCTACTAGATGTTAGGACCCTAGTACATATCAGTAAATAGGGAAAATTCCTTTCCTTTTGAAGCTTATAGTCCAGTGTGTGAGGCTGATAATGAATCAACATAAAGCTGGATAATATCTACCTATGAATATAAAGCCATAAAGAAAATAAACAGGTGATAGAGAGGAATGAGGGAGCTGAACTTCTTTAGATTGGGAGGTTCAGACAGACCAAGCTAAGGAAAACACAATTTAGCAGACACTCAAGGATAAGAGTAGAAAAGAATATTCTAGCTGGAGAGGAAGAGCCCTGTGGTGGAGAGGAAAGATCAGGGGCAGCGAGCAGGACAGCGATTTGGCTGTGATCCACAGACAGGCAGGTGCCAGCCATGCGGAGCCTGGGAGGCCCTCGTGTGGATCTGGATTTTACTCTGAAAGCACTGATGAGCCACTGAATTATTTCAAGGGAGAGAACAACATGGTGTGATTTACATTTTCAAAAGTTAACTCTGGTTTATGAGAGGAGGACTTGAAGGAACAAGGGTGGACTCAAGGAAGCCAGTCAGGCGGCCCTTGAATTAGCTCAGGTGAGAGATACTGGAGGCGTCCAGAGGGATCTGGAAAGGAGACAGTGGGAAGAAGCATGGTGTTGATGGATGGTTATAGGAGATGCAGGAAAACCAGGACAACCCTTATGTTTTTGGTTCAAACATCTGAGTACCTGGTGGCACCTTCTAGGAAGATGGAGCAGAAGTGCTTTGGTGGCAGGAAATCAAGAGTTTTGCCCCAAGAAACGTTTGTTAAACTAGAGAACTACAATACTGGTCACATCAGATAATTGTTCTTCTATGATTAAATACACGTTTTCTTGCATAACCATTCAGTTATGAATTGTCTATGGTGGCTTCCAGGTCCTCCTAGCAGGCTCGGTGGCCCTCAAAGCTGAAAATATTTACTTTTTGGCCCTTTATAGGAAGTTTACCAACTCTGCAGTAGAGCATGGTCAGAACCTAATTTTAGAGTATGGTTTTCCTTTTTCTAAACCAGTGGCCCTTTTCCATAGTCTTTATAAAGCCTTTGACTTCTTGTAAAGCCACACTGGCATTTTTAAAATACATCTTTCTGTTTCACAATTAGTTTACTATTGTGGTTTATCTTTTTCTCTCTCCATTTATTTTTGGTGTCTTTCCCTGATTATTTCTCTTTACCCTCTAAAAGTGAATCTCTCCTAAACTACACTTCTCAGCCTCTTTTCTGTCATCTTCTTGATGTCTGCACAGCTCACCATGTCTCTTCTGCAGGTGTCTGCATGGAGGCCAGCTGACCAAAGAAGCTTCCACTATTTAGTAAAGGTCCCCAACCCCAGTCACCGTTCTCTAGCAGATCATTTACTGTTACTGACATTCGATCTAGTTCTGTTTGTTCATCTTCTGTCTTTCCCCAGATACCATGCTGGTCCCATGAGGGCAGAGACTTTAACTGTTTTGTTCACTGGTGTGTTTCCAGTGCCCAGAACTGTGCTTGGCATGTGATAGGTACTCAATTGATATTTGTTGAATGAATGAATCTGTCCATTGTATTCTCTCTTTTGGGGGAACTTATCCATGTCCACATTATCAACTATTACTTCTTTTTAAAAAAATTATTTTATTCACGTATAATTGATTTACAATGTTGTGTTAATTTCTGCTGTACAGACACATGACTCAGTATATGTATACAACTTTTTCCATATTCTTTTCCATTGTGGTTTATCCCAGGATACTGAATATAGTTCTCTGTGCTCTACAGCAGGACCTCATTGTTTACATTACTTCTGATTAGAAGACAACCAGATTACATCTCTAAGTTCTAAATTCGATCATGCTTCAGATCTCAGATCACTTAGCCTAAAGTGTCATTTCCAGCCCTTTGTTTGACTGCTTCTCTACCTAAACCTTCATGCTCTATTAAAAACGTTACTCTTTTTCTAGGGCACAGTAAGTTCCCTCACCTCATACCCCTGACACTGTTATTCTGATACTTCTGGAACATCACAGCCCTTTTCCAGGCTCTGGGTCTGCACAGGCTCTTTCTTCTTCCCCTAACTTATACTCAGCTGTCAAACCACAGCCCACATTCTCCCTCTTCAGAGAGGCCTTTCTTGGCCGACTGACCACGCGCCGTCTCATCAATTATTTCTTTCATGCCACCTGTAACAACCTTGAATTATCTGAATTTTTTCTCACTAACGAACTGTGTGCATTCGCCCACTAGACTGCGAGCTCGTTAAAGACAAATACTTTGTGTCTCTTGCTCACTTGTTAGGTCCTCAGTGATAAGACCCTGCTTGCAACACTCTCAGGGCTCAATAGAAATTTGCTGGATGAATGAATTTCCAGACAGAACTCTTGAGTCTACAATGATCGTTCTCTTGTCAAGTCGTAGCACTTGGCATTGCTAGTACTCTTCTGGGAATGGATGATCACTGTCTCGGGAAGCCCTGGGATTGTTGGCTTTGGTTGTTGTTTCCTGACTGCATGGATGCTTGACTTCTCACAGGTTCCTGCCTCACTCCCCTGGTAAGGTTTGAATACCCATAGATATCAAAACAATACATCACACACACACACACACACACACACACACACACACAATGCTGCATACACAAATGCTCTCGTTTGTTTTTACTTGGTTTATTATCATCTAAAGGACCTTCCTCTAGAAAGGAAGGATAAGAATACTGTTCATTTCACTGGTTAGGAGAAGAGGGAGAATTTACTTCCTAAAGCATTTTCTTTATTGATTTGGTTTTACCATTCAGGTATACATGCAAAATTGATTTGCATATCACATTTTGTTTTGTATTTATGTGAGGAATGAAATCATGAACTACTTGTGTAGAGAAGATGAAAATTTATAAGTGACATACCCTTTTTAAAACCTGAAAGAAAATTGGTATAATCAGGTTAAATTTCCCTCATTAAATTTTACATAGCATAGAAAGAAAAAGGCCTTTAGAAAGAACATGCAATAGTTAACAGAAAAAGTGCAGAAAATAAGATATTTTAGAATGTATTTCTCTTTAAAGAAAGATTGTAATATTTAAAAATAGCTTCTCTGATATATGTCTGCAACAGGGGTAGGAAAACCTTTTCTGTAAAGAGCCAGATAGTAAACATTTCAGGGTTTGTGGACCATACAGTCTCTGCTGTTAAACTCTGCTCTTGTGGCCTAAAAGCAGCCTTAGGCTTCATGTGAATGAATGGTGTGTCTGTGTTCCAATAAAGCTTTATTTGTGGACAGTGAGATTTGAATTTTATTTAATTTTCACATGCCAAGAAATACAATTCTTCTTTTGATGTTTTTCAACCACTTAAAAATGTGAAAACTACTTTTAGCTTTCACACCATCCACAAACAGCTGGTAGGACAGATCTGGACCGTAGGTTGTAGTTTGCCAGTCCCTGGTTGAGAGAGTTCAGCTTGAACAAGGGTGGTGTGTCTGCCCGGGGATGTACCATGTAATCATGTAAACGTGTGTCAGCAGGATTACACGCTGAAGAATAGGAGTGACCTGAGAAGAAGCTGAGGAGATCCTCCGTAGAGAGCACTGAAGTCCGGCCAAAAGGCCAAGAGCAGAAATAAGAAACAGGCCTTGTGCTGCAGAGTCTCCCAGGCTTTGAAACCGGTTAATGGATAAAAAACAGAATCTGAAGCTGATAATTCACAAATAATTCACAGGTTTTTCGATTTTGACACCAGAAAGGAATACACAAAATGGTTAATTATTTAAAGTTTCACTATGTATAATATGTCATTGGAAACTAGCAAGTTGAAGAAAATCTTTGACTTGCCACATGGTTACTTTCTTGACTGCCTATCAAGTTTGTTTACTTTTAAATATCAGGGGAGCCTGCTTTTTCTCTTAAAACAAATCTGTGAATTCATAATGGGAAGAACGTTACTCAATTAAATCTCTGTGTGCTGCTCTGGGATGTGGGGATGCTACACCCTGTAGTGGGGATGGTGGCGGCTGAACTGATGGATGCTCTCAGCTCTCAGCACCCTGGTCCTTGCAGACGCACTTCCCACCTCCTCTGTTTCCTGGGAAACGGTGGCTACTGGCTGCTCTCAGGGAGCCTGTTCTTCGTCCACAGCCCTCAACACTCCAATCCCAGCCTTTGGGAAGGAGACAGAGTAAATGGGGGAAATAGATTGGGGAGGAAAGAAACTAAAAATCTCTCTGTTTGAATGTCTGAGTGTTTCCTGGAAACGATGTTGGAGATCATGATGGACGAATTAAAGTGTGTGTATATATAATATCTGCATTCCCTTTTGATAACCACTGTTCTTCAGTGGTGCCTAGTTTTGATCTTCTGTTGGGCAAGTAAGATAGTTTTATTTCTTCTAATTGAGTCACTATGTCGATCTTTTATATTTAGTGCAAAAATATTACAGTAAGGCAAAGTAAATTTGCTGTTTATGTGTTAGGTATAATCAAACTGCATCACACAGTACAAAATCCTATACTTCTGAGTAGGCAACTGAGATTTGAATCGCAATGCCACCACTTAAGTGTCCTCTTCCTCATTTAAGAAAGGAAGGTACAGGGCGTCCCTGGTGGCGCAGTGGTTGAGAGTCCTCCTGCCGATGCAGGGGACACGGGTTCGTGCCCTGGTCAGGGAAGATCCCACATGCCACGGAGGGGCTGGGCCCGTGAGCCATGGCCGCAGAGCCTGCATGTCCGGAGCCTGTGCTCCGCAACGGGAGAGGCCACAGCAGTGAGAGGCCCGCGTACCGCAAAATAAAAAATAAAAATAAAAATAAAGAAGGTACAGATAATAGCAATGAGGATACTGTCAACACCAATACCTCCTAGGCTTGTTTTAAATATTAAATAAGGTATCATGTTTAAGGCATCTGGCCAAGTGCTGTGCTAGAAACAGAGCTTAGCGCAGAGGAACCACATGATAACTACGTGCTGAATCAGTTAATGGCAATGCCAAGTCCATGGCAAGTGTGCAATAAAATCAGCTGTGCTTCTCTTCCCTCCCAAACACCTTCAGTAGTTTACAAGCCACTCAGCATTTCCATAGGAAAATAATGGCTTCTTAAGCTGCTAAGTGCCAGGGGGGTCACACTACATAGAGGCTTTGCTCAGCCCCCATGTGCTTGATATGGGTTCAAGAGCAGAACTGAGTTCCTTTTTTTCTTAATTATTTTATTGAGGTAGAGTTGATTTACAATGTTGTGTTAATTTCTGCTGTGCAGCAAGGTGATTCCGTTATACATAGACATACATTCTTTTTCATATTCTTTTCTATTATGGTTGAGTCACTTTCTAACACACTGATGCAATGCATCATTTCCTCCCTCCCAAGGTTTACTTACAGGATTTTGAAACTGTGCAGGTGACCAACTAGTAATATCGAGTGATGTTTTCCACAAGCAATTGCATTTTGATAACTGGACAATTTTCTAATATTGGTGAGTCAGGACCCCGTTTGTAAGTTGTGCTCTCTGAATCAACATGAAAAATGATGCAAACCTTAAATATATGGGAAACATCAGCAGGAGGAAGCAATAAGAAGGACTGCTTTTAGGGCATCCCGTAAACAGCTTCTTCTTTATCTGCCCCCGATGATGAAGGGCCTAGGATTATTAGGTGTCCTCCCTTGGGAGTTTCATCCACTCATTACAGAATGTGAGTCACTGCATTAAGCACTTAGGTCAGTGCTTAAAAGTAGTGCTTTTGAAGTTCTCTGTGAAGTCTGTGGCCGTAGCTGCAACGGAAGTATTGAATTTGTCATTCACGATGCAGCCAATAGACTTTTAACCTGACTGACCTTGTGTAGCCAAATAACCAGAGAAGGCCCCCCTTGTCTCTGGCAGAAGCTATCAGAAAAAAGGAAGGAGGCGGGGGGAGGGACAGAGGGAAGGGAGAAGTAAAAAGGAAGGCTTTTTCACTCCCTAGTGGTGCATTAAAGTACTAAAGGATGATCCCTATTTATTTTAAGTGCAATTCCTGCCTTTGATCATCTGAATATAGTCAACATTAGGTTTTTGTTTGTTTGTTTTGTTTGTTTTTTGGTACGTGGGCCTCTCACTGTTGTGGCCTCACTCGTTGCGGAGCACAGGCTCCAGACGCACAAGCTCAGTGGCCATGGCTCACGGGCCCAGTCGCTCCGCGGCATGTGGGATCTTCCTGGACCGGGGCACGAACCCGTGTCCCCTACATCGGCAGGCAGACTGTCAACCACTGCGCCACAAGGGAAGCCCTCAACATTAAGTTTTGACTATGTAATCCCAATCTCATCCCTAAGGTCACTGAAGGACAATGAAAACAGAAAGTTTGTTGTAAAAGTCAAATACTTTATCATACTATGGACATACAGTGAGGTAGTTTCCAAGTTCCCTTGGAAGTGATTATGAGAAAACCTACTGGAATAGCCAACACTTCCATAGGACCACCCATGCTCCAGGTCCTAGTTAGGCACCCAACTCCCGTGTCTTCGCATATAGTTACTTATTTCATCCTCCAGCATCCTAGTGAGGTAGATAATATTATTATTCCCATGGTACAGAAGAGGAAATTGAGGCACAGAGAGGTTAGGCAATTTTCCCAGTGTCACACAATGTATAAAATGAACTTGGAATTTATCTTCTAAAGTGAGACTTTTGAGAGTGATAGGGGATGTTAATAATAACTGTACAAAATATCAGAGGTGAACTGGCACCGGCCCTAAAAAACTAGGACATCATAGTTAGCCTAAACTACCAAGGATTTGAATCCAGGGCCCAGATCCAGAGTCCACACTTACCCCACTCTGGTAAACTGCCACCTACCTCTGCTGGCCCTCATTTGCCCATTCTACTGTTTCCTACACCATTTACCATACACTTTCAATCTCTAGCATTTTCCTTCCAGATGCCTTATTTTTTCTCATTATGTCTTTTTTTAATCAAAGTATAGTTCATTTCAATGTTGTGTTAGTTTCAGGTGTACAGCAAAGTGATTCAGTGATATATATATATATATATATATATATATATATATATATATATATTCTTTTTCAGATTATATTCCCTTATAGGTTATTACAAAATACTGAGTAGAGTTCCCTGTAGTCCTTGTTGATTATCTATTTTTTTATATATAGCAGTGTGTATATGTTAATCCCAAACTCCTAATTTATCCCTTATTTTCTTGTTCATCATGCAACTGATTCAACTGTAGTGGGCCATTCACATTACAAGGATGAAAAGGACAAGAGTCCCCATTGTCCAGGACCTCAATTAATAGGGACAAAGGGCTAAAACCTCATGATTTTCCTCAGGAACAGGTTTCAAAGCACCACCTGCTTTGATGAACCAAAGGAGAGCTCAGTGGTTACAAAAAACAAAAACAAAAGAACAGCTCATGTACTTTTAGACCCATTTACAAAAATTCCCTTATGCTTTCTGATGAGCAAAAATCTATACTGAACCTCAATCCTTTGAGAGCTTGGCCAATAACAGATATGGTGCTGTCAGAGGATTTTATGCTGCATATCCAAATGCAAAATGAAAGCATTAAAAATGCAAACTGAAAGTCCGCTGGGTTTGTTCCAAGGTTTATCCATAATGAGTCACCTATTTTTATTACATAAGAAATCAATTCTAGAGTTGTAATTAAAACACGATGCAGTGAATTTAGGGTAGTTCTTGGAGCATTCAAGATATGCCTATTTGTTCAGGGACATTGTGTCCTTTGAGATTTTTTTTTAACCACTTTAATCTTCTGTAAGAAAGACATTTTCTCAATTTTTGAGGGAAGACACTCTATCATCTAAATACTCACGATTGGTTTTAATGCAGCAATTGTTACAGAAGCAAAGTACGTAGATTGTGCCCTCATGCTTTGCACTGATGTCCTTTGGCAGTGCTAGACACATATGTACTCTAGACATACTTTAAGGCATTATTTTTTTATTGAAGTATAGTTGATTAATAATGTATCTTTTTCAGATTCTTTTCCTTATAGGTTATTACAATATATTGAGTTTAGTTCCCTGTGCTATATAGTAGGTCCTTGTTAGTTACTATTTTATATGTAGTAGTGTGTATATGTTAATCCCAACTTCTTAGTTTATCCCTCCCCCACCCCTTCCTCTTTGGTAACCATCAGTTTGTTTTCTATGTCTGTGAATCTATTTCTCTCTTGTAAATAAGTTCATTTGTATCACTTTTTTAGATTCTGCATAGAAATGATATCATAGGCTATTTTTCTCTCTCTGTCTGACTTACTTCACTTAGTATGATAATCTCTAGGTCCATCCATGTTGCGGCAAATGACATAAATTCATTCCTTTTATATGGCTGAGTAATATTCCATTGTATATATGTACCACATCTTCTTTATCCATCCATCTGTTGATGGACATTTAGGTTGCTTCCATATCTTGGCTATTGTGAATAGTGCTGCTATGAGCATTGGGGTGCATGTATCTTTTTGAATTATGGTTTTCTCTGGATATATGTAAGGTATTCATTTTTAATCTTACCTCTTTTGAGCTCCCTAGTTCCCTAAAGACTAATTGCATCTAAATTTTACCTAAGGGTTTTGGAGAACTTCAGTGAAGAAGGGAAGGAATTGAGGATTGGATTGGTCCAAGTGTCTGGTACAGGGACTGAAAGAAAAAAATAAAAGTCATCTTTACATCATTTTTGCTGTATGGAAATAGTTTTTCATGTTAATTAATCACTGCAGGGTCATGAAGAACCACAGTGTCACCTTAGGAATCTTCCTAAGTAGGTTTAAGGTAAAGAAGTACAATTTTAAATTCTGCATATTTTAAAGAACATGTATACTGATAATTTGAAGGCTATATTTGAAACTTATCAGTCTGTGAAGTCATATCCCTTTTCATAATGTATTTATTGAAAATACCATCTTACTTTATGGACTACATATCTACTAAAATTAATGAATACATGTTTGTTTTTATATCCTTCTGATGCTCAATACTATGCAATTTAAAGGACTTCTTGCAGAAGTTAGTGATCCTAATTGGTTTTTATATTCCTTTAGTCTAGACTCAAAAGTCGATCTAATCTATATAGTCATCATTTAATACCCAATGTACCTCCAACTAAAGAATGAATGCATTTTACAATGTGAGATACATGCATGTATAATTATCTCATTTTTATATTTTTAAGAATAAGGTATTAGACCAGCATTTATTCAGGATAAAGTGACATATAATTGGTACAGAATAAAGTACCTCCATATGTTATTTATTCCTTTTGTTTGTTTATTTATTTTTGTTTTCTATCCAATGTATATAGAAACAGAGGAATTATTAGACCTCAAGATCCAACAGTTTATCTCTTGTTTGTTTTCCTTTATAGTAGAAACTAGAAATCAGAAAAACCTTCATTTCTTTTCATCAGTTTTTAGAGCAGAGAGGTGAAATAAATTTCCTCTAAACACCAAGACAACCAAAGTAAGAGTCAAGGAATTTGGAAGTAGATGAACTTAGTTTTGCATATTGGATAAAGCTTGCAGAGCCCTTAAGAAAAAGCATGCTTTCACATCCATAATAATTTATGAGTTACCCAGCACCCTCTGTCCTTCAACATTTAGTTACAAAATCCTTTTTTAAGCTTATTATGTCAAATTACAGGAGAAATGAAATTCTATCCTATGCTGAAAATGGATGTGTATAATTGCCTGAAAGAGCTTTAATAAAGTATAGTAATACATAACCAGTTTAATTTGCAACTAAGCCAGTGGTACAGTAATAGATTTATACAACTAATATTGGTAAATTCTTAATTTTTATCCTCTCTTGTTTTAATTACAAGTTTCTTTTGAATGAAATCCACTTATGAGGAGTCTAATGGTTTCTTACTTCACCTTTCTTATTGGGATAGCTTTTAGAGTTCCCTCATCATATTTCCATTTAAGTCTTCCAGGGAACACCTGAAACTTTAATGTGGAACAAGTATGGACCTATGCAAAAGCTCTACAGATTACATTCCTTAATTGAAACTGTGTGCACTCAATAAGTGCTTGAGTGTTTACTATCATAGTTTTGTTGTATATATAGATGTGAATGTGTGTGTATATATATAATAAAAATATATTCAGGCATTACCAAACATATTATTCATTAATTTTCTCAATATATATTAAAATACTTACTGTGAGTAAAGACAGAATTCTCCATTCACATATATACATTTATTAATTTCAATTGTGGGTGTGCATTTTAAGAATCGTTTGTTATTACTGTCCTATTCGTTAAACACTTCTGCATATTATATTGGGTCTGTGGTTATGGCATTTTTAGTGCTTCATTATTTGAATCCTGACAGTTCTGTCTCCCAGAGCAATGTGTTTGTTTCTCATGTCTTCATGGTACCCCATCTCATCCAGGAAATATTTGTTCCAAAGGCAGTGTTCAGAGGTAGGTGCAGAAAACTTGTTCTGAAGACAAAGTTCAGATTTAAATGAAAATGTCAGTCTGTGAATCAGGTGTGTTCATCAAAATATTTAACAAAAATACAGTAGAAGATTCTAGCAATTGGAATGGAGGCCAACCATGAACAACCAAGATGGCCTCAGCTGTCAGCGCTCATGAGATTGTCCACCCAGCCACTGACTGTCACTGTATGATCCCTGCTGAAAGCAACAGAAACCAAATTAATAAGGAAAAGTCAGCAGCCCTAATGAATATCCTCTAATTTTAAGGAATCAGCATGTTTTATATCTCTGATAAATATAATTAGGACTAGAAATTTTATTTTTAATATACTGCAAGGTTTAATGTGATCAATTTTGATAACACTGAAAGACTTTAGTTGACATCATTACTTCTTTTTTCACAGTGGCTAGCATTCAGAAGCTTCCTGCGGCCTCTGTTCTAACAGACATCAACTTCCCAATGAAAGGACGGAAGGGCATGGTTGACTGGGCAAGAAACTCAGAAGACAGGGTGGTCATTCCAAAGAGCATCTTTACCCCCGTATCATCAAAAGGTAAATATGTGAAATAATTTAAGCCTCGAACAAAAAATTTATAAGTTCAATTTAATAATACACTTGACATAAATTCCCATGTATTAAGCAATTTAGGAAACAGTCTGCAATCACAACTCTAAACTCATTTCGTAACTATAGAAAACCTAATTTGGGCTTTAAATCTGAATTTACTTGAGGAAAGGCTCTATTAAAATGGAAAAAAAAAATACAAGTGCAAATTATAGACCTGAGCTTGTCAGGGTCAAATTTCAGTGCTGACAGTCTCATCCCAGTGTAAAGCACTTGGCCTAAGATTTTAAGTTTAGGTATTGAAATGTGTTGGATTTTCCATTCCATGCAAAATAATTGTTTCTGCCTCACTTTTTTAAAAAGAAGTTGGTACCTAAAAACAAATTTAACAGGCTTCCCTGGTGGTGCAGTGGTTGAGAGTCTGCCTGCCGACGCAGGGGACATAGGTTTGTGCCCCGGTCTGGGAGGATCCCACATGCCGCAGAGCGGCTGGGCCCGTGAGCCATGGCCACTGAGCCTGTGCGTCCAGAGCCTGTGCTCCGCAACAGGAGAGGCCACAAAAATGAGAGCCCCGTGTACCACAAACAACAACAACAACAACAAAAACAAATCTAACAAAAAGTTAAGTTTTAAGAACATCTTCAATAGCCTCTAAAATTTAATGGCCCTTTTCAAGAGTGACATTGTGGTCTTAATTCTTACGTTGGAAATTTTGACATTTTAACTGAGAGCTCCAAAAGATAATTGGCTCTCCCCTATATCATTGGGAATTTAAACTCCTTAGCTGTATCTACAGCCGCTTCTTGTCTGAGCCTGCAGGAAAGTTACTTCATGACACAAAACCACCGAAAATACATCTTCTGGAGTTACAATTAATGCATGCAGTGTGTGGGCTGACTTTCCCAGCACAGTTAGGAAGGCATTTCTTATACCTGGCTTTGCTTCAGCAGATACTGGAATCCCCTTGTAATTAGGAGATTAAAGTTTTATAAGACACAGTATTATTCTTGCTGTTTTGCTAATATTTTAAAATTTTATTCTTTCTAGAATTAGATGAATCATCAGTCTTTGTTCTTGGAGCAGTCCTGTACAAAAACTTAGATCTAATTTTGCCCACTCTGAGGTAAGCTACAAAGTAATAAGCTGTTGTAATCTCTGTAAATTATTCCAAATATGTGATTATAGCTCATTCTATGAAAATAGTCAAGCAAAGTTTGGTAATACAAAAGGCTTTTTTCTTAAATGAAATAGAAAATACCAATTTAATGAACAGCTTATTAGCATACTGTGCATTGCAAAACAACTAGGAAAGACAATTTTGGTTCCTGATTATAGCCATGTAATTCTTTTGTAACTAATCATGACTTGCCTTAAGACCAAGGGAAAAAAAAAGTAAGAAAAAGAAAACCTAAAGGCTCTATAATAGAATGGATCATTTTAAAATGCATCTGTCTTCTCCCTTTATTTGTATTTACTTGTACTGTTCATCAGCATTACATGGAATTAAAGGAGTGTCATGATGGTTGGGAATACTTGGTTTTGTTCATCTGCACAAGATCTCAGTTTGCCTCTAGATAAATATTCAATTACAGTTACATTAAGAAAAACGTTGTTCAATTAGAGGACTAATTTTGGAAGAAATCCATTGATTTCTTTCCTCCTAGACATTAAAAAGAAACAATTACAGATAGTAATTCTACCAACATTAATTTATTTCCTCTTCCGTCTTAACTATTTTACCAGATTGTACAGAAAACATGATACACATCTCTCTGGATGGTGCTGTTCTCACTCTTGGTGACCTGTTTCCTCCACCCCACCTCACTGTGGAGGACTGAGACAAAGTTGTATTTTAGTTAAATACAGCCACACGGCCGTGAGCACGTACCCACAGCCTCATGAGTAAAGCTTTAAGTTTTTCAAGAGGAGAGACTGCGAATGATGTGTACAGTTATACCAGGGACCTAACAAATGGTCTAATAAATAAAAACAATTAGAGTTCAGTCCAGCAGGAAAAGGTCTCCCAAGGAAGCAATAACAGCTGCAGTTAACCACGATTATTTGGAGAAAATCTATGTGCAGCGAATTATTATTATAGTCTGTGAATCATCCAGAGGGATGTTTTGACCACAGAGACAACTCTGGGAAATCTAGCTTTCTTTAACACCCTTCCTCTCTGGATGGAATTTGGGTTTCCTGAATTTGAATAGGTTTGTGTTTGGTTTTGTTCTACTAACAGATTTTCAAAGCTAATATATTTACTCTCAACTTTGCCATGGGTTTTATTAAAACACATTGGTCTGTACAGTTACTCACAGCCAAAATTGATTTATAGTTACACCACCTCTATTGCTGTGTATGATGTTTATTTGAGGAGAAATGTGCTAAAGTTAAAAGTACCCAGATAGGGACTTCCCTGGTGGTGCAGTGGTTAAGGATCCACCTACCAATGCAGGGGACACGGGTTCTTCCATCCCTGGTCCGGGAAGATCCCATATGCCACGGGGCAACTAAGCCTGTGTGCCACAACTACTGAGCCTGCGCTCTACAGCCCGTGAGCCACAACTACTTAGCCCGTGAGCCACAGCTACTGAAGCTGGCATGTGTAGAGCCCATGCTCCTCAACAAGAGAAGCCACCACGATGAGAAACCCGTGCACTACAACCAAGAGTAGCCCCCGCTCACCGCAACTAGAGAAAGCCTGCACACAGCAAGGAAGACCCAACGCAGCCAAAAATAAATAAATAAAGTATTTTTTTTTAAAGTACCCAGATACTCAAAGTCAGACCCTTATTTCCACTGGGAGTTTGTTTGTGTAAAGCTAATCTTGCAGGAATTCTAGACTATGCACTAACTCACAATCAGATGACTTGGGTTTTAATTTCAATTTAACATAACAAGAAATTTATAAACTTGTTCAGTCACTCAGTCATCATCTGCCTTCAGTTCAACTTCAAAATAGAAGCACCTTTACATGCAATATTCATTCCGTTTGCTGCAGAGGGACATAGTGAATGCAAATAAAATATTGAACATGAAATATTGTAGATTGTGAATTAGTTTCCCTGGTACATGTTTAACAGAGTTTCATTATGACTAATCTTATTTTGAATAACACCGTAGAACTCACTCACCTACACAAAGTCAGATTATTCCAAGTTTCATAAAGCTATACAGTCAAGGGAATTGGAAGTGTATCTAGGGATATCAGCCTTTTTGTAAAAAAAAAAAGTGTTTCAACATTTTTGAAATTATTGCAGAGGTAGTGGTCAGTTGTAGGTGGACTAATGACAATATTGTGGGCGGTTGAATGGGTAAAACTGGGAAAAGTCCAGAACTGCACCCCCTAATACTACCTGGGACACAAACAGATGCAGATTAGCCTTTGGGCAAGTCACTGACTTTATGAATCATGGGGTTGGACTCAAAGGTTCTTTTTAACTTCAAAAATCCCCTGTCTTTATTTCAGTAAAATTGTAGGGTTGTGGCGTTCTGACATATGTTTTTTAGCTTGAAGTTCTTAATAACCTTTGTATAAGAATTATGAATATGTCTACCCACTCACACTTTCTAAGTATAATTAGGTAAATGAATATAGAAAAACAATATTCACCTTTGGATTCATTAGAAATAATTACAATAGAATGTTCAGGATGAAAAGTTTGTTTAAGCACTATTTGAAAAGTGAAATATTAGCATTTACTTCTCATTTTCTTTTACTTCATACTGTAAAATAAGGTAACCACTAAACAATCTCGGCTTGTTTTTCATTTGTTTGTTGTTTTTTTGTTTTGTTTTGTTCTGTTTTTCCTTTTCAAAACGTTGTTCCAGAAAGTTTAGTGAATAGAATAAGCCTTTCAAGGGACAAGGGTGATGTCTTTGTCTTATAGTAACTTAACAAACATTTACTAAGCAACAACCTTCCTCACGGAAATGTCTTAATGATTTTAAATCTCCTCTACTGTCAAAACTCCCAGAACAGTGCTTAATAAATAATACAGTTCCAAGAAATGTTTACTGGAATAACTGTCTTATCTGATAAAATATTCTAGATAAGCCATTTTTTAAAAAATTAGGTACATAGAAGTTTAGTGTTTACACTATTCAAATATTTTAGGAACAAAGGAATAAAATACATATATTCTGTTGTTTTACTGTAAAATTCAACTGTGTGAATTGAACACAATAGAAAAGGAAATATCTTCTTATTCAACATGAAAAATACACAAATTTGCTCTATATGTTTACTTATTATTTACTAAATTTTCGTGACACATTTTCTTCTGTGATCATTTTACTAATAATTATCTGTTGAATATTTTGGAGCCAAGTTTCCCAGACACAGAATAATGTTAGGCTTGCTGTTAAGTCGCCAGAAATTTTATATTTTGATACAATATTTTAATACAATACTTTGCATAATTCCCTTCATGGGGGCCCAAAAGGAGAACTTGACATAATGTTTTGAATAGATATAATTTAGAAATTTTCCTTCCTACAAAGACAGAAGTAACTTTTCATGTTGACTCTTTCATTTTGATATTTCTTTTTCTTCTCTTGCCCTAATATGCATTTGACTATTCTTCAAGCTGCAATTTCAATTTTACTACTGGGTTGTCTTTCCTTTTACAATTAAGTAGATTCAAATTATGCCTTCATCTGAAGGAAATGTGCTCTATTCAAGTCCAAACTAAGTAAGGGGTATTCTCAGCCTCCCAACTGTATTCTTTGGAATAATGTCTTACAGTAAAAAGCATAGAGCCAGTGGACATTAGTGCTGCAAGCCCTTTAAAGGTTATGCCATCCAGAACTCTCATTCTACAGACATGAGAACCTTATTGTCTCACTGACTGGCCAAAGATTATATGTCCAGTAGGTGGGTGGGTTCTAGTCCGTCTCAAGTCTTTGGTCCTCCAAAACCAGGACACTTCCACTGTCTTGCTGCCTCTGTGATGCTCATATCTACTCCTTTAAGCAGTTCAAATTTCTACATTCCTTTGAATACACATATATCTTCCACAGAAAATCTTGAAAGGCTCAGGAGGAGGTAGCTGTGCATGGGCAGCTCAAGGTGCTTGGCCTCAACTTGGTGGCCCCAACACAACCTATGGGCAACAAGGTCTGGACTCTTCCCACCTTTCATGATCACTTTTGGGGCTGATAGCTGAAAGCTGACCAGCCAAGGGCAAGGGGTCCTTTGGGGGGAGCTGAGACCACCCACACAGGCCCCATTCACATTAGAGAACTAATGACTACCCACAGCATGGTGAGTTCTCACACAGCTGGTGAGGATTTTAACTGTAGTACCTTTTAGTAGGACTATTTGGTAACTCCAGGAGGCTTTAAAAATACATTTTCATTGATCTAGCAATGTCACTTGTAAGAATGTATCTGACAGAAATTATGTCTAAGGAAACAAAAGTATATCCAATCATACATTCAAGCCAAGGACTTCAAGAAACAGTTGTAATCAACCCATTTTCTGATTCATTTAATAAAGCCAAGTTCCAGTTCTATAGGAAGATTACAATACTTTTGAGTATGGGATCAATATGTACATTTCCTGGTAGGATGTATGGAAAATATAGTCCTGTTTAAAAAAAAAAAGAAAAAAATAGAAAAAAAGAAACATAAAAAGGCACATTAATGTAGCTATTAACACTCAATATATCATAAAGGATCTAATTAAAAATTTATGCAAATTACAGTATAGTATTATAGTGCCAGGAAAAATACAAATGAACCCCCCAAAAAGAAAACAAAAAATAAACAACAAAAAATACCCCAATGTTCTCATTAGCCACTAACATGAAAACTATCTTTTAAAAAGGAAAAATCAATAATGCAAAATCACATAAATTTGCTGTCAAGTTCACCAACCTAATAAAAAATAAATGATGCTAATGTTTTTCACATTTAGGAAATGGAACCCATTTGAGTTCCTAATATTATAGGAATTAAAGACAAACAGGAAAAACAGTTGAACTAGAAAATATTGGAAATAATACAAAAATGAAAACATAATCACTTTTTAAAGAAATTTTTACTGCAGTATAGTTGCTGTACAATGTTGTGTTAAGTTTCTGCTGTACAGCAAAGTGAATCAGCTATATGTATACATACATGCCCTCTTTTTTGGATTTCCTTCCTGTTTAGATCACCACAGAGCACTGAGTAGAGTTCCCTGTGCTGTACAGTAGGTTCTCAAGAGTTATCTATTTTATACACAGTAGTGTATATATATCAATCCCAATCTCCCAGTTGATCCCACCCCACCCTTTCACCGCTTGGTGTCCATAGGTTTGTTCTCTAAATCTATGTTTCTATTTCTGCTTTGCAAATAGGTTCATCTGTATCATTTTTCTAGATTCTACATATATATGATATTATTAATATAATATTAATTAACTAATATGATAATGTGATTAAGTAATAAAATGATTGATATACGATATTTGTTTTTCTCTTTATGACTTACTTCCCTCTGTATGTAGTTCAATCACTTTTATACCAATACATCCTGAAGGCACTGGACCTGAAGTACTGATTTCCCTCAAGAGCACCTTTGCTTCAGCTTGAGGACCAAACGCTAAACCTTCCCACTTCATTCTGAATTTACAATGAAATTCTGTAGTTTTGTGATACTCTGTATCTTTTTATAATGCCCTACATTGGGAACATTAGAAATTAAAATTATCCATCGGGATGGCAAATTGGCATGACTAATACTATAAAATATTGTAATATTGCCTAGTCAGTACATTCTTTACAAAAATCTGAGTTTAATTGGGCCATACTGTTTGAAAGTGAATTTAAATCCCTGATCACTTGGCTTCATTGTGGGTCTAGGTGTTGCCTCCCTCAGCAAACTTAACTTGAAATTCTCATTAGTTTTTTTTTCTTATCTTTTATCTTTTTTTAACATCTTTATTGGAGTATAATTGCTTTACAATGGTGTGTTAGTTTCTGTTGTATAACTAAGTGAATCAGCTATATGTATACATATATCCCCATATCCCCTCCCTCTTGCGTCTCTCTCTCACCCTCCCATCCCACCCATCTAGGTAGAGAGAAAGCACTGAGCTGACCTCCCTGTGCTATAAGGCTGCATCCCACTAGCTATCTATTTTACATTTGGCAGTGTATAATGGCCATGCCACTCTCTCACTTTGTCACAGCTTACACTTCACCCTCCCCATGTACTCAAGTGCATTCTCTACATCTGTGTCTTAATTCCTGTCCTGCCCCTAGGTTCTTCAAAAACTTTTTTTTTTTTAGCTTCCATATATATGTGTCAGCATACCATATTTTGTTTTCTCTTTCTGACTTAGTTCACTCTGTATGACAGACTCAAGGTCCATCCACCTCACTACAAATAACTCAATTTTGTTTCTTTTTTATGGCCAAGTAATATTCCATTGTATACATGTGCCACATCTTCTTTATCCATTCTTCTGTTGATGGACACTTAGGTTGTTTCCATGTCCTGGCTATTGTAAATAGTGCTGCAATGAACATTGTGGTACATGACTCTTTTTTGAATTATGGTTTTCTCAGGGTATACGCCCAATAGTGGGATTGCTGGGTCATATGATAGTTCTATCTGTAGTTTTTTAAGGAACCTCCATAATGTTCTCCATAGTGGCTGTATCAATTTACATTCCCACCAACAGTGCAAGAGGGTTCCCTCTTCTTCCCACCCCCTCCAGCATTTCTTGTTTGTAGAATTTTTTTATGATGGCCATTCTGACCTGTGTGAGGTGATACCTCATCGTAGATTTGATTTGCATTTCTCTAATGATTAGTGATGTTGAGCATCCTTTCATGTGAATATCTTCTTTGGGGAAATGTCTGTTTAGGTGTTCTGTCCATTTTTGGATTCGCTTGTTTGTTTGTTTGTTTGTTTGTTTTGATATTGAGCTGCATGAGCTGATTGTATATTTTGGAGATTAATCCTTTGTCAGTTGCTTCACTTGAAAATGTTTTCTCCCATTCTGATGGTTGTCTTTTCATCTTGTTAATGGTTTCCTTTACTGTGCAAAAGCTTTTAAGTTTCACTAGGTCCCACTTGTTTATTTTTGCTTCTTTTTCCATTATTCTAGGAGATGGGTCAAAAAGGATCTTGCTGTGATTTATGTCATAGAGTGTTCTGCCTATGTTTTCCTCTAAGAGTTTTATAGTGTCTGGGCTTATATTTACGTCTTTAAACAATTTTGGGTTTATTTTTATGTATGGTGTTAGGAAGTTTTCTAATTTCATTCTTTTACACACAGCTGTCCAGTTTTCCCAGCAAAAATAATTGAAGAGGCTCTCTTTTCTTCATTGTATATTCTTGCCTCCTTTGTCAAAGATGAGGTGATCATATATACATGGGTTTATCTCTGGGCTTTCTATTCCGTTCCATTGATTTATATTTCTGGTTTTATGCCAGTACCATACTGTCTTGAGTACTGTATCTTTGTAATACAGTCTGAAGTCCAGGAGCCTGATTGCTCCAGCTCAGTCTTTCTTCTCAAGATTGCTTTGGTTATTCAAGATCTTTTCTGTTTCCATACAAATTGTGAAATCTTTTGTTCTAGTTCTGTGAAAAATGCCATTGGTACTTTGATAGGGATTGCATTGAATCTGTAGATTGCTTTGGGTAGTAGAGTCATTTTCACAGTGTTGATTCTTCCAATCCAAGAACATGGTATATCTCTCCATTTGTTTGTATCATTTTTAATTTCTTTCATTAGTGTCTTATAGTTTTATGCATACAGGTCTTTTGTCTCCTTAGGTAGGTTTATTCCTAGGTATTGTATTCTTTTTGTTGCAATGGTAAATGGGAGTGTTTCATTAATTTCTTTTACAGATTTTTCATCATTAGTGTATAGGACTGCAATAGATCTCTGTGCATTAATTTTGTATCCTGCTACTTTACCAACTTCATTGATTAGATCTAGTTGTTTTCTGGTAGCATCTTTAGGATTCTCTATGTATAGTATCATGTCATCTGCAAACAGTGACAGTTTTACTTCTTTTCCAATTTGGATTCTTTTATTTATTTTTCTTCTCTGATTGCTGTGACTAAAACTTTCAAAACTATGTTGAATACTAGTAGTGAGAGTGGGCAACCTTGTCTTGTTCCTGATCTTAGTGGAAATGGTTTCAGTTTTTCACCACTGAGAATGATGTGGCTGTGGATTTGTCATGTATGGCCTTTGTTATGTTGAGGTAAGTTCCCTCTATGCCTACTTTCTGGAGGGTATTTTTCTTTTTTTTTTAATTTTTTATCAAAAATTGGTGTTGAATTTTTTGAAATTTTTTCCTGCATCTGTTGAGATTATCATATGGATTTTATCCTTCAGTTTGTTATTATGAGGTATCACATTGATTGATTTGTGTATATTGAAGAATTCTTTCATTCCTGGGATAAAACCCACTTGATCACGGTGTATGATCCTCTTAATGTGCTGTTGAATTCTCTTTGCTAGTATTTTGTTGAGGATTTTTGCATCTATGTTCATCAGTGATATTGGCCCATAGTTTTCTTTTTTTGTGATGCCTTTGTCTGGTTTTGGTATCACGATGATGGTGGCCTCATAGAATGAGTTTGGGAGTGTTCCTCCCTCTGCTATATTTTGGAAGAGTTTGAGAAGGATAGGTGTTAACTCTTCTCTAAATGTTTGATAGAATTCACCTGTGAAACAATCTGGTCTTGGGCTTTTGTTTGTTCGAAGATTTTTAATCACAGTTTCAATTTCAGTGTTTGTGATTGATCTGTTTATATTTTCTATTTCTTCCTGGTGCGGTCTCGGAAGGTTGTGCTTTTCTAACAATTTGTCCATTTCTTCCAGGTTGTCCATTTTATTGGCATATAGTTACCTGTAGTAATCTCTCATGATCCTTTGTATATTGACACTGTCAGTTGTTTTTTCTCCTTTCTCATTTCTAATTCTGTTGATTTGAGTTTTTTCCCTTTTTTCTTTATGAGTCTGGCTAATGGTTTAAATTATATGTATCTTCTCAAAGAACCAGCTTTTAGTTTTATTGACCTTTTCTATTGTTTCCTTCATTTCTTTTTCATTTATATCTCATATGATCTTTATGCTTTCTTTCCTTCTGCTAACTTTGGGGTTTTTTGGTTCTTCTTTCTTTAATTGCTTTAGGTGTAAGGTTAGGTTGTTTATTTGAGATGTTTCTTGTTTCTTGAGGTAGGATTGTATTGCTATAAACTTTCCTCTTAGAACTGCTTTTGCTGCATCCCATAGGTTTTGGATTGTTGTGTTTTCATTGTTTTTTTTTTTCTAGGTATTTTTTGATTTCCTCTTTGATTTTTTCAGTGATCTCTTGTTGATTTAGTAGTGTATTGTTTAGCCTCCATGTGTTTGTATTTTTTACAGATTTTTTTCCTGTAATTGATATCTAGTCTCTTAACATTGTGGTCAGAAAAGATACTTGATATGATTTCAATTTTCTTAAATTTACCAAGGCTTGATTTGTGACCCAAGATATGATCTGTCCTGGAGAATATTTCATGAGCACTTGCGAAGAAAGTGTATTCTGTTGTTTTTGGATGGAATGTCCTATAAATATCAATTAAGTTCATCTTGTTTAATTTAAAGCTTGTGTTTCCTTATTTATTTTCATTTTGGATGTTCTGTCCATTGATGAAAGTGGGATGTTAAAGTCCCCTACTATGATTGTGTTCCTGTCAATTTCCCATTTTATGGCTTTTAGCATTTGCCTTATGTATTGAAGGACTCCTATGATTTGTGCATAAATATTTACAATTGTTATATCTTCTTCTTGGATTGATCCCTTGATCCTTATGTAGTGTCCTTCTTTGTCTCTTTAGTAGTCTTTATTTTAAAGCCTATTTTGTGTGATATGAGAATTGCTACTCCAGCTTTCTTTTGATTTCCGTTTGCATGGAATATTGTTTTCCATCCCCTCACTTTCAGTCTGTATGTGTCCCTAGGTCTGAAGTGGGTCTCTTGTAGACAGCATATATATGGGTCTTGTTTTTGTATCCATTCAACCAGACTATGTCTTTGGTTGGAGTATTTAATCCATTTACATTTAAGGTAATTATCAATATGTATGTTTCTATTGCCATTTTCTTAATTGTTTGGGTTTTTTTATTGTAGGTCTTTTCCTTCTCTTGCTTTTCCTGCCTAGAGAAGTTCCTTGAGCATTTGTTGTAAAACTGGTTTGGTGGTGTTGAATTCTCTTAACTTTTGCTTGTCTGTAAAGGTTTAAATCTCTCCATTGAATCTGATTGAGATCCTTGCTGGGTAGAGTATTCTTGGTTGTAGGTTCTTCCCTTTCATCACTTTAAATATGTCCTGCCACTCCCTTTTGGCTTTCAGAGTTTCTGCTGAAAGTTCAGCTGTTAACCTTATGGGGCTTCTGTTGTATGTTATTTGTTGCTTTTCCCTTGCTGCTTTTAATATATTTTCTTTTTATTTAACTTTTGATAGTTTTATTAATATGTGTCTTGGTGTGTTTCTCCTTGGATTTTTCCTGTATGGGACTCTCTGCACTTCCTGGACTTGTTTGACTATTTTCATCCCCATGTTAGGGAAGTTTTCAACTATAATCTCTTCAAATATTTTCTCAGATCCTTTCTTTTTCTCTTCTTCTGGGACCCCTATAATTTGAATGTTGGTATGTTTAATGTTGTCCCAAATGTCTCTGAGACTGTCCTGAATTATTTTCATTCTTTTTTTCTTTATTCTGGTCTGCAGTAGTTACTTCCACTATTTTATCTTCCAGATCACCTATCCAGTCTTCTGCCTCAGCTATTCTGCTATTTATTCCTTCTAGATAATTTTTTATTTCATTTATTGTGTTGTTCATCATTGTTTGTGTGCTCTTTATTTCTTCTAGGTCCTTGTTACATGTTTCTTGTCTTTTCTCCATTCTATTTCCAAGATTTTGGATCATCTTTACTATCATTACTCTGAATTCCTTTTCAGGTAGACTGCCTGTTTTCTCTTCATTTGTTAGGTCTGGTGGGTTTTTGCCTTGCTGCTTCATCTTCTGTGTGTTTCTCTGTCTTCTCATTTTGCCTAACTTACTGTGTTTGGGTCTCCTTTTCACAGGCTGCAGGTTCGTAATTCCCGTTGTTTTTGGTGTCTGCCCCCAGTGGGTAACATTGGTTCAGTGGGTTGTGTAGGCTTCCTGGTGCAGGAGACTGGTGCCTCTGTTCTGGTGGATCAGGCTGGATCTTGTCTTTCTGGTGGGCAGGACCATGTTTGGTGGTGTGTTTTGGGCTGTCTGTGAACTTAGTATGATTTTAGGCAGCCTCTCTGCTAATGGGTGGTGTTGTGTTTCTCTCTTGCTTGTTGTTTGGCATGGAGAATCCAGCACTGGAGCTTGCTGGTCATTGAGTTAGGTCTTAGAATTGAGACAGAGATCTCTGGGAGAGCTCTCTCTGATTGATATTATGTGGGGCCAGGAAGTCTCTGGTTGTCCAGTATCCTGAACTCAGCTCCCCCACCTCAGAGGCTCAGACCTGACACCCAGGCAGGGCACCAAGTCCCTGTCAGCCACACGGCTGTATTAGTCCAGGCATAAGCTTTCTTATAGGTAATTCCATTTTGCTGGCCGTTGGAAAAAAGGGGGCAAGGACTTTGATGATTTTTTGCTGTGTCTGGAGAGCACCTCTGCTTCATGTCTTTGTCATTGAAGGTCCGTGTTTTCAGCTGTGCTGTTTTCACTGAGTTATTCTGCAGTCAAATCTTCCTTGCCATCTGCCGCCAGGCCACTCTCATGGAGGCGCTCAAGGCCCCCTCCTCCAAGCTCTCTGCACTTGTCCTGCCCACGCAGGGGGGACTACAGCACTCTGGGCTGCAGTAGTTGAAATTCTTGTTAGTTTTCAAAGTTCTAAGTTAGCCCAACCTTACTTGTAGCAGCCATAGGATAATTTTAGTTTTAAAAGTAAATGTATTGTGCTTCCCTGGTGGCACAGTGGTTGAGAGTCCACCTCCTGATGCAGGGGACACAGGTTCATGCCCCGGTCTGGGAGGATCCCACATGCCATGGAGCGGCTGGGCCCATGAGCCATGGCCACTGAGCCTGCACGTCCGGGGCCTGTGCTCTGTGACAGGAGATGCCACAACAGTGAGAGGTCCACATACCGAAAAAAAAAAAAAAAAAAAGTAAATGTATTTAGCTCAGTGAGATTTATGAAGTCCTCAGTTCAGTTTTTTAAAATTTATTTATTTATTTATTTATTTATTTATTTATTTATTTATTTATTGGCTGCATTGGGTCTTTGTTGCTGTGTGTGGGCTTTCTCTAGTTGCAGTGAGTGGTGGCTGCTCTTAGTTGTGGTGTGCAGGCTTCTCATTTTGGTGCCTTCTCTTTTTTGTGAAGCATGGGTTCTAGGCATGTGGGCTTCAGTAGTATTGACACATGGGCTCAGTAGTTGTGGCACATGGGTTCTAGAGCACAGGCTCAGTAGTTGTGGAGCTCGGGTTTAGTTTTTCTGTGGCATGTGGCGTCTTCCCGGACTGGGGCCGAACCCGTGTCCCCTGCATTAGGCAGGCAGATTCTTAACCACTGTGCCACCAGGGAAGTCTCCTCAGTTCAATTTTTTTGCATATATACCTAGGAGTGGGATTTCTAGATCATATGGTAACTATATTTTTGATTTTTTTAAGACTCTGCCTACTGTTTTCCATAGCAGCTTCACCATTTTATATTACCACCACAGTGCCAAAGCCTTCTGGTTTCTCCACAACCTTGTCAACACGTTATTTTCTGGTTTTTTTGATCCTGGCCATCCTAAGGGATGTGAAGGAACATTTCCTTGTGATTTTGACCTGCATTTCCATGAGATTAGTGATGTAGAGTGTTTTCTCATGTATTATTGGCCTTTTGTATATAATCTTCAGAGAAATATCTAAGTCTTGTCTCTTTTTAATCTTTTAAAAATTTATCTTTAATCTTTTTAATTTGTTTGGTTTTGTGGAATTTTAGTATTTCTTTATATATTCTCAATATTAACCCTTTATTATATATATGGCTTATAAATATTCTGTCTTATACATAGATTGCCTTTTAACTCTGTCAGTTGTTTTCTTTACGGTTTTTAAGTTTGATGTTGTACCATATATCTATTTTACCTTTTGTTGCCTGTACTTTTGGTGTCATATCAAAGAAATCATTGCTAAATTCAATGTCATGAAGCTCTTCTCTTATGTTTTATTCTAAGAGTTTTATTGTTTCAAATCTTATGTTTAGATCTTTAACCCATGTTAAGTTAATTTTGATATATGGTGCAATGTAAGTGTTCAACTTCATTCTTTTGCATGTGGATACTGAAAACATGGGATGTTTTCCCAGCAACATTTTTTCAAGAGATTATCCTTTCCTCACTGCGTAGCCTTGGCAACCCTGTGAAAGATAATTTGACCATATATGTGAAAGTTTATTTCTGAGCTCTCTATTCTATTCCATCAGTCTCTGTCTTTATGTCAGTACTGTACTGTTTTGACCTACTGTAGTTTTGTAACATGTTTTAAAATCAGGAAGTATGAGACCTCCAGCTTTCATATTCTTTTTAAAGATCATTTTGGCTCTTCAGGGTCCTTTCAGATTCCATATGAATTTTAAGATTTTTTTTGTCTATTCCTGCAAAAAAGTCATTAGTATTTTGATATGGATTGCATTGGTCTGTAGATTGATTTAAGTATTATGGAAATTTGAACAATATTAAGTCTTCCAGTTCGTGAAGATAGGATGTCTTTCCATTTGTTTGTGTCTTCTTTGATTTCTTTCAACAGTATTTTCATGTTTTCAGTGTGCAGTTCTTCACTTCCTTAGTTAAGTTTATTCCTAAGTATTTTATTCTCTTTAATGCTGTTGTAAATAGGATTGTTTCCTTAATTTCCTTTTTGGATGATTCATTGTTAGTATATAGAAATGCAACTGATTTTTGTGTGTCAGTGTTGTATCTTGTAACTTTTCCACATTGTTTATTAGTTCTAAAAGGGTTTTGTGGAATCTTTAGGAATTTCTACATGTAAGATCATTCTATCTACTAAAAGAGATGATTTTGGTTTTTGCTTTCCAATTTGGTTGCCTTTTATTTCTCTTTCTTGCATGATTGTTAGGCTACTAGGCATCCCCTGATTGTTAAGAATTCCAGGTCTATGTTGAATAGAAGTGGCAATAGATGACATCCTTGCTTTGTTCCTCATCTTACAGTAAACATTTTCAGTTTTTCACCATTGAGTATGATGTTAGCTGTGGGTTTTTCATAGATAGCCTTTATTACATTGAGGTACATTCCTTCTATACCTAACTGGTTGAAAATTTTTATCATGAGAGAAGTTGAAAATTTTCAGATGCTTTTTCTGCATCAATTGAGATGATCTGTGGGTTTTGTTCTTCATTCTGTTAATAATGGTGTTTTACACTGACTAATTTTCTTATGTTGCACCAACCATGCTTCCCAGAGATAAATTCTTCTTGATCATGTATTTGATGTTTTTAATGTGTAGTTGAATTTGGTTCTGTATTTTGTTTAGAATTTTTGCATCAATATTCAATATCAGTATTACCCTGTGTTTTTATTTCTTGAGGCATCTTTGTCTGATTTTGGTATCAGGGTAATGCTGGCCTTATAAAATACGTTTGAAAATATACTCTCCTCTTTAATGTTTTGGAAGATTTTGAGAAGAATTGGTGTTAATTATTCTTTAAATGCTCAGTGGAATTATTCAGTGAAGCCATCTGGTCCTGGGCTTTTTTTTTTTTTTTTTTTTTTTTTTTTTTTTTTTTTTTTTTTGTCAAGAGGTTTTTCATTACTGATTTAATGTCCTTCCTAGTTATAGGTCTGCTTAGACTTTTAAACTTCTTCATGAATCAATCTTGGTAGGTTGTATGTTTATAGGAATTTATCTGCTTCTTCTAAGTTATTCCGTTTGTTGTCATAAAATTTTTCATAGTAGTCTCTAATGATCCTTTTATTTCTGTGGCATCAGTTGCAATGTCCCATCTTGATTTCTGACTTTTGTTGAGTTTTCCTTCTTATTTTAGTAGTTACACTAGCTAAGAGTTTGTCATCTTTTTTTTTTTTTCTCAAACAACTCTTAGTTGGGTGATGTTTTCTATGTTTTCCTGTTCTCTATTTCATTTATCTCTGCTCTAATCTTTATTATTTTCTTCCTTCAGCTAACTTTGGGTTCAGTTTGTTTTTATTCTAGTTCTGTGAGGTGTAAAGTTAAGTCATTGATCTGAGATATTTCTTCTCTTTAAAAGGAGGCATTTACCCTTATATATTTCTGTTTCAGTACTGCTTTTGCTGCATCCCATAAGTTTTGGTATGTTGTGTTTTCATTTGTCTCAAGATATTTTCTAATTTCCCTTGTGATCTATTTTTTAACCCATTAATTGGTCAAGAGTGTGTTGTTTACTTTTCACATATTTGTGAGTTTTCCAGTTTTCCTTTTGCCTTTGATTTCTAGTTTTATTCCACTGTGTTCAGAAAAGTTACTTGGTATGATTCCAGTTGTCTTAAATTTGTTAGGACTTTTTTTGTGCCTCACCTGTGATCTATTCTGGAAAATTCTCTGTATCCACTTGAGAAGAATGTATATTCAGCTACTGTTGGATGGAGTGTTCTGTATATGTCTGTTAGGTACAATTGATCTATAGTGTTGTTCAAGTCCTCTGTTTCCTTATGGATCTACAACTGATTGATCTATCCATTATTAAAGCAGGGTATTGTATTGAAATAGTTTACTATTATTGTGTTACTGTCTATTTCTCCCTTCAGTTCTGCCAATGTTTGCTTCATATTTTTGGGTGCTCTGCTGTTAGCTACATATATTTATAATTGTTATATCTTCCTGGTGAATTGACTCTTTTATCATTATATAATGTTCTTCTTTGTCTTTTATTACAGTTTTTGCTTAAAGTCTATTTTGTCTTATACAAATATGTCCTTCCCTGCTCTCTTTTGGTTATCATTTGTATACAGTATCATTTTAGATCTTTCATTTTCAGCCTATGTATGGCCCTATACCCAAAGTGAGTCTCTTTCAAACAGTTGCATTACATTTTATAGTCACTTTTGTACTCTCTTTAAGATATGATTCATGTACCCTAAGCACCTTAAGTCTCTGTAAAAATTGTGAAGAATAACTTGAGCCTTCTTTGAATAAAGAACTCTACACATTTTAAAATGTTTTAGACACTGACTAGTGCTAATCTCAAGGACAAGAAAGATCTTTATTACTTTAGTCATGAAATCCATTTGGCTGTAAGATCTGCTTTTCCAGCAGTGAATACAAATGTGAACCCAGCCAGGAAGCATTAGTAGATCACAAAGCCTGACATGGCACACGAGGAGCCAGGTATTCACTTATGCAAATTCGAATAAATTGATGGAATAAATTAAAGAAATTTTGTACACTGTACACTTTTTAAAAAGGGAGCCACTGCATAATGTAAATTTGCTTATTTTTCCTTCATTAAATATTTGGATACTGTGATATTGACATTATATTTTAAATCACATTGGCCAAAAGTTTGATATTTTTGTTTATTATGTGGTATTTAATAAGTCATTCAAATATGTGTTAGCCCTAAAATGTGCCATGCATAATGTAAATGAGGATACGTAAATGCTAGATACAAATCTTGCCCTCCTTGAACTATAATCTTGTGGAAGGAGACATACATAACATTAATGGGTGTGGGGTAGAGCTAGTACATGGTAGTAACTCAAGGTGGGAGGGGACTCACATATGTTATAAGCACATCTATATGCATAAATATATTGACACATATCCCTCCTCAGATGTAGTCTAAATGAGTTAACACACGTACACACACATGCCCTCTCCCCCCATTCCCAAGACACATACTTAGCAAAAGCCATAAGGCAGATTTCATCTTCTAGGGACCTTCTCCGCCAGGCTGATAAGGTAGCTGGTGAACCTGCCACAGAGTAAATACTCTAGAGAAGGCTGCTTATCTAAGCCACTTGTCTCTCTACCATCCAGTTTCCTAGGGCTAAAATACCCACAAGCCCAAACACACAAGAAGAACTTCATAAATATCTTGACAAGTTATAAATTCCTGTTTGGAATACCCACATCTGTATTTTCCAGTAAATCAGTATACAACTTCTGAAATAATATAAAATATCTGTATACTATCAAATTTAACTAAAATTTGTTAAAATTAGCAGTTTATAAATTAGCATTTAGTTTTATTTATTGCAGGGAAATGGGATTATAAACACGACCAGAATAAGAGGGCAGATTGGGTTTGTGTGATGTGTAAATATTTTTGTTTCAGATAACTAAACCTGAACTCAAATGTATTCATTCCTGAAAAAGGAAATTGAATCTGTGTCCCAGGACTGTTCTTTGGGAGAAACCGCCATAATTTTTTTTGGTGGTAGCAGATTAACTTTGTCCCCAACTCCAAGTTATATATATATATATGGGACTATATATATATATATATATATATATATATATATATATATATATATATATATATAGAGAGAGAGAGAGAGAGAGAGAGAGAGAGAGAGAGAGAGAGAGATAGATATAGATATATAGATATATAGATATATATGACTATATATATATAGTCATTTTCTGGGAATCCTGTCAGATCTGTTAACACAATTAATCAACTGGTATCACCTCACAGTTAATCCCATCTATTCTCACTTGATCCTTTGATTACTTTTGCTCACAGAGAAACAGGGAAGAGTGAGTTTACAAAGGAAACTTGACATTTAGAGCTTACTTCCATATGCTTCTCAATGCCCCTTACCTTCAGTTGACTCATTTAGTATTTTTCTTTAATAAATTTATTTATTTTATTTTGGCTGCATTGGGTCTTCATTGCTGAGTGCAGGCTTTCTATAGTTGCAGCGAGCAGGGGCTACTCTTTGTTATGGTGCACACGCTTCTCACTGTGGTGTCTTCTCTTGTTGCAGAGCATGGGCTTTAGGTGCAAGGGATCTGGTAGTTGTGGCTTACGGGATCTATAGAGCAGGCTCAGTAGTTGTGGTGCATGGGCTTAGTTGTGGGATCTTCCCTGACCAGGGCTCAAACCTGTGTCCCCTGCACTGGCAGGCAGATTCTTAACCACTGCGCCACCAGGGAAGCCCAACTTATTTCGTATTAAATGAAATAAATAACAGTCAACCAACTTTCTCTGTTTACAACCCCTTCCTCTTAAGGAATACTGAAGACAAATTTATACTTTGCTGTTTTTTACTATTTTTCTGTTAGGCTGGGTACCATGAAACTTCCTGAGTGTTCTAGAATTTGTTATTTGACATTAGTAAATATATGGGTTAAAAAATGTTATCCCACTCAGAATATGTTTATAGTTCCTCTGCTACTAAATATTCCTCCAAGTGTGGCATAGTTGGCATTTTTTTCTGGTGAAATTTTGTGGCAAAAATCAGCCCATTAAAGAAAATATTTTCACAAAGAATGTGAGGTTCTATGATATTAGAATTATATGACTTTGATGATACAGCCATTTTAGAAAACTGTATGGCAGTAACTTTTAAAATTAAACATGCTTTTGCCACATGAGCAAGCAATTCCACTCATAGTTATTTACTCAAGACATGAAAATATATGTCCATCCAGAATGTATGTATACCAATTATTCATAATATGCAAATATGAATAGCTGCTAAAAATCATAAAAGCTAAAAATCAGAAGTAACCTAAAGGTTGCTTACTTAACTGATGAATAGATCACAAATTCAATGTCATGAAATACTACTGAGCTATAAAGAGAAACAGGACTGATAAATCTCAAAAACATTATGATGAGTGAATTAAGTCAAACACAAAAGTCTATGTAGTGTATGATTCTATATAATGAAATTCTACAGAGACATAATTATAGTGACAATATGTCCATGGTTTCCTGGAACCATGGGGAAGGGTGTGGGGATCAAGTGCAAAGGGGCTCAAAGAAACTGTGGAGGATTGTCTGTCTGGATTTGGTGGTGCTTGCATTGTAGCATACAGTTACCAAAAGCTTTAAACTGTCCACTTAAAGTTGATGAATTTTATTACCTATAAATAACGCCTTAAACAACAAAAAATAGGAAAAAATAAAGTGACTTTGTCTTGCTACCTGTTATAAATATGTTCTTTACATCTAGCATGTTGAGATAAAGAAGTGGCCTGTAAATCTCTATTGTTGAAATGAATGATGGTCAGTAATTAGCAACATAGTTTATTGACATTTAGTTTCTACTTGTTTTCATTCTACACCACTTTCTAATCATTTATCTTAACAAATTTTGAGATAGTCTAAAAAAAACCCCACCAAAAGACACTTTGCAAGAAGAATATTTGGTCTTTTGGAAAACCAAACTGTTAGGTCCACCTTGAGATGAATGGATTATATTCATTTAAAAATTGCCTGAAGTTTTGAATTCATGATCCACCTGTCTTGCAGGTGAATCAGATTTAAGTAATTGTTAGTGCTATTGTTTTTCCATCTTCCCTGCCTTTAAAATGGTAACAGTCAGCAATAGTTTTCTCCCCCTAAAGTTTTCTAGTTCCATATCGGGTATATTTATAACAAAAAATCAACTATATCTTTCCATGAATAGTAGTTCAGTATCATGTTTTAAATCTATTTGAGTGATGTTTCTATGTCTTTACTTAGGATACATTTATTAAAAATGTCATCACAACATGTATCGAACAGTAGGAATTCATATTCATCATCAATCCTGTCTCCTTTTAATCATAATTATTCTGTTTCAGAAATTATACTGTCATTAATTCCAAAATCATCGTGATCACCATAAGGCCTGAACCCAAGACAACTGATTCATTCCTGGAGATAGAACTAGCTCATTTGGCTAATGTAAGTATCATCCACTTGGCATTGAGTTGCTTGTAGAATTTACCTTTTAAAGAAGGTTAACAGTCCTTCTTTTGACTGATAAGACAAGAACCTATTTTCTAAACTCTTTAGAGTTGCAAATGAATTAATTTGTTATGAAGACATGTATTATATAAAAACAAAATGACACATTATCCTATGCTTTTGTTCATAATAGAACTCTCTTCAATTTCTCCAGGATAATAGTTAATAGTTTGTCAGTGCCCACATCTTTATTGGGCTCTAAGCTAAGAAGTGGGGGAGATCAAAATGAAAGAACCAGTCTTGCCACATGATGAGGAGGACTGCCATGTAAACACAGAGGTTTAAGATGCATGCAGCAACAGAAGCTACAGACATAAAGCAAAGGGCAGTGATGTCCTCCAGGGTACCCCAGGGTAGGAGAGTCAGTGAAGCAACTTTTTAAAGTGCTACACCCAGGATCAGAGGAGCCTCCTTGTAACTGTTTGGGTGCTCCAGTGATTCAAATCCAACTCTTCCATCCAGAATGACAAGAACCCTTTGTTAAATCCATCCACCTGCAACTGAAATTCTTTAGACCTTGTTCAGACCTTATGTAGAAATTTAAAATATCTACTTATCCTTTATACATCCACCTTAAATACCTAAATCATTGATTTAAGGGGCAAGGAAAGTGATTCCTATTAAGACTTTCTTAATTATGCTTTTACAATTCTGGTGTTAAACTGTCTCATATGTTGCATATACATAGCTTTTTTTTTAATCCCTTGCAAAGTTTCTATGAACTTGACTTTTGCATACAATTAATGAAAGCACAAAATGATTGTGATTTTCCCAAGTTCATATAGTTAGTGAATGAAATGATGAAATTGATTCTCACATCCTTTAGTTTACAAAACCTGTACATTTCCGGTATTTTATAATTTCTGATTTTAAAAAACTCCACTTCATTTTATTAAAAAATGACAATTATCTTCCTTATAAACCACTTTTTGCAAAGGTGTTCCAGCTTCCTAAATTGTTTAATGAAAATCTCAAATCTCTCAGCAGTAAGTTTTAAACATCATAATTGATACTTAAACTATTCGGCCTTTTCCCAGTTTTGCCAAAATGTGACCATACGGCTTCTATCTAACTTTGACAATGTATTTTATTTCTGTTATATCTACCTCCTCATACCTTTAATGACCCTAATCTCATCACTGCACTGAAAGTTAGGAGATACATTTAACATAATTTTTGAATAAGGAGCTGTGTACCTTCAACATGTATTAGAAAATATTTATTTACATATTTGTTTGTGTATATTGTTTATCATGGTAATGTCTATCCAGTTATAAGCATTGGTGAAACACAGTAAGAGATAATAATTCCTTGAATTGCCTACTGAAAAAGCAATGCAATGTCAGAATGTATATCCTGTTTCTTATGGAGTAAACAATTCTGTAAATGAACATTCACAAAACTTTCCTAAATAAAGATAAAATCACTATTGAGAATTTAAAGAACATGTTAATTAAATGGCTTGTCTTTCATAAGCTGAAGAAAGAGTAACCTTAAAAATAATGCCGATAAAACAATCTCATTATTTCAATTCAAGGGAACTATTTGAAATGAACAGATTTAAGCTTTGAGTCAAACTTTTCTGGGGGCACATGTTGTCAGCCCAATTTCAAAAGAGATAAATCATGTACAAAAAATTATTTTCTACATACGGAAAACAGAGTGTATGGTCAATAAATTTTATGAAGTACCAGCTACACTCTGGAGTGGCAATGAAAGTCAGAATATAAGAATGGTGAGATGATTACCGCAAGTCACTTAGGATTAATTCTTTCAGCATTTTAAGTTGAGTAAGTTGACCAGATTCCTAAAACAATACTCTACTCTGGAAGGCCTAGATTTAAGAGAATATAGACAAATCCGTTACACAAAGGACCTGAGAGACAAGAAGAAAAGTTTAGTCTGGAGAAGAAATTGCCTCGAGGTGTTCCCACCCGCGTCCCTCCTGTGTCAGGAACAGTGCCCACCTTTGCCTGTCCTCAGAGGCCATCCTGATTCCCAGCCACATGGTGGAGATTCTCTGGGCTGCTCCATCCCTCATTTCTTTCCTCCACTTCGCTTTTTAAAGTTTTTATTGGATTTCTTACAATATTGCTTCTGTTTTATGTTTTGGTGTTTTGGCTGTGAGGTACGTGGGATCTTAGCTCCCCGACCAGGGATAGAACCCGCAGCCCCTGCATTGAAAGATGGAGTCTTAACCACTGGACAACCAGGGAAGTCCCTTCCCTCCACTTTATAGATACCTCCCACACAGTTGTCTTACCACACCTACAGTCCTTCACGTTCTACTGTTTAAAATTTCCAGTGCTTGTTGCATTGATATTTATACTTACCATGCAGATTAGATTTTGTTGAGGACTTTAATGTACACTGAGGGAAGGAATATATGACTGGTTTATTGAGTGTCTTGTAAAGTATGCTCTGATTTTAGTTTATTTTCATTGAAGAGATAGTCAGAAGAGCCTATGCTGACATATAATAGTCTTCACTAAAATGTGAAGAAAAGACGTATCTTAAGCATGAAAATTAAAATTGATTAGAACAAGCTGAAATTTCATTATAACTATGTAGATACAGATGTATTATCATTGGTATTGCCTTCAAAGTTGAGCTGTTTTAGATATGACATCTTGCTTATATTAAGACTGTCTACTTTCACCTATTTTCTTATAGCAAATGTATCTGCTGCCCTTTTCTAAGCTCAGAAGAGAATAATGACTTTCAAATTATATCTGTTGTATACACCATGTGCAAACAAAATGAAGGAAGGAAATTAATAGTTATAATGAGTCTAGGGAAAAGCCTGTTAACATTATTTAAACAAAACATGTTCTTTTTAAAAAAGTTTTTAAATAAATAACATTTAAAGTATGTTAAGTGTAATAAGGCCCTTGGGAATGGGTAGGAATAGATAATAGAACATGAAATCTTGAAATTTCAAATTGTATTCAGCAAAGCCATTTGCAGTTTTAACCAGTTCGTAAGTCATTAAAGAGTAAGATAGTATTCTTAGTTCCGTTTTCTAGGCTCATGGCTTTATTGTTATAAGAATCTGTAGAGTCTGAGTTTGTGGTCCTTAGTGCTTGGGCATAGCAATTGCTTGATTATAGGAAATACCAAGTTTGCTTTTCTGAGAAAAAGAATTTTGTTTTTCATATTACTTAAGGTTTCTTCACTGTGACATTTATACTTATCAATATTGTTAGGTTCCATAATGTGCAAGGAAAGTTAATACATTTATTGAAAGTCGTTATTGGAACCTAAATAAGTGCAGCAGAATGGATCTATATGTGCACACATAAGCAAACACGCATGCACACATGCTCACACCCACCATTAGGATGCCTTGGTCCTGACAGGTCTGAGCCTGCTGTGAATTTCCAAAATATATAACATCCTTATCATTAAAAGATGAGTTAGAAGAATAAGAAAATAAATGTATTTTAGTTATCTCGTGCTCTATCAACTTTGCAAGCCTGAAAGTTCACTTTTTTCAAATAAAAAGTCTTAAATGTAGTTCCATTTCTGGTGGAAGGACACATTGAACTCCCCTGGCCTGCAGCCTCTGCAGTCTATTTTCGCCTTTCTTTTTATTTCTTCCTCTAAGCAGCAACTCTCATGGTCTAGGTAGGGCCAACCTACTATCTTTCAGGACTGAGGAAAATCCACTGGGTTTTTTTGTAGTTCTCAGATGGGTCATATTCACAAACGATCTCATGGGAATTGGGGCTTGCGGTTTTATTTTCTTTGCTGTATTTGTTGGCATAGTAACAGGATCTAGCTAACAAATTAAGGAGTTTGTTTTATGTGTATAAACTAAAATTAATCATGAGCCATAGCCTTTGTAAATCATAGTGGAAAACACAATGGAAAACTGTGATGAATATGCTTTTTACCATTAGCATGAGAAACAATGAAAAGAAATTCCAACATTCATCAGTGAGTATTTCCATGAATAGCAAACCCAGCGAATTAAAAATCACTTGGAAAAGCTTAAAGAAGTTCATTCTATACATCTATAATTTCTAAAACGGGGGGGTTTTAATCTCTTTACCTTTTGTGTGTGTGTGTGTGTGTGCTGTACGCGGGCCTCTCACTGTTGTGGCCTCTCCCGTTGCGGAGCACAGGCTCCAGACGCGCAGGCTCCAGACGCGCAGGCTCAGCGGCCATGGCTCACGGGCCCAGCCGCTCTGAGGCATGTGGGATCTTCCTGGACCGGGGCACGAACCAGTGTCCCCTGCATCGGCAGGCGGACTCTTAACCACTGCGCCACCAGGGAAGCCCATATCCCTTTACTTTTAAAATTACTTTTCTACCCTAGCTTGCGTCCATTTAGAAAAGATTTCTGATGTTTTGCCTGCTTAAACCCCTTGGTAGTTTTCATGGGAGAGTCTTGAAATGTTAACTAGACAAGTAGATTGATGGTGCTGCCAACGGCTGAAATTGAGATAGAAATTATTCTCTAGCTACAGTTGTTGTGTTTTTTTTTTTTTTGGTTTTATCCTAAATTCCTAAACTTGAGTAAGCATTCTTCCCACTTACATTTCACATTCAGTTTATTTTTATTCATAATACAACACTGATATTCTTCAAAAAGATTTTAGACTAATTATGCTATTGTTGGAGCAGGGGTCAGCAAACATTTTCAGTTGAGTCAGGTTAGACATATGAGCTATAATGGTCTTTGTCACATCTACTCAGCTATGCTATTGTAGTGTGACAGCAACCAGAGACAATATATAAAAATGGATGTGGCTCTGTTACAACAAAATATCATTTACAAAGTAGGTAGCAAGCCACATTTGGCCCCTGGACTGCATAAGTCATCACCCCCTGTATGGTAAAGAGAATGTGGCCCCCCAAAGATGCCCATATCCTAACCCCCATAACTTTTGAATATATTATATTACATGTCAGAAGGGACTTTGCAGATGGGATTAAGGGTAAGAGCATTGAGATGGGGCATTTATCCTGGATTATGTGAGTAGATCCAGTTTAATCACATGAGCCATTAAAATTGGAATGCCTTTCCCAGCTATAGTCAGAGAGATGCAAGGTAAGAAGGACTCACCCTGCTATTGCTGACTCTGAAGATGAAGGATGAGGGCCACAAGCCAAGGAATATGGGCAGCCTCTAAAAGCTGAAAACACCTCCTGGTTATCAACCAGGAAGGAAGTGTGGACCTCAGTCCTACAACTACAAGGAACTGAATACTCCTGAGACCCAAACGAGCCTAGATGTTGTTTCATCCCCATATCCAGAAAGGACTGCATTCCTGCTAACATTCTGATACCAGCCTTGTGAATTTCTTGAGCAGAAACCCAGCTAAGCTCACCAGACTCCTGACACACAGAAACCATGATATAATAAATCTGTGTTGTTCTACACTGCTAAGTATGTGGTAATTTGTTACAGCAGCAATAGAAAACTAATAAGCCTGCATTGGAGCATTGCAAAATTAATTTTTTGATTATGAAAATAATATATATGCATACAGTAACAGTGCCATTTTGAATCAGATAAACTACAATAATGATAATATATTACTCAATGAAAGTCAGTTAGCAACTAGAGATTACATTTTGCCATGCTGATTATCATGCCAACTCTTTAGGAATCTGATTAAAGGAATCACCAGACAATGAGAATGGCCATTGTAAAGTGGTGGTGGGATATTAGGGAAAACTGGAGGATGCCAGGAGCAACTGTGACATTTGCAGAGGTGTTGTACTCTTGAAGCAATTTAGCAAAACTTCTCTGCTGGAAGCCGATAGATTGAAACTGTTCAAAACAGCCTGGCCAGCCCTTGTCTCTGCTACAACCCCATAAAAGCATTACTAGGACACACTGTTACAACCTCTTGGATATAAAAGGAAAAGACAAGCTGTATGCTATATCTATATGGAATCTAGTTAATTGAGTGTTTGTTTATTAAAGTTATTTGCCACTTCAAACTTGGAGAGTTTTACTCACAGATAAACCATTTGTTTTTTGAGAGGTGCACCCAGACTTGTGCAGTCATTGTTGGAAGTGATGCAGTCACATATGGGGAAGACCCTCTAAGACATATATGTGGAGACAATGATTTTCTCTGAAGGATGCACATATAAATAATTTCTGATAGTGGTTCTACTTTTACTACTTCCCACATGTCAAATAGAAAGTATTTGTCAGGAAATAATGTACATTCCATGACTAGTGATATATCTAAGAAATTAGAGAAGCAATCTGTTATCACAGCCACAAAAATAGAGTCATCTGGTTAAGGTGGGCTCCTAAGTAACCAGATAGCAGAAGCTGGATTACACACGTACCCTCCCCTTGTGTTCTAACTGAATGGCTGCCAAGTCCTGGAAGACGTGACTTGTCTTGATAGAACCATACTCTGCCTTCCTCACTTCAGTGGCCTCTATGCTCTTCTGCTTTAGCTAAAGACAACTATTCCTTTTCCATCTTCTTGATTTAACTGGTTCTCAATGAGGTGCTTTCTGTAGAACTCATGTAAGTAAATTGAAAAATGCCATATCTCCATCTCCTTTTAAGTAAGAACACAGTATTGCATTCTCAATGAGACTCTTTGGACTTCAGGTATATGTCAGCTACCCTGTCAAAAAATGAGAGTTAGACCCAGATTTAACTATTTTTAAGTATCACTTAGAAATGCTAAAATACTCTCAAAACCTTGAGAAGAGGTATGGAGAACATTCAACAGACTGTCTTCCTGTTGTAGAGCTGCATGTGATATGATACCTTTTCAACTGCATCATCACCTTGGGTGGTGTATTACATTTTCAGGGATTATGAAGATGTTTATATGTTAGAAGACATAATCCAGAAAGGGCTCCCTTTCACACTGATCAGCTTTCGTGACTTGTCTGTGGAAAAATTTACATCTGCGAGAAACTTACTTCCCTTAGAATGCATTCCTGAGCTTTTTTAAATGTGGCTTTTCTCAAGTAGTATTAGAATTATAGGCAGGATATAAATTAGTCTTTTGTGGGTCAGGCCAGGTATTTTGGAAATGTTCTTAGGAATTCCCAAAATCTTTTTGTGCAGTTATATAATAAATACAATTAACAGTGGGGATAGAAAAAGGGTAAGCTTAGCAAAATCCAGATATTATTAATGTAATGCCTTAATATCTAAAGTTTTGGAAATGAAGAGAGGCTATGGAGTCTCAGTTGAAGAGTCTTTCTCCTGTCCACGTACAAGAACTCAATGTGCAATTAACTGGAAGATGTGACACAAGGACTCTCCCTGGAACATCTTGCTCAGAGCACTGGAAATGTTGAAAGAGTGACAAGGAGGTCACTGGCCTTCTCCAAGTCCTTAGAAGCTTTGTCTATGAGCTTGCTTTACCTCTACAGACAAAAGGATATTTTTTGTCTCAAGAGGAGTATGAAAGGTACAAGAAAGTTAAGAGGTTTCCAGATTAGGAATTTACTCTGGCATATGAGGACCAAGCATTCGAAAGTGTAAAGAAAAGCAGAGTGAAGTAACCATCTTATTTCTGTTGTGTGTCCATGCTTCTAAAAATGTGATATAGATTAAAAATTATAAGGAGTGGAGGGAGTCGTTAGAATGTATGTTCCTAAGTTAAGCCTCAATCTCAAAATTCCTGGAGCCAAGGGACCTACATTTTTCATCAGCATCCCAGGTGATTCTAGAGTAGGTTCAGAGAAAATGTCTTAAAAACATGAAGACAGCAAGAGTGTAATTAAGATAGCATGTGAATTGAATTTATTCAGAACTTAAAAGTACCAAGGAAAAATTAAAGTAACTTGGTTCAGCATTCATGTTTATTGTGACTTTTATCTTTTCTGTAAATGACTTCCTTGAGGCATTTGTTCAGATATCATCTTATTGGTGAAGCCTTCTCAATATACAAAATAGCAATCCATTCAACTTCACAGTCTTTCCTACTCATGTATTTTACTTTTCATCATAACACATATTACCACCTAGCATATTATATATTTAATTCTTTATGTTTTTTGTCTCTCTCCCTGCCCTCTTCACTATAGCTAAGTGTATGAGGCAAGGATTTTGTTTTGTTCAATGCTGTAGGCCCAGTGCCTCCAAGGTGTCTGGAATGTTACAGGTGTTTGCTAAGTGACTTTTGCATGAATGGATGAGCTTGTTTTGATCATCTTCCTGGCTCACTCTTCTGACTTCTTCTCTTTATACCATAGTGAGATGTTTTGAAAATATTCCATAGGGGAAAAAAAAAGATTTGGAAGAGAGTTTTGTAAAAGAAAAGGAATTCATTTCTAAATGTCACTCTAGAATCATTAAGGGCTAGGGCTAGAAAAGATGCCTAAATTCCCTATTCTACAAACAAGAAAATAGAAAAGTTATGAAGATCAGAGGAAAAGAGAGAACCACCTATAAAAATACATGGACAAAGCCAGTGATGTACTGTACTGTTAAATAGATGCACAGACAGTCATAAATTTACGATTTTTTACTTTATGATGGTGGGAATGTGATACGCATTCAGTGGAAACCATACTTATTTTGAATTTTGATCTTTTTCTGGGCTAGAGATATGCAGTAGGGTACTCCCATATGATGCTGGGCAGTGGTCCACAGCTCCCAGTCAGCCACACAATCACAAGAGTGCCCAATTGATATACTTATGACTATTCTGTACCCATACAACCATTCTGTTTTTCACTTCCAGTACAGTATTCAATAAATTACATGATATATTCAACACTTTTTATAAAAAAGATCTTCTGTTAGATGACTTTGCCCAGATGTAGGCTGATGTAAGTGTTCCGAGCACATTTAAGGTAGGCTAGGCTAAGCAATTATGTTCTGTAGGTTAGGTGTATGAAGTGCCTTGTAAACATATGATATTTTCAACTTGCAGTGGGTTTATCAGAATGTAACCCCATCACCAGTCAGGGATGATCAGTAATGGTTTGCTTGATGTTGAGACAGAGGAGAGAAGTAAAAGAAAATATCAAAGACTGTTAAGGGCACGAAAAGTGTTGCGTAGAACATCTATGGTAATTAGGAAATTAGGGTCATGGTACATTTTTAAATGCTTAAAAGTGAGTGAGTACAAATGTTTAACTCAAGTTCAACTACACTGTTTTCAGTGGAGTCAAGAGACAGTTTTTTATCCAAAAATATGTTTTTCAAGAACAGCGTATTCTTTCCAAAAGTTTTCAAATACATTCAGTTTTAATATATTTTTTTACATCTTTATTGGAGTATAATTGCTTTACAATGATGTGCTAGTTTCTGCTTTATAACAAAGTGAATCAGTTATACATATACATATCTTCCCATATCTCTTCCCTCTCGCGTCTCCCTCCCTCCAACCCTCCATATCCCACCCCTCTAAGTGGTCACAAACCACCGAGCTGATCTCCCTGTGCTATGTGGCTGCTTCCCACTAGCTATCTATTTTACGTTCGGTAGTGTATATATGTCCATGCCACTCTCTCACTTTGTCCCAGCTTACCCTTCCCCCTCCCCATATCCTCAAGTCCATTCTCTAGTAGGTTTGTGTCTTTATTCCTGTCTTACCCCAGGTTCTCCATGACGTTTTTTTTTCTTAACTTCCATATATATGTGTTGGCATATGGTATTTGTCTTTCTTTTTCTGACTTACTTCACTCTATATGACAGACTCTAGGTCCATCCACCTCATTACAAATAGCTCAATTTCGTTTCTTTTTATGGCTGAGTAATATTCCATTGTATATATGTGCCACATCTTCTTTATCCATTCATGCGATGATGGACACTTAGGTTGTTTCCATCTCCTGTCTATTGTAAATAGAGCTGCAATGAACATTTTGGTACATGACTCTTTCTGAATTATGGTTTTCTCAGGGTATATGCCCAGTAGGAGGATTGATCGGTCATATCGCAACTGACAAAGGATTAATCTCCAAAATATACAAGCAGTTCATGCAGCTCAATAACAAAAAAAACAAAACAACCCAATCCAAAAATGGGCAGAAAACCTAAATAGACATTTCTCCAAAGAAGATATACAGACTGCCAACAAACACACGAAAGAATGCTCAACATCATTAATCATTAGAGAAATGCAAATCAAAACTACAATGAGATATCATCTCACACCGTCAGAATGGCCATCATCAAAAAAACTAGAAAAAATAAATGCTGGAGAGGGTGTGGAGAAAAGGGAACCCTCTTGCACTGCTGATGGGAATGTGAATTGGTACAGCCACTATGGAGAACAGTATGGAGGTTCCTTAAAAAACTACAGTTTTAATATTTTAAGTGTCAATTATATTGACAGCTCTATAAATTAATCTTCTCTAGCCAGTTTGGCTCATTTACTTGACAGCTTTTGGTTTCTTAGTTTCATGCTTTTCTTAAATCCACTTCTGTGAGTTGGTTCACAGCCTACCTATTTGCCTCTTGGTTCTGTCATTACGTTTTGTTCCTGCTCTCTCTTGGGCTTGCCATTTCCTGTTATTGATTTTCTGTAAATTCCTCATAACAGATCTTGCAGCAGAGTACCTTTGAGAAAAGTATCTGAAAATTATAACAAATATTTTACAAGTGGTTTCTTTTAGCCAGGTTTTTTTTTTCATGTATAGAATTCATTCATCATTGGGTTTTGTTTTCTTTACCATCTCTCATTCTTATTCTCTAAGTGACTGGTCTATCCAGGTACTAAGATTCCTCTAGTTTATTTGTTCTGCTTATTTTTCTAAACTTCAGATGTTTCCATAACTGGCCTCAGCTCATAGACCCACATATGGGTGACTGTTCTGGAATGAATTTTCACAGAAGGGTGTCTGTCTTTTGTGTAGGTCCGGAATGTACAGTGAAATGCAAGATTGAGTGGTGTGTTTTGGAACCTATAATTCTCATGTGGATTGTTTCTAAATTTTCACAAGGACAGAAAGAGAGAAAATCATGAAATCTAAGGGGTAAGGGGTGAGGAAGGTAGTGGGTGAAACTGAGGGTTGACAGAGGCATAGATAAGAGTAGGAGAGGCATTTCTCACCTTCATACTTTCGTTCTAAGGTGGAAATTAGTGTCTTTAGAGGGGTAAAATGGAAGGTGATATCTAAACAATTAAGTTCATATTCTATTTCTTTTCTAATATTATTACCTTTTGTCATAACTTGTTATGAGCTCTAATTATGAAATAGTAATCCTATAATCAATATCCTGCTTTGGTTTATATAGAGATTGAACTTAATCTCACTCATACATTACTGAAAAAGTGAACTCGATGTAGAGTACCTGTAATCTCAGGGTCCTCACCTATGCATACAGTCTATATCCAAGACATGTATACTCCCATGACCATCAAATTTGCTTTCTATAAAGTGCTCTGAGCTCTTTTGAACAGGACCCTAGATAAATATAGCATAACTTTATTATACGACATTGTAGCTCTGCTGAGGATTTCTTAGGAAGTCACAAGCTGTATGAGGATTTCAGGTAAAACCAGACAGCGTCTCATAGGACAGAGAAAGAAACAAATTTGAAACACTATCCCCCTCCCCATCTCTTGAACATCCATATCTATGCCTTCTGTGAGAACTAGAAAAGGACCCATTTCTTCCATGGAACTCTCTCTGACACAGGCCATGATGCTCTGTCCATCATTTGTCCTTTAAAAAGTAAATTATCAACTAGCGGCATTTATATGAGCATGTCTCTTTTTTTGTTATATGAACATTCCATGTGTGTTCCTCTTCAATCTTTGTAAGGCTATAAGCCATTTCAGGGAAGGGAATTTTTTTTATGTTCTAAGAGCATAGTTTATAGGTATGAGCATCTCATAAGAAGGATGCCTTAGAGATGTGGTCTTTGAGAGATTTTGTAGAATGGTAATGGTGCTAAAATATGGGAGTTAGTAAATGTCCCAATTAAAATGAACAATGAAAGTTGTGGTAAATTTCACCAATTTTAGAATAATGAGCTAAGTTTCTTTTCCCTAGTGGAATTCTAGAATGGACTCAGTGAACAACACTAGAAAGGCAGTGTTTCACAAAGAACTTGCCTAGACTTTTAAAGATATTGCTTTGCCAGATACAAACCAGTGATTATCTATTTGGAAACAAGACCGAGGGCAGGTTCTCTGAGGGAGCATGACCCCCTGCGGGAAGGAGCCAGTAGGCTGTTTCAGGACTGTAAATTTCACCTGCCTTGGCCTATTCATCACTTTTATCACTGACTTGCTGGATGAACCCATAGATATCATGTTTGTTTCTTAATCATGCAGTGACACAAAGTTAAAGAGTGAATATACGTGATATCAAAATCAGAATTCAAAAAACTCCTGAGAGACTTCAGTGGGTAATAATACCTGTCAAGTTCAGGGGAAGATTACCAAAATATCCCATACACTGTTGGAATGCATTATTAGGCATATGGCACCTACATTGCAGAGACAATAGTACTGCTTTGTCCTGTGCAGGTAGGACACAGGTGGATGGGTTCCCTAAACACACTTTAAAGTGTGTGCTCCAGGAGATGAAGGTCGTGGAGGATGAGAGAACTTGAAAGCTACAGAGTGTGTTTAATAGAAAAGAGAAGAGGATCTGTGGGTAGCTCACAATATCAGAGAAGAAGAATTACTAGGTTAGTTTCAACGGGAAAAATAAGGCCCAATGAATGTGACAGAAAGATAGAAAGAAAAGCATTCCAACAATTAGTCTCTTCAAAACAGAAGGTACTTGGTGGATAATCCAATGTGGAAAACTCATTGTGTCATGCTGAAGGTCATTGTGGCTACTCATTACATAATGATTAAACTGAATAAACATTTAGCATGTTTTCCCCATAATTTTATTAGATGTGATTTTATAGGAATATGATCTGTTGATTATGAAAATACTGCAAGTCTACAGACTCTCTGGAAATGGACAATTAATGCAGCCATGTCTTGCTTTTTGGAAGCTGCACCACTGGAGGCTGAAGAGGAAGTGGCTGGTGTGCCTAATGCAGAAAGTTTCACTGTGATTGAATTATTATAAATATTAGATATTGAAAATACTTTGGTTTCTTAAAAGAAAGAATCCAGCAATTACTATTTTAGGGGAAAAAATGAAATAGAAATCATCAAAGTATGGACCTTGTCATTTATGAGGCCTTCACTTATAATTTAAAAAAAAACAAACTATGGGTTATGATATTTGGAATAAATGTAAAGTTTTCATGAATAAAATTTCATAAAATGAGACATTAAACCTGTGAGAAAGAACATGTAAATTTCTAATGCAAAAAAAATAGAGGTGGAATTCTTAAAAAATCTTACTGCAGGATAAAAAATGTGCCATTCTTTTTGCATTTCACATAATCCTTCAGTTTTTTATGTATGTACTCAAGATACATTTATTCTTTCTCTGTTTATTTTTAGGGTACTTTGAATCCTTATTGTGTGTTATGGGATGACTCAAAAACGTAAGTGACAGATGTTTTCTTACATGGCTTTGGACTAAACATTCAAAGCACATTAAGTTATTTCAGCTGCTTTCTAGTCAACAGGAATATAAGTTAGTGGGATGTGAGTTACACTAGGAGAGAAAGCAGTCTCCTTTTTGAATCTGTAGGACAGCATGATGAATGTGTTTGTGTGTGATGATGCCATCAAGTTACATCCCAAGGTAGGATTGCATTACCTGATGTGTAAGACACATTGCAATGCGAATTCCATGAGGATTTTTAAAAGCTCTAATATTTTAAAATTATAGGAGCTCAGATGCTATTTCACATTTTGCCCTAGTAATTCAGCTTAGAATCACAGAATAAAATAGCAATCTCTATGGTCATTTAGCCAATACATTACTTGCATGACCTTGAATCTATTATCAGAGTAATGCAATATTTATATGGCCCTTCCAAATTATTTTGTTATAAAAACATTGAGTGACATTTAATTTTCTTATTCATATAGTAAGGGTGAATAATTCTTCCATGTATTACTTTGTTTGTAACAAGTAATTGCAATATATCTGGTCAAAATCATCTTAATCTCGTTGGTAATGCTATGAGATTCTAAGGTCTCAAAGAGCAGAAAAATTCATGATTAAGGCTTAATTAGACTCCCAAACTTTAAGTACTTCTGTGGGTTTATTTCAGTTTAATAGCCAGGTTATACAATCTTGGTTTGGTTTGTTTTGCTTGGAAGGGGGATAAATGTCAATCAATCTCAAAAGCTAATACCACCATGTATATGCTGTCAGTTAACGCACCACATTGTTGGGTTCTATGTATTCTAAGATTTCCCCCCACGTTCTTCACCCTAAATCGGATCTACATCTAAGGTTTTATGATGTTACTTGTCTCTCATCAGTAGTTACAGAGAGTCTAGAAGAGGGACATTCTTAGACTTTCTAGGTAAAGAGCAAACCTACTGGAAATGTGCTAATTCTTAGGATACTGAGGTAATTTAAACTAGTATTTATGTGGGTGAAAAATCAATGATATTAAGCATGATTTTTTGCTATAGACTTTGATATTCTAGGGATCCTCTTCTCCTAGGAACCTTAGTGCATATGGAGAATCCCAACTTGTTCTGGTGATAACATGAGCTGGATGTTTCTCACTGATGTCATTATTATTTTTTTTTCTTTTTAAAACCACATAGAGAAATCCGTGGTCATAGAATTTTTGCAAGATTTCCTCTATACCAATAGCCAGAGAAGATGCTGGTAGTATATTCTAAGGCACTGTTTAGTATGTTGTACAGACAAGGGAAAAATAAAAGCCTACAAAAATCTAATTAAGCGTTTTCTACTCAAGAAAAACATGCCATCTTAAGCACCTGATTACAGATACTTGCATATCTCCATGAATAATAACCAACTTTTATTTAGTTTTATTACCTTTTTAGTGGGTAGAATGTGCTTCTATGTTGATCCAAAAAGGGGAACGTGTTGTTTATTCCAAAAGACCTTTGGGACTTTCAGGGATATTACAGAAGAAACAATATTCCCTTATTTTGTGCCTCTCTGGGTTTGCTTTCACAGTTTTTCTAAGGTTTTAAGTTTAATTTATAAAACTGTTGGGGCTTGAGGTCAGTGTTAAGTTTAGGAATCAAGCACACTCTGTTTTCTCTAACATCTGCTAACTCTTATCCATCACAAAGAACATGTCTTAGCTATACAAATTTCAGTTGTCCTTGAAGAAAACAATTCAGCGAGAGAGAGGAGGTGTGCTTAGCTGCCTTTCAGATCAGATTATCTCCAGAGATCAGTGCAGTTCATGTTTCCTTGACGTATCTGAAAAGTGATCAAAAAGCTTTCCACTATGACAGAATGTCCATCCCATCACACGTTTTACCAGGCTCTTTCATCATTAAATTGTTTTTCTGGGTGAGTTTTAAACAGTAAAGGTTAAGACAATTTTATTTTCTTTCTTCACATCTGTTCTTCTGGTTTTTTTTTAACATCTTTATTGGAGTATAATTGCTTTACAATGATGTGTTAGTTTCTGCTTTATAACAAAGTGATTCAGTTATACATATACATATGTTCCCATATATCTTCCCTCTTGCGTCTCCCTCACTCCCACCCTCCCTATCCCACCCCTCTAGGTGGTCACAAACCACCGAGCTGATCTCCTTGTGCTATGTGGCTGCTTCCCACTAGCTATCTATTTTATGTTTGGTGGTGTATATATGTCTATGCCACTCTCTCATGTTCACATACACAATAGTTTTATCGATGCAATGATGTTAACTTTGAGTATAAGACCTCTAAGAATAGTTAATGAAGAGATACAACTATTCCTTTTTACACAGAAAAGCGTTGATCTAAATGGTGTTTTCAGGATTGCAGTAACAAAGTTGAAATTAGAAGTTGTCTTGTAATTTTGGTTTACATAATCAAATTGCCTTAATTTTTTATTGAGGTATATTTGACATATAATATTATATTAGTTTCAGGTGTGAAATATGATTCAATATTTGTATACACTGCTAAATGATCACCACAGTAAGTCTAGTTACCATCTGTCACCATACATAGTTACAAATTCTTTTTCTTTAAGAACTTTTAAGATTTACTCTCAGCAATTTTTGAGTTTGCAATCTGATATTATTAACTATAGTCATCCCCTGTGTACTGTACATTACATCACCAGGTTTGATTCATTTTATAACTGGAGGGTTTGACCCTCCCCCTTTACCCATTTCACCCACCCCCATCTCCCCCCCCCTGGCAATATCAAGTTGCCTTACTTTTAAATATTTAAAATTAAATTTTAACTACAAAAATAATGCATGAGTAAATTTTACTTGTAAAACTATAAAACATAACTGCTAAGGCACAAGACCCCATTAATCATTAATACCTTGGGTCTCCACATCCACCACCTCTCCAAGGTCATTCCTACTTATATTTTGTTATGTATAATTTCAGGCATCTACTTATGCATTGACACACATGTGTAGCTATAGAAATTAACACTAATCTAACATAAATATTGTCATACTGTATGTAACACTTGTCATCTTAAATTTTTAATTCAATGATTATTGTGGAAGTTTTAAAATTTCACTACATATGTTTTATCCCTTGTACCTTCTGCATTGTATAGATATATCCTAATTTATCTAGTATTCCCAATATTGGTGGCATTGAAGTGGTTTTCAATTTATTTTATTCTACAAACTGTTCTTCTGCATACCTCCTTGTACATCCCTCCTTGAGGTGGTCTTTTAGTCCAACTTATTATCTGTTGTTCTCTTTATATAACATTATTTTACGTTCTTCACAGCATGCATTGTTTCTTTTTATTTATTTTTCTTGCTTACTCTCTGTCTCCCCCACTAGAGAGTAAATACCACAAGAGAGAGACTTTACCTTTCTTATTCATTAACTGCACTAATGACTGATACACCTGCACATAGTATGAATTCAACAAATACTTATTGGTTAGTTTTGCATAAGAATAAATGTTTGAATATTTCTAAGGTATCTTTTTTACCTAAGAATTATTTTCATTTATGTTTCATTTTATTAGTGACATATACTTCTAGCAATCATTAGATTGGAAGATTGAAGGGAGAATGCTTCAGTGTGTTACAATACTAAGGTCCATCATAAACAATTAACTTTAACTCTAGTGATAATCTACTACCCTGATAATCCCAAACAAAGCCATTTTATTTTACTCTGCTTAGGCTCAACAGTTTTAGACAATTATAAAAGACATTTTTATTCTGCTTTGAGTAACTGATTAACAGGATGCAGAAAATGCTTCATCATGGGTGACCCATGAAATAAACTGAAAGTACTTTCCTCACTTCAGAAAAAGGCTTATTTTAGTTACAGAAAGTGTTTTGTTATTGTTGTTGTTGTTGTTATTTTATTACACTTGTGTGATTGATAACTTTTTTTTTTTAAACAGATTTTTTTTTAAATTTTTTTTTAACCCCACATTTGTTTATTTATTTATGTTTGGCTGTGTTGGGTCTTCGTTTCTGTGCGAGGGCTTTCTCTAGTTGTGGCAAGCGGGGGCCACTCTTCATCGCGGTGCGCGGGCCTCTCACTGTCGCGGCCTCTCTTGTTGCGGAGCACAGGCTCCAGACGCGCAGGCTCAGTAGTTGTGGCTCACGGGCCTAGTTGCTCCGTGGCATGTGGGATCTTCCCAGACCAGGGCTCGAACCCATGTCCCCTGCATTAGCAGGCAGATTCTCAACCACTGCGCCACCAGGGAAGCCCCTGTGATTGATAATTTGCACATTCTTTGGGCTACTCCAAATTTGGATTTTTGTTATTGGATCATGTGTGTTGACTACACACATGGGTTTTCACTGGAAAACCCATAATCCTTCCTTTATGTGAACTTGTGGTGTTTCTCCATGGGTTTCAGTAGCACCATCTGATTCTAACCTGTCTGTGAAATATGTTTATTCTCAGAAAATATTTTGGAGTTTGTTTTTTGCTTTCTTCTATTGAAGTGTAGTTGATTACAATATTATATTAGTTTCTGGAGTACAACATAGTGATTCAACATTTTAAGAGATTTTACTCCATTAAAAGTTATTACAAAATAATGGTGATATTCCCATGTGTTGTACAATATATCCTTGTTGCTTATTCATTTTATACACAGTAGCTTGTATCTCTTAATCCCATACCCCAAACTTGTGATCCATCCCCGTCCCTCTCCTCACTGGTAACCACTAGTTTTTTCTCTATATCCATGAATCTATTTCTGTTTTGTTATATGCATTCATTTTATTTATTTTTTATATTCCACATATAAAAGAAAACACAGAGATTTTGTCTTTCTCTAATTTCACTAAGCATAATATCTTCTGGGTCCCTCCACATTTTTGCAAATGGCAGAATTTCATTCTTTTTTATGGCTGAGTAGTATATATAATATATATATATATATATATATATATATATATATATATATATATCACTTCTTCTTTATCCATTCATCTGTTAATGGACACTTAGGTTGCTTTCATATCTTGGCTATTATAAATAGTGCTGCTATGAACATTGGAGTGCATGTATCTTTTCAAATTAGTGTTTTTAGTTTTCTTCAGATATATACCCAGGAGTGGAATTGTTGGATCATGTGGTAGTTCTATTTTTAGATTTTGGAGGAACTTCCATATTGTTTTTCATAGTGTCTGCACCAACTTACATTCTGAGCAACAGTGTACTAGAGTTCCATTTTCTCTATGTCTTCACCAATATTTGATATTTGTAGACTTTTTGATGACAGACATTCTGAGAAGTGTGTGGTGATATCTTATTGTGGTTTTGATTTTCATTTCTCTGATGATTAGTGATGCTGAACATTTTTTCATATGCCGGTTGGCCATCTGTATGTCTTCTTTGGAAAACTGTCAATTCAGGTCTTCTGCCCATTTTTAATTGGGTGGTTTGGATTTTTAATATAGAGTTGTATGAGCTATTTATATATTTTAGAAAGTAACACCTTCTCAGTCATATTATTAGCAAATATTTTCTTCCATTCCATAGGTTGTCTTTCTGTTTTGTCAGTGGTTTCCATTGATGTGCAAAAACGTTTACATTTAATTAGATCACATTTGTTTATATTTTATTTTGTTTCTTTTGCCTTAGAAAACAGATCCAAAAAAAATATTACTACAAGTTATCACAGAGTGTTATGCCTGTGTTCTTTTCTAGGAGTTTTATTGCTTCAGGCCTTACATTTAGATCCTTAACCCATTTTAAGTTTATTTTTGTACATGGTGCGATAAAATGTTCTGTTTTCAGATTTTTACACTTAGCTGTCCAATTTTCAAAGCAGCACTTATTAAAGAGAATGTCTTTTCTCCCAGAGGTTCATGAGTTTATTTCTGGGCTCTCTATTCTGTTCCATTGATCTATGTGTCTGTTTTTGTGTCAGTATCATGCTGTTTTGAATACTGTAGCTTTGTAGTATAGTCTGATGTCAGGGACCAAGATACCTCCAGCTTGGTTCTTTTTTCTCCAGATTGCTTTGTCAATTCAGGGTCTTTTGTGGTTCCATATGAATTTTAGGATTACTTGTTCTAGTTTTGTGAAAAATGTCATTTTTATAGGGATTGCATTAGATCTGTAGATTTCTTTGGGTAGTATGGCCATTTTAACAATATTCAGATTTCCAATCCAAGAGCATGAGGTATATTTCCATTTCTTTGTATCATCTTCAGTTTCCTGTTTCAATGTATTATAGTTTTCAGAGTATAGGTGTTTCATCTCCTTGGTTAAGTTTTTTCTAGGTATTTTATTCTTTTTGATGCAAATGTAAATGGGATTGTTTTATTGCTTTCTCTTTTTAATAGTTCACTATTAGTGTATAGAAAAGCAACAGATTTCTTGTATCCTGCAACTTTACTGAATTCAGTTATTACTTCTAATAGATTTTTGGTGGAGACTTTAGGGTTTTCTATGTATATTATGCTATCTTCAGCAAACAGTGACAGTTTTACTTCTTCTCTTCCAATTTAGATATCTTTATTTCTTTTTCTTATCTCATACTGTGATCAGGACTTCCAGTACTATGTTAAATAGAAGTGGTGAAAGTAGACATCCTTGTCTTGTTCCTAATTTTAGGGGAAAGGCTTTCAGCTTTTCACCAGTGAGCATGATGTTAGCTGTGGGTTTGCCATAAATTACCTTTATTATGCTGAGATATGTTCCCTCTATATCCCCTTTGGTGAGTTTTTATCATGAATGGGTGTTGAATTTTGTCAAACGCTTTTTCTGTGTCTATTGAGATGATCATGTGATTTTTATCCTTCCTTTTGTTGTGGTGGTGAAACACACTGATTGATTTGTGAATGTTGAAGCAACCTTGTATCCCTGGAATAAATTCAACTTGATCATGGTGTATGATCCTTTTTATATATTGTTGAATTTGGTTTACTAATATTTTGTTGAGAATTTTTGTATCTATATTCATCAAATATGTTGCCCTGTAAATGTCTGTTTTTGTAGTATCTTTGTCTCGTTTTGGTATCAGGGTAATCGTGACCTCATAGAAAGAATTTGGGAGTGTTGTGTTCTCTAATTTTGGGAATAGTTTGAGAAAGATAGTTATTAGTTCTTCTTTATATGTTTAGTAGAATTCACCTATGAAGCTGTCCAGTTCTGGACTTGTGTTTGCTTGAAGTTTTTAATTGTAAATTCAATTTCACCACTGGTAATTGTTCTGTTCAAATTGTCTGCTTATCCTTGTTTCATTCTTGGCAGGTGTTGGTCACCAGAAATTTGCCCATTTTTTCTATGTTGTCCAATTTGTTGGCATATAGCTGTTCATACTGTTCTCATGATTTTTTGAATCTCTCTGGTGTTGGTTGTTATTTCTCCTCTTTCACTTCATATTTTGGCTATTTGAGTCCTCATTATTTCTTGATGAGACAGTTAAAGGTTTATCAATTTTTTTGTCCTTTCAAAACACCAGCTCTTTGTTTCATTGAGTTTATTTTTTTCTTTTTGTGGTCTGTGTTTTATTTATTTCCTCTCTGATCTTTATTATTTTCTTCCTTCTGCTGACTTTGGGCTTTGTTTATTCTTCTTTCTCTAATTCTTTTAGGTAGCAGGTTAGGTTGTTTATTTGGGTTTTATATATATATATATATATCTTTAGGAAGACCTGTATCACTGTAAACTTCCCTCTAGTACTGCTTTTGATACATGCCATAAATTTTGAAAAGTTGTGTTTCCAATTTCATTTGTTTTGGCATATTTTCTGATTTCCCCTTTGATTTCTTCATCAAACCATTGTTTTCTTTAGTACAATGTTGTTTGGTCTCCATGTGTTATTTTCCTATTCTTCTTTCTGTAGTTGATTTCTAGTTTCATACCATTTTGTTTGGGGAAAAAAACACTATATATCATAATTTCTATCCACTAAAATTTGTTGAGACTTGTTTTGTGGCCTAGCATGTGATCTATCCTGGAGAATGTTCCATATGAACTTGTGAAGAATGTGTATTCTGCTGGTTTTGGATGTAAAGTCTCGTACAAATGTATTAAGTCCAACTGGTCTATTGTGTCATTTAAGACCACTGTTGTCTTCTTGATTTTCTGTTTGGATGACCATCCAATGATGTTAGTGAGGTGTTAAAGTCCCCAACTGTAATTATACTATTATAAATTTCTCCCTGTATGTCTGTTAATATTTGCTTTTTACATTTAGGTGTTCCTATATTGCATACATATATGTTAATGAATGTAATATCCTCTTCTTTTGTTGATCCCTTTATCCTCATATAATGTCATTCTTTGTCTGTTGTGAAAGAGTTTCTTATAAAGTCTATTTTGTCTGATGTGAGTACTGCTACCCTTCTTCAACATTTCCATTTGTATCCTCTCACTTTCATTGTATTTCTTTACATCTGATGTGAGTCTCTTGTAAGCAGTATATAAATGGTCTTTTTTTTTCTCAAATCAGCCACCCAATGTCTTTTGATTAGAGCAATTAGTCTGTTGAAATTTAAATAATTATTGATAAATATGTACTTATTACAATTTTACAACTTGTTTTCTGGTTGTTTTTGTAGGTCTTCTCTTCTTTTTAGATTCCTCCTTTGTGGGTTAATGATTTTCTTTAATGGTATGCTTGTGTTCTTTCCTCTATGGTTTTTGTGTATCTCTTGTAGGTTTTTGATTTGTGATTACCATGAGGTTCATATATAATGTCTCATGACTGTATTTACTTATTTCAAACAGGTAGTCTTTTTTTCCAGATTTTTTTAACATCTTTATTGCAGTATAATTGTTTTACAATGGAGTGTTAGTTTCTGCTGTATAACAAAGTGAATCAGCTATATGTATACATATATCCCCGTATCTCCTCCCTCTTGTGTCTCCCTCCCAATCTCCCTATCCCACCCCTCTAGGTGGTCACAAAGCACAGAACTGATCTTCCCGTGCTATGAAGCTGCTTCCCACTAGCTATCTATTTTACATTTGGTAGTGTATATATGTCAATGCTACTCTCTAACTTCATCCCAGCTTGTGCTTCCCGCTCCCCATGTATCAAGTCCATTCTCTACATATGTGTCTTTATTCCTGTCCTGGCCCTAGTTCTACAGAACCATTTTTTTTCTTTTAGATTCCACATATATGTGTGAGCATATGGTATTTGTTTTTCTCTTTCTGACTTACTTCACTCTGTATAACAGACTCTAGGGCCATCCACCTCACTACAACTAGTTCAATTTCATTTATTTTTTGAAATGGCTGAGTAATAGTCCATTGTATATATGTGCCACATCTTCTTTATCCATTCATCTGTCAATGGACACTTAGGCTGCTTGCATGCCATGTCCTGGCTATTGAAAATACTGCTGCAATGAGCATTGTGGTACATGTCTCTTTTTGAATTATGGTTTTCTCATGGTATATACCCAGTAGTGGGATTGCTGGGTCATATGGTAGTTCTATTTTTAGTTTTTTAAGGAACCTCCATATTGTTCTCCATAGTGGCTGTATCAATATGCATTCCCACCAACAGTGCAAGAAGGTTTCATTTACTCCACACCCTCTCCAGCATTTATGGTTTGTAGATGTTTTAATGATGGCCATTCTGACTGGTGTGAGGTGATACCTCACTGTAGTTTTGATTTGCATTTCTCTAATGATTAAGGATGTTGAGCATCCTTTCACACATTTGTTGGCAATCTGTATATCTTCTTTGCAGAAATGTCTGTTTAGGTCTTCTGCCCATTTTTGGATGAGGTTGTTTGTTTGTTTTGTTTTGTTGGTTTTTTTTTTGATATTGAGCTGCACGAGTTGCTTGTATATTTGGGAGATTAATCCTTTGTCAGTTGCTTAATTTGCAAAGATTTTCTCCCATTCTGAGGGTTGTCTTTTCTTCTTGTTTATGGTTTCCTCTACTGTGCAAAAGCTTTTAAGTTTCATTAGGTCCCATTTGTTTATTTTTGTTTTTATTTCCTGTTCTCTAGGAGATGGGTCAAAAAGGATCTTGCTGTGATTTATGTCATAGTGTGTTCTGCCTATGTTTTCCTCTAAGAGTTTTACAGTGTCTGGCCTTACATTTAGGTCTTTAATCCATTTTGAGTATATTTTTGTGTATGGTGGTAGAAAGTGTTCTAATTTCATTCTTTTATATGTAGCAGTCCAGTTTTCCCAGCACCACTTATTGAAGAGCCTGTCTTTTCTCCATTGTATGTTCTTGCCTGCTTTGTTGTAAATTAGGTGCCCATATGTGCATGGGTATATCTCTGGGCATTCTATCCGGTACTATTGATCTATATTTCTGTTTTTGTGCCAGTACCATATTGCCTTGATTACTGTAGCTTTGTAGTATAGTCTGAAGTCAGGGAGCCTAATTCCTCCAGCTCCATCTTTCTTTCTCAAGATTGCATTGGCTATTCGGAGTCCTTTCTGTTTCCATACAAATTGTGAAAATTTTTGTTCTAATTCTGTGAAAAATGCCATTGGTAGTTTGATAGGGATTGCATTGGATCTGTAGATTGCTTTGGGTCATTTTCACAATGTTGATTTTTCCAATCCAAGGACATGGTATATCTCTCCAACTGTTTGTATTGTCTTTCATTTCTTTCATCAGTGTCTTATAGTTTTCTGCAATCAGGTCTTTTGTCTCCTTAGGTAGGTTTATTCCTAGGTATTTTATTCTTTTTGTTGGAATGGTAAATGGGAGTGTTTCCTTAATTTCTTTTACAGATTTTTAATCATTAGTGTATAGGTGTGCAAGAGATTTCTGTGCATTAATTTTGTATCCTTCTACCTTTCCAAATTCATTGATTAGCTCTAGTTGTTTTCTGGTAGTGTCTTTAGGATTCTCTATGTATAGTATCATGCCATCTGCAAAGAGTGACAGTTTTACTTCTTTGCCAATTTGAATTCATTTTGTTTATTTTTCTTCTTTGATTGCTGTGGCTAAAACTTTGAAAACTATGTTGAATACTAGTGGTGAGAGTGGGCAACCTTATTTTGTTCCTGATCTTAGTGAAAATGGTTTCAGTTTTTCACCATTGAGAGTGATGTTGTCTGTGGGATTGTCATATATGGCCTTTATTATGTTGAGGTTGCTTCCTTCTATGACTACATTCTGGGCAGTTTTTAACATAAATGGGTGCTGAATTTTGTCGAAAGCTTTTTCTGCATCTATTGAGATGATCATATGGTTTTTATCCTTCAGTTTGTTAATATGGTGTATCACCTTGATTGATTTGCATATATTGAAGAATCCTTACATTTCTGGGATAAATCCCACTGGATCACGGTTTATGATCCTTTTAATGTGCTGTTGGATTCTGTTTGCTAGTATTTTGTTGAGGATTTTTGCATCTATGTTCATCAGTGATAATGGCCTGTATTTTTCTTTTTTTGTGTGACATCTTTGTCTGGTTTTGGTATCAGGGTGATGGTGGTCTCGTAGAATGAGTTTGGGAGTGTTCCTCCCTCTGTTATATTTTGAAAGAGTTTGAGAAGGATAGGTGTTAGCCCTTCTCTAAATGTTTGATAGAATTCGCCTCTGAAGCCATCTGGTCTTGGGGTTTTGTTTGTTGGAAGATTTTTAATCACAGTTTCAATTTCGGTGCTTGTGCTTGGTCACTTTATATTTTCCATTTCTTCTTGGTTCAGTCTTGGAAGGTTGGGCTTTTCATAGAATTTGTCCATTTCTTTGTGGTTGTCCATTGTATTGGCATATAGTTGCGTGTAGTAATCTCTCATGATTCTTTGTATTTCAGCAGTGTCAGTTCTTACTTCTCTTTTTTCATTTCTAATTCTGTTGATTTGAGTCTTTTCCCTTTTTTTCTTGATGAGTCTGGCTAATGGCTTATCAATTTTGTTTACCTTCTCAAAGAACCAGCTTTTAGTTTTACTGATCTTTGCTATTGTTTCCTTCATTTCTTTTTCATTTATTTCTGATCTGATCTTCATGATTTCTTTCCTTCTGCTAACTTAGGGAATTTTTGTTCTTCTTTCTCTGATTGCTTTAGGTGTAAGTTTAGGTTGTTTATTTCAGATTTTTCTTCTTTCTTGAGGGAGGATTGTACTGCTATAAACTTCCCTCTGAGAACTGAGTTTGCTGCATCTGATAGCTTTTGGATCACCGTGTTTTCATTGTCATTTGTCTCTAGGTATTTTTTGATTTACTTTTTGATTTCAGCAGTGATCTCTTTGTTATTTAGTAACATAATATTTAACTTCCATGTGTTTGTATTTTTTTACAGTTTTTTTTTCTGTAATTGATATATAGTCCCATAGCATTGTGGTTTGAAAAGATACTTGATACGATTTTAATTTTCTTAAATTTACCAAGGATTGATTTATGAATCAAGATATGATCTGTCCTGGAGAATGTTCCATGAGCACTGGAGAAGAAAGTGTATTCTGTTGTTTTTGGGTGGAATGCCTATAAATATCAATTAAGTCCATCTTGTCTAATGTGTCATTTAAAGCTTGTGTTTTCTTATTTATTTTTATTTTGGATGATCTCTCCATTGGTGAAAGTGGGGTGTTAAAATCCCCCACTATTATTGTGTTACTGTCAATTTCCCGTTTATGGCTGTTAGAATTTTCCTTATGCATTGAGGTGCTCCTACATTGGGTGCATAAGTATTTACAATTATTGTATCTTCTTCTTTGTTTGATCCCTTGATCATTATGTAGTGTCTTTCTTTGTCTCTTATAATAGTCTTTATTTTAAAGTCTATTTTGTCTCATATGAGAATTGCTCCTCCAGCTTTCTTTTGATTTCCATTTGCATGGAATATCTTTTTTCATACCCTCACTTTCAGTCTGTATGTGTACCCAGGTCTGAATTGGGTCACTTGTAGACACCATATATATGGGTCTTGTTTTTGTATCTATTCAGCCAGTCTGTGTCTTTTGGTTGGAGCATTTAATTCATTTACATTTAAGACAATTATCGATGTGTATGTTTCTATTACCATTTTCTTAATTGTTTTGTGTTTGTTTTTGTAGGTTTTCTCCTTTTCTTTTATTTCCTGCCTAGAGAATTTCCTTGAGCATTTGTTGTAAAGCTGGTTTGGTGGTGCTGAATTCTCTTAACTTTTGCTTGTCTGTAAAGTTTTTAATTTCTCCATCAAATATGAATGAGATCCTTGCTGGGTAATCTTGGTTGTAGCTTTCTCCCTTTCATCACTTTAAATATGTCCTCCCACTCCCTTCCAGCTTGCAGAATTTCTGCTGAAAGTTCAGCTTTTAACCTTATGGGGCCTCCCTTGTATCTTATTTGTTGCTTTTCCCTTGCTGCTTTTAATATTTTTTCTCTGTATTTAGTTTTTGATAGCTTGATTAATATGTGTCTTGGTGTGTTTCTCCTTAGATTTATCCTATATGGGACTCTCTGTGTTTCTTGAACTTGATTGACTATTTCTTTTCCCATGTTAGGAAAGTCTTCATCTATAATCTCTTCAAATATTTTCTCAGACCCTTTGTTTTTCTCTTCTTCTTCTGGCACCCCTATAATTTGAATGTTGGTGCATTTAATGTTGTCCCAAAGGTCTGAGACTGTCCTCGATTTTCATTCTTTTTTCTTTATTCTGCTCTGCAGTTGTTATTTCCACTATTTTATTTTCCAGGTCACTTATCTGTTCTTCTGCCTCAGTTATTCTGCTATTGATCCCTTCTAGAGAATTTTTAATTTCATTTATTTTGTTTTTCATCATTGTTTGTTTGCTCTTTATTTCCTGTAGTTCCTTATTAAACGTTTCTTGTCTTTTTTCCATTCTATTTCCAAGATTTTGGATCATAATTACTCTCATTTCTTAATTCTTTTTCAGGTACACTGCCTATTTCCTTTTCATTTGTTTGGTATGGTGGGTTTTTACTTTGCTCCTTCCTCTCCTGCATATTTCTCTGTCTTCTCATTTTGTTTAACTTACTGTGCTTTGGGTCTTCTTTTCACAGGCTGCAGGTTTATAGTTCCTGTTGTTTTTGGTGTCTGCCCCCAGTGGGTGACATTGGTTCAGTGGCTTGTGTAGGCTTCCCAGTGGAGGAGACTGGTGCCTGTGTTCTGGTCGGTGGGGCTGGATCTTGTCTTTCTGGTTGGCAGAACTGTGTCTTGTGGTGTGTTTTGGTGTGTGTGTGAACTTATCATTTTATGCAACTGCTGTGCTAATGGGTGGAGTTGTGTCTTGCTAGCTGTTTGGCATGGGGCGTCCAGCATTGTAGCTTGCTGGCTGTTAGGTGGAGCTGGGCCTTAGCATTGAGATGGAGGTCTCTGGGAGAGCTCTTGATGATTGATATTTCATGGGGCCAGTAGATCTCTGATGGTCCAATGTCCTGAACTTAGCTCTCCTATCTCAGAGGCTCAGACCTGACACCAGGCTGGAGCACAAAGACCCTGTCAGCCACATGTCTCAGAAGAAAAGGGAGGGAAAAAAAGAAAGAAAAAACTAACAATAAATATTAAAAATTATTAAAATAAAAATTTTTAATTATTAAAATAAAATAAATAATAATTTCAAAAGAAGAGAGCAAGCATACCAATAAACAAATCCACCAATGATAACAAGTGCTAAAACTATACTAATATAAACAGAAAAATCAGAAACAATTCAGTCACATGCAGCAAACCCCACATCTACAGTTGCTCCCAAAGTCTACCGCCTGAATTTTGGGATGATTTGTTTTCTATTCAGGTATTCCACAGATGCAGGGTACATCAAGTTGATTGTGGGGACTTAATCTGCTGCTTCTGAGTCTGTACGGAGAAATTTCCCTTTTTCTTCTTTGTTCACACAGCTCCTGGGGTTCAGCTTTGATTTCGGCCCAGGCTCTGCATGTAGGTCACCCTCTGGCATCTGTTCTTTGCCCCAACAGGAGGGGGTTAAAGGAGCAGCTGATTAGTGGGCTCTGGCTCACTCTGGTTGGCGAGAGGAAGGAGTATGGTAATCAAATTGGAATGGGGGTCGAGCCTAAGGCAGCAGAGTCTGGCGTGATATTGCAACAACCTGAGGTGCACCGTGTGTTCTCCCGGGGAAGTTGTCCCTGGATCACGGGACCCTGGCAGTTGTGGGCTGCACAGGCTCCTGGGAGGGGAGGTGTGGATAGTGACCTGTGCTTGCACAAAGGCTTCCTGGTGGCTGTAGCATTAACATTTCATGCCTGTCTCTGAGGTCCGTGCTGATAGCCATGGCTCTCACCCGTCTCTGAAGCTTATTTAGTCAGTGCTCTGTATCTCCTATCCTCGTGCACCCCAAAACAATGGTCTCTTGCCTCTTAGGCAGGTCCAGACTTTTTCCTGGACTCCCTCCCAGCTGGCTGTGTTGCACTAGCCCCCTTCAGGCTCTGTTCACGCAGCCAACCCCAGTCCTCTCCCTGGGATCTGACTTCCGAAGCCTGAGCCTCAGCTCCCAGCCCTCACCCGCCCCAGTGGGTGAACAGACAAGCCTCTTGGGCTGGTGGGGGCCGGTTGGCACCGATCCTCTGTGCGGAAATCTTTCCACTTTGCCCTCTGCACCCCTGTGTCTGCGCTCTCCTCCGTAGCTCCGAAGCTTCTCCCTTCCACCACCTTCAGTCTCCGCCCACAAAGGGGCTCCTAGTGTGTGGAAACCTTTCCTCCTTCATGGCTCCCTCCCACTGGTGTGGGTCCCGTCCCTATTCTTTTGTCTCTGTTTTTTCTTTTTTCTTTTGCTCTACCCAGGTACATGGGGAGTTTCTTGCCTGTTGGGAGGTCTGAGATCTTCTGCCAGCGTTCAGTAGGTGTTCTGTAGGAGTTGTTCCACGTATAGATGTATTTCTGGTGTATTTGTGGGAAGGAAGGTGATCTCCACATCTTACTCCTTGCCATCTTGAAGGTCCCCCTGATTCCTTTCTCTTTCTCCTCCTTCTGGGACCCCTGTAATGCAAATGTTGGTATGCTTAACATTGTCTAAGAGGTCCATTAAACTGTTCTCATTTTAAAAAAAAATTCTTTTTGCTCTTCTGATTGGGTGATTTCCATTATTCTATCTTCCAGTTCACTGAAGTGTGCTTCTATATAACTTAGTTTGGTAAGTCCTTCTAGTGTGTTTTTAATTTTAATTATTGTGTTCTTCAATTCTGATAAGTTCTTTTTCATATTTTCTAGTTCCTTGTTAACAGTCTCACTGTGTTTATCTATTCTTTTCCCTAATTCAGTTAGCATTCCTAAAGATTTGTACTCTTTATCTTGTCAATTTTAAATTTCTGTTTTATTATTTTTTCAGAGGTTTTCTCCTTATCTTCCAATTGAAAGTAGTTCCTCTACCTTTTCATTTTGCTTAACTTTCTCTGTCCCTATGTATCTAGGTGAAAGTGTTACCTAATGCAGTGGTAAATGGGTGTTCTTATATAGGAGCTTTCCTATATAGTCTGCACGTGCCCAGTGGTTTTGGTGGGAGAGTTGAATTTGATGTGAACAAAAGTCACATTTTTTCTTGGTGTGTGCTGGCAGCTATTACCTTGGTAGGAGATGGACCTGAATATGGAGGGAAGAGAGCCAGAGCAAAGTGTGAATCAGGGCTTCTCCTGTGCTCAGTGACAATCACCAACCTATCAGGGGCAGGGTTTAGTCCCAAGTTACTGGAGCAAAAGCTTGGAGGGTCAGGTCTGGGCTGGCTTTGTTCCCTCTAGATGTATCCTCTCCCCTCTCCCAGCACTGGAACTGTCACCCCAGAGGTCCAGCAGCAAGAGGGGCTGGTGTGGTTGCTTGGTATGGATCTGGACATAGGCTGTGGTGGCCTTGGCCATAGTCAGTGCCCCAGACTGCTTTTGATATGTGGCCTGTGTGAGCGCCAGTAATGTTTACCCCCACCCTGCTCAGATGCTTCTTCAGGTCTCAGTCGACTCTGTGCCTTATGCCGAGTTCTCTCCTTGGCCAGAGCAGTCCTTCCCCACTGTGGAGCTGCATCAGGAAGCAAGGGGGTCCAGAGTGGTTGCTCAGCTCCATCTGGGGCACATGTCAGGGTGGTCATGGGAAACAGGCCAGCTATCCACACCATTTCAATCCACCCTCTCTTCCCTGTTTTGGGAGTAAGCAAACATTTCCACATCCCTCACGAGCAGAGTCCATGCTCCCCACAGCCCTCCTGTTAGTCACACCAGCCCTCCAACCAGTCTAGGGGACTCATCTTTTCAGAGTTGGACCCCATGCCTAGGGCGCCCAATATGTGGCTCAAATTGCTCACTCCCAAGGGAGGATCTCCAACTGTGTAGCCTCCCTTTTCCTCTGAGTTCCCTCCCAGGAGCACAGGTCCCCAACTGATCTATTCTCTTCCCATCCTACTTGATTACATGGGAATATTTCTTGCAGCCTTAGTTATGCAGGAGTCTTTCTGCTAGATTCAGTGAGAATTGCTCCATATGTAGATGTATTTTTGATGTGTTTGGGGGGAGAGGTGAATTCCATGTTTTCCTACTCTGCCATCTCAGTCACTCTGTTGAGAGATTTTTCATTTTAATAGATCTTTATTGGAGCATAATTGCTTCACAATACCATGTTAATTTCTCTTGCACAACAAAGCAAATCAGCCATATGCATACATATGTCCTCATATCCCCTCCCTCTTGAGCCTCCCTCCTATCCTCCCTATCCCACCCCTCTCGGTCATCACAAAGCACTAGCCAATCTCCCTTTGCTATGATGTTGCTTCCCACCAGCCAACTATTTTACATTCAGTAGTGTATGTATGTTGATGCTACTCTCACTTCGCCTCAGCTTTGCCCTCCCACCCCATGTCATCAAGTCCATTCTCTATGTCTACCTCTTTATTCCTGACCTGCAACTAGGTTCATCAGTACCCATTTTTTTATTTTTTTTTACTTTAGATTCCATATATATGCGTTAGCATACAATATTTGTTTTTCTCTTTCTGACTTACTTCACTCTGTATGACAGACTCTAAGTCCATCCACCTCACTACAAATAACTCAATTTCGTTTACTTTTATGGCTGAGTAATATTCCATTGTATATATGTGCCATATCTTTTTTATCCATGCATCTGTCGATGGACATTTAGGTTGGTTTCACGTCCTGGCTATTGTAAATAGTGTTGCAATGAACATTGTGGTGCATGTCTCTTTTTATTTTTTATTTCTTTATCTTTTTTGTGGTACGTGGGCCTCTCACTGTTATGGCCTCTCCCACTGTGGAGCACAGGTTCCGAACACGCAGGCTGAGCAGCCATGGCTCATGGGCCCAGCCTCTCCACGGCATGTGGGATCTTCCCGGACTGGGGCACGAACATGTGTCCCCTGCATCAGCAGGTGGACTCCCAACCACTGCGCCACCAGGGAAGCCCTGCATGTTTCTTTTTGAATTATGGTTTCCTCAGGGTATAGGCCCAGTAGTGGGATTGTTGGGTCATATGGCAGTTCTATTTTTAGTTTTATAAGGAATCTCCATTCTGTTTTCCATAGTGGTTGTATCAATTTACATTGCCACCAACAGTGTAGGAGGGTTCCCTTTGTACCACACCATTTCCAACATTGATTGTTTCTAGCTTTTTTGATAATGGCCATTCTGACTGGTGTGAGGTGATACCTCATTGTAGTTTTGATTTTCATTTCTCTAATAATTAGTGATGTTGAGCATCTTTCCATGTACCTCTTGGCCATCTGTATGTCTTCCTTGGTGAAATGTTTATTTAGGTCTTCTGCCCATTTTTTCACTGGATTATTTGTTGTTTTGATTTTGAGCTCCATGAGCTGTTTGTATATTTTGGAGATCAATCCTTTGTCTGTTGTTTCTTTTGCAAATATTTTCTCCCATTCTGAGAGTTGTCTTTTTATCTTGTTTTTGGTTTCCTTTGCTGTGCAAAAGCTTTTAAGTTTAATTAAGTCCCATTTTTTATTTTCATTTTCATTTCTATTACTCTAGGAGGTGGGTCAAAAAAGATCTTGCTGTGGTTATGTCAAAGAGTGTTTCTCCTGTTTTCCTCTAAAAGTTTTATAATGTCTGGTCTTATATTTAACTCTCCAATCCATTTGGAGTTTATTTTTGTGTTTGCTGTTAGGTAGTGTTCTAATTTCATTCTTTTACATGTAGCTGTCCAATTTTCCCAGCACCACTTATTGAAGAGGGGTTGTCTTATCTCCATTGTATGTTCTTGACTCCTTTGTTGTAAATTAGGTGTCCATATGTGCATGGGTTTATCTCTGGGCATTCTATCCTGTACTATTGATGTATATTTCTGTTTTTGTGCCAGTACCATACTGTCTTAATTACTGTAGCTTTGTGGCATAGTTTGAAATCAGGGAGCCTGATTTCTCCAATCTGTTTTTCTTTCTGAAGATTGCTTTGGCTATTCAGGGTCTTTTGTATTTCCATACGAATTGTAAGATTTTTTTCTTCTAATTCTGTGAAGAATGCCATTGGTAGTTTGATAAGGATTGCATTGAATCTGTAGATTGCTTTGGGTAGTATAGGCATTTCCACAATATTGATTCTTCCAATCCAGGAATGTGGTATATTTCTCCACCTGTTTATGTGATCTTTGATGTCTTTCATCAGTGTTTTATAGTTTGCTGAATACAAGTCTTTTTCCTCCTTAGACAGGTTTATTCCTACATATTTTATTCTTTTTGTTGCAATGGTAAATTGGAGTGTTGCCTTAATTTCTCTTTCTGATTTTTCATTGTTGATGTATAGGAATGCCAGACATTTCTGTCCATTAATTTTGTATCCTGCAACATTACCAGATTCATTGATTAGTTCTAGTAATTTTCTGGTGGCATCTTCAAGTTTTTCTATTTATAGTCTCATGTCATCAGCAAATAGTGACAGTTTGACTTCTTTTCCAATTTGTATTCCTTTTATTTCTTTTTCTTCTCTGATTGCCGTGACTAGGACTTCCAAAACTATGTTGAATAAGGGTGGCGAGAGTGGACATCCTTGTCTTGTTTTGATCGTAGTGAATGCTTTCAGTTTTTCACCATTGAGTATGATGCTTGCTGTGGGTTTGTTGTATATGGCCTTTATTATGTTGAGGTAGGTTCCCTCTATGCCCATTTTCTGGAGAGTTTTTATCATAAATCAATGTTGAATTCTGTCAAAAGCTTTTTCTGCATCTATTGATATTATCATCTGGTTTTTATTCCTTAATTTGTTAATGTGGTGTATCACATTGATTGATTTGCATATACTGAAGAATCCTTGCATCCCTGGGATAACTTCCACTTGATCATGTGTATGATCCTTTTAATGTGCTGTTGGATTCTGTCTGTTAGTATTTTGTTCAGGATTTTTGCATCTATGCTCATCAGTGATTATGATCTAAAATTTTCTTTTTTTTTGATATATTTTTCTGGTTTTGGTATCAGGGTGAGTGTGGCTTCATAGAAAGAATTTGGGAGTGTTTCTACGTCTGCAGATTTTTGGAAGGGTTTGATATGGATTAGTTAGCTCTTCTCTAAATGTTTGATAGAATTCACCTGTGAAGTCATCTGGTCCTGTATTTTATTTGTTGGAAGACTTTTAATTATGGTTTCAATTTCATTACTTGTGATAAGTCTGTTTATATTTCCTAATTCTTCCTGGTTCATTCTTGGAAAATTGTACTTTTCCATGAATTTGTCCATTTCTTTGTGGCTGTCCATTTTATTGGCATATAGTTGTTTGTAGTAGTCTCATATAATCCTTTTTATTTCAGCAGTGTCAGTTGTGATTTCTCCTTTTTCATTTCTAATTTTATTGATTTGCATCCTTTCTCTTTTTTTTTCTTGTTGAGTCTGGCTGTTTATCAAATTTTTTTATCTTCTCAAAGAACCAGCTTTTAGTTTTATTGAACTTTGCTATTGTTTTCTTCATTTCTATTTCATTTATTTCTGCTCTGATCTTTATGATTTCTTTCATTCTACTGACTTTGTGTTTTCTTTGTACTTCTTTCTCTAGCTGTTTTAAGTGTTGGGTTAGATTGTTTGTTTGAGATCTTTCTTGTTTCTTGAGGTGAGATTTAATTGCTATAACCTTCCCTCTTAAGACTGTTTTTGCTGTGCCCCATAGGTTCTGGGTCATCGTGTCTTTCTTGTCATTTGTTTCTACATATTTTTTAATTTCCTCTTTGATTTCTTCAGTGATCTCTTGGTTATTTAGTAGCACACTGTTTAGCCTCCATATATTTGTGTTTTTTACAGGTTTTTTTTCCTGTAATTGATACCCAATCTCTTAGCATTGTGGTCAGAAAAGAGGCTTGATAAGATTTCAATTTTCTTAAATTTTCTGCGGCTTGATTTGTATTCCAAGATGTGACCTATCCTGGAGAATGTTCCATGTACACTTGAGAAGAAAGTGTATTCTGCCACTTTTGGGTAGAATGTTCTGTAAATATCAATTAGATCTGTCTGGTCTATTTTGTTATTTAAAGCTTGTGTTTCCTTATTTATTTTCTGTTTAGATGAACTGTCCATTGGTGTAGGTGGGGAGTTAAAGTCCCCTACTATTATTGTGTAACTGTCCATTTCTCCTTTCATGGTTGTTAGCATTTGCCTTATGTATTGAGGTGTTCCTATGTCGGGTGCATAAACGTTTATAATTGTTATATCTTCTTCTTGGATCGATCCTTTGATCATTATGTAGTGTTCCTCCTTATCTCTTGTAACAGTTTATTTTAAAGTCTATTTTATCTGATACTCCAGATTTCTTTTGATTTCCATTTCTATGGAATATCCTTTTACATCCCTTCACTTTCAGTCTGTATGTGTCCCTAGGTCTGAAGTGGGTCTCTTTAAGACAGCATATATATGGACCTTGTTTTTGTATCCATTCAGCCAGTCTGTGTCTTTTGGTTGGGGCATTTAATCCATTTACATTCAAGGTTATTCTCAATATGTATGTTTGTATTACCATTTTCTTAATTGTTTGGAATTTGTTTTTGTGGGTCTTTTTCTTTTCTTGTGTTTCCCACTTAGAGAAGTTTATTTAGCATTTATTGTAAAGCTGGTTTGGTGGTGCTGAATTCTCTTAGCTTTTGTTTGTCTGAAAAGCTTTTGATTTCTCCATCGAATCTGAATGAGATCCTTGCTGGATAGAGTAATCTTGGTTGTAGGTTTTTTCTCTTTCATCACTTTAAGTATATCTTGCCACTCCCTTCTGGCCTGCAGAGTTTCCACTGAAAAATCAGCTGATAACCTTATGGGGATTCCTTTGTGTGTTATTTTTTGTTTTTCCCTTGCTACTTTTAATATTTTTTCTTTGATTTTAAGGTTTTTTTTTAATTAGTTTGATTAATATGTGTCTTTGTATGTTTTTCCTAGGGTTTATCCTGTATGGGACTCTCTGTGCTTCCTGGACTTGGGTGACTATTTCCTTTCCCACGTTAGGGAAGTTTTCCACTACAATCTCTTCAAATATTTTCTCAGATCCTTTCTTTTTCTCTTCTTCTGGGACCCCTATAATTCGAATGTTGGTGCATTTAGTGTTGTCCCAGAGGTCTCTGAGTTTGTCTTCAATTATTTTCATTGTTTTTTCTTTATTCTGCTCCCTGGCAGTTATTTCCATCATTTTGTCTTCCAGCTCACTTATTCTTTCTTCTACCTCAGTTATTCTGTTATTGATTCCTTCTAGTGTATTTTTGCATTTCAGTTATTATATTGTTCATCTCTGTTTGTTTATTCTTTAGTTCTTCTAGATCTTTGTTAAACAATTCTTGTATTTTCTCAGTTTGTGCTTCCATTCTATTTCTGAGATTCTGGATCATCTTTACTATCATTACTCTAAATTGTTTTTCAGGTAGATTGCCTATTCCCTCTTAATTTATTTGGTCTTATAGGCGCTACCTTGCACCTTCATCTGTGACATATTTTTTTGCTGTCTTTTTTTTTTTTTAATGCGTGGGATTATGTTCCTGTTTTACTGGTTGTTTGGCCTGAGGCTTCCAACACTGGAGTTTGTAAGCTATTGGGTAGAGCTGGGTTTTGGTGCTGGGATGCAGACTTCTGTGAGACCTCACTCCGATGAATATTTCCTGGGGTCTGAGGCTCTCTGTTGGAGCTCCCACTGCAGGAGCTTCTGTCCAACTCTGTGCTTGCAATTCAAGGTCCCACAAGTCACGTGGGGTGGCAAAAAAAAGAAAACAATAACAAAGTAAAAAATAAAATTAGACTAGCAAACTAATAGTGATGTTAGAAAGAATGTAAAAATAAAAATATAGATGAATCAGCAACCATAAGGCATGTCAGTACAATAGCAGTAAAGAAGCAGAAGAAGAAGAAGAAGAAGAAGAAGAAGAAGAAGAAGAAGAAAAAGGAGGCAGGGAAAAGCCTTGGCTGTGAGAGTGGGGCCTAAGCAAGGGTGAGGTTTGGGTGGTGGGCGGGGCCAATGCTCAGGACCCACAGGGCTAGAAAAGGCCTTGGGGGCTGTGGGGGGAGGGCCTTAGGCTCAAGGAACATAAGGGGCCCAGGTGTGCCCCCCACCCCTGGCCTCAGAGGGCTGGGGACCTCACCTGGGAGCCCAGCAGGCTTCCTGGGCTCGAGTGGGTGGGACAAACGCCTTCCTTTCCTCTCCTGCTCCTCCGGTCTGGAGCCTGGGAGGGCCCCTCCCACCTGCATCGAGAGTTTTAATTGCAAGAATTTTCATTGTACCTTCTTAACTATCGATAAACAGTTCTATCAATCCATTTATAACTTATTTTCCTACCTTATAGTCGAAACCAAAACTTTTACAGACTAGACTTTCCATTTCTCTACATTTTAGATTGATTTATTGGAGTTGGAAATAGGAATAATCACATCTTGACTGAGACTGACACTGGCTTGTTTTATCTCAAAGTTATGTAATTGAATTTCAGTGATTCCTCTTCTTTGCTTTTGCTATCTTTATTCCTTCACACCCAGAACATCATCCTCTTTTTATTACTCATATTGGAAGTCTTCATTTCATTGACCTCATGGTATGATTCCTAGAAAATATAAAACTAACTCTCTAGCCTCATCCCATCACTCCAGAGAGCTTGTTATCACCATCCTTGCTCTTTAGGTGACCAACATACCTGTGTCATTAGGGGAAAATATGTTATACTGTTAGGAACATATACTTTAAGAAAGACCTGTTAGCTCTTAGAAGTTCAGAGCAATTAAACAAAACATTGCTACTATTGGATAACCAACCTTTACCCTCCAAATAATAAAGCTCCTTTATAGACTCTATTCAAACTGCTCTCCTTAAACTGCTAGACTTGGGGCAAGCTGATAAGGACAGAAGTTAATAATCTCAATAACTTACAGTTATTATAAGAGAACAAAAACAACAAGGAAGAGCTCTTGTTGGAGACAATTTATAAAATAGTTAACAAAGGAAGGAGACCAATTATGCTTCAAAAACCAACCAATAGACAAACAAATTATAGGAAAAGGCATAAGATTTGTGGTTACCAGAGGTAGAAGTGAGGAGAAGGTGAATTGGATGAAGGTGGTCAAAAGGTACACACTCCCAGTTTATAAGATAAATGAGTTCTAGGGATGTAATGTACAACAGGACAAATATAATTAGCACAGTTGGATGTTATATGTGAAAGTTGTTAAGAGTGCAAATCACATCACAAGGGAAAACTGTTTTCTATTTATTTAATTTTGTGTCTATATGAGATGGTGGATATTCACTAAACTTATTGTGGTAATCATTTCATGATGTATGAAAGCAACATCATTATGCTGTACAGCTTAAACTTATACAGTGCCATATGTCAATTATATCTCAAAAAAACTGGAAGAAAAAGAAAAGAAAATAGACCAAGAACAGCTATGTAAAACAGTAATAGTTTGGTCATATTGTTATAGGGGGGAAAATGGAAACATCCTTTACAGACCTGAAGTTACCTGACTGAAAACTTTTCTTGAGAAGCAATGAAAAAAGAAAGTCTATATTCAAAACATTCAGCATACTTACAGTCATGATTCCAATAGATCACTGGAATTTTTGTTGGTACAATTAACCAGAGACAGGATTTTAAAACTATTTAGCTTTGAGAAGCGTTATTATTCTTATTCAATAGATTGGTCTTTTAAAATATTAAAATTTAACTGAATGTCTCATAGAAGTCAATATTTTGGAAAGAAATTACACGACTATATGACAATCTTATGACATTCAAGCTTCCAAATTGACATTGTTATGTGCATTTTCTAATATGTTCAATATATGTCCTAGGTGTCAGTATGTTAAATTTTACTGGATAGTCTCTGAGGTCATGCCTGCTTTTCTGTAGTTAGAGTGGTAAGAAATAACTAGTTCTGAATGGCACTTGATGTAATTCTGCTTCAGTGGGTATATTCAGAGCCCATATGGATCCAACTGCAGAAGCAGTTAAGTTAAATTTATGCTGTTTGTGTCTAAGATGTCGGGATTCCATGGAATTTGCCATTATCCATTCAGGTTCAATGATCAGTTCTATAATAATATAAAAGTGTTGTACTTTTTATCCCCTTGATTATGCACATGTTAACAGAAATAAGAATATTAGATGCTTGCATTATCAAAACATGAGTCCTTGTAAATTAAAACTTACCCAGTTTCCAACAAATTATTATTATTATTATTATTATTATTGCTGTATGCGGGACTCTCACTGTTGTAGCCTCTCCAATTGTGGAGCACAGGCTCCGGACACGCAGGCTCAGCAGTCATGGCTCATGGGCCTAGCTGCTCCGTGGCATGTGGGATCCTCCCAGACTGGGGCACGAACCCATGTCCCCTGCATCGGCAGACAGACTCTCAACCACTGCGCCACCAGGGAAGCCCAAATTAAATATTTTATCATGGTCAATATTAATCATGCCCAAATTCATAATAGTTACTGGTGTTCAGATTTGTAATTGATAAAATTTTTGCTTCTGTTCATAAAACAGCTGTAGTCTTCTAAAAGTACTACAAAAAGCATTAGAAAAACCTTAATTTTCTGAGAAAGTACCAATATAATTAAAGATTCATTGGTAAGAAGCTAAATGAAGCTTTCTTTACTTTTGCTTTTCTGTTTTAGACTGTACATTACTTTTTGAAGTTTTCATATATCCACAATTGTGTGTTTTCTCGTAAATCCATTATAATTTAAAATGACCTTGTTTCAGCTTTCTTCAAGAGTTTTTTTTTTATCCTTTAAAGTGTTTGAAAAAAAATTTAGAATGTTTTAAATTACATCATAGATTCTATGCAATTTAATCTAGTTCCTAAAGCATAATTTTGGATTTGTTATTGTATAAGCTATCCCTTTTAACTGATAAAGTTTATACAAGTGCCTCTAATATTATTAACAACCCACTACGTCCATTACTGTGAGCTATAAAGTTCAAGAAATATTGCATTATGCCTTTAACATGCATTCTGAGAACTAATGTTGGGAGTAAAATGGCACCACATGTTTTTTATTGTAACCCTTCATCCTCTAAAATGGTAGTTGGCAAAGTGTAGCCTAGAGCCTGTGGGACAAATCCAGACTGATACCTGTTTCAGTAAATAAAGTTTTATTGGAACACAGCCACGCCTATTTGTTTACATATTGCTTATGGCTGCTTTTGTCCTACAACTGTTGCATTGAGTCATTTTAATGGAAACCATATGGCCCACAAGTCCTAAAATATTTACTATCTGGTCCTTTCCAGAAAAAAATTGGCAACTCCTCCCCCAAAAAAGAGTTTTCCAGCATTTTTCATGTCTTGGCACACATAGAAAATAATTATACAGCACATTGGGATTAATGAATGAAATGTTTGAAAGCTGAGTCATGTTAGGGCACCCAAGGGTGGAGAGAACCATTAGCAAATTAGTTATGGAGAACTTGCAATCATTATTTTTTCAAATACATATTCACCTATAGTGTTTCATCATTATCTAGAACTTTAAAGAATATTGTTTCCTATTTTCCTTGTATCATAACCTCTCTTCCTGATTTTCTGCTCTGTTTTTTTTTTCTCTCAGTAATATATTTTGGAAAAAAATTTAACCTAACAATTCAGTTCACTATTTTTCTCTTCACTTCTGTCTAATCTGTTGTTTAATTATCCATAGAGTTTTGATTTAAAGTTATTATCATTTTTTCACTCCTAGAGTTTCCATTTGGTAATTTTTTAATCAATTAGATTACTTTTTAGACTTTCCTAGTTTATGCAGTTATTTTTAAACTTATGTTTTATTTATTTCACCTTAGTAAGTGAAGTTTTATAATCAATGGTTAATAATTTCTGTATTTGAAGTTTTGTGGGTCTGTTCTGCTGTCTTTTGTTTCTCTTAATTCTCACTCATAGGACCTTATTTCCAAGTGTGCCAGATTATGTCATCCTAACTGTCCTTAAAATATTATTTGTGAGGATTCTTTGAGGCCTATTATTAAGGTATCATCTTCCAAAGATGATTTGTTTTTGCCTCTTCTGAGCACTTGTTGATACTACTACCCAGGATTCCAATTCAGTCTTGAGGTTTCCTGGACCATCCAGGTGATGTCAACCCAAGCTGCAAATCTACAGGAGGACTGCATCATTGTCCCAATTTTTCCTCATGTATCCCAGCATTTCTATCAGTATTCACATAGGAGGACTGATCTGAAAAATAACTTATTGCTGGAAATCGGAAATCTAAATCAATATCTTATCACATCTCTAATTCTTTTTTTTGTTTGTTTGTTTTGTTTTTGTTTTTGTTTTTGTTTTTGTTTTTGTGGTATGTGGACCACTGTTGTGGCCTCTCCCATTGCAGAGCACAGGCTCCGGACACGCAGGCTCAGTGGCCATGGCTCATGCGCCCAGCCACTCCACGGCATGTGGGATCCTCCCAGACTGGGGCACGAACCCGTGCCCCCTGCATCGGCAGACGGACTCTCAACCACTGCGCCACCCAGGAAGCCCCACACCTCTAATTCTTGAACAGTTCACCTTATTTGTTGGAAGCACTGCCCTAAATTACTTTATGTCTATCATTGATAACCCTATATTTTCTACCTTGTATTATAGCAATTTGATATTTCCTTGTATAGCTGAGTACTTAGGGGACTGGAAGTGTGTCTCATTCACCTTTGTAAATTCTATGCTTAGCAAAGAGATTTGCAAATAGTTAGTGTGCTGAGTAAATTCATTAATTCATATGACAAATATCTCTTTAGAACCTATTATTTGTTCTGATATTCAAGGTGTCTGACACATATATTAGTGAACAGACAAAAATACCTGACTTATGGAGCCTATATGGGAAGATGGGGGAAGTAAGAGTGATAAGAACATAAATATAATAGATAAATAAATTATATAGTGTGTTAAAAGATAAAAAATTTCATGGTGAGTTTGATCAAGATAGGAGAGTAGAGAGTGCTATTTAAGTCAGTTGATTTATTTTTATTCATTTGATTGACTTATTCTAATATGCCACCATTTATTATACAATATTTATTTAACAATAAATATTCCCAATGGGCAAGGTATCACTTCAGCATCCATCTCTGGTTCCTCGGGTTTGACCAGGTGCTTTCCTAGTCTACCTAACTAGCTGTTACATTTGGTGGTGTAGTTCCCGGTCCTTTCCAGTTACCTTTCATTAAATGTCTGGCTTTCCATCTTCATTTATACTCAGCAGTCTAAGTGCCTGTCCCTCTGTTCCCACAGTTATCCCAACTATGAAACTAAATTGTGTAATGCCAAAGAAGTGGTAGACATAAACTATGAAAGTTAAATATTTTCTGAAATTGAAACAGCTGAAAATTAAAGAAAAGAAAACACTAAATAGGCAGAGTCAATTCATTTTCTACTTGCCATAAAAATTCAGAAAGGAAAACTCTCTGACCTTATCCATAGGCATTTCTAAAACCAAAATATTACAAATGATATCTAGATTTATATTTTTCTACAGTCAATTATTTACTCTATGAATAATGATCTGGAAAGTGCAATTTTTGAAGGAATAATATTGCACAGTATTCCTCTTCAAAGTTCAGTGAAAATACTATAGGAAGTAGGGGCTCTCAATTTCTCAGTAAGGCTGCCTACGTGTTTGAGGACATGAAACTGAAAATTAGCTTCAACTTTTTAATCAGTAATATAGAAAAATATGATAATAAAAATAAGTTTAACATATCTAAATACTCTAAAATTCAGATTCCTAAAAAGTAAAAATGGGCATAGTATTGTCTATTGCATACGGAGGTCATGAAGATCAGCAGAGAATCTGCTCTGACATGCTTGGTTCAGTGACTGGAACATGGCAGAACTTCAATAAAGTCTGGGCGGTTGGTTACTTGCTGGGATATTCTAACAGGGAAGGATAGATACCGATATTCCCTTGTCTGAACAATGAGCCTAATATATCTGGAAAAGTAATTTTTTTAAAGATGTCAGATACCTTGAGTAGTATTATAGGATGCAAAGGGAAGAAATAAGCTGGGCAAAGTAAAGCCAAGCAATGCTGCCGAAGAGAGGCGTCCATGCCGTGGAAACTCTCATCAGCGTTTGCACCTGCTCTACCTCTCACCCACGGGCCTTCCTTCTCCCAGTCATCTTCACAGTGACTGAAGTCAAAGTATTTACTTAAACTGAATGTTTTAAAAACCAGTGCTGGCAAAATTGGGAATTCATCCAACATTTCTCTCCAGTTTATACTGTTCTCAGGAGCCCTGGGCTGATTCCAGGAAACACTTTTGACAGGATTTTTAAAATTAGGTTGTTAAAATATTACTGGATATGGTATTAATGGGAAGAAACAGGAGCTGACTGGTAAGGGCAGGTCCCTGGTGAACCTCTCTTAATTTGCCAGTGTCTGTTGTTCTATTTCTGAACAGATCCAGGTTTAAATTGCAGAGAATTTATATTAGGTAATTTTAGAGCTCCATTTTTTCAGCTCTTTGAATGACTTAGGCTAAAAATTTCCCCTACTTATATAGCCTATAAACAACAGACTGGACATTTTTCTTAATATTTAATTTGCTATTGACTTTTTTTTAATTTTAAGCCTCAGAACTGTTCACTTGTACCATGGTTAATAATTATTTGACAGCTTCTGTGTTAAATACATTCAGTAATTAAAGATAGGTAATGTCATCTCTCCTTAGATCCCATTAACCAAGAAATTCACTATATATTCGTAAATATCTCTTAAAATTTTAATAATATTCTCTTCCAAATTATCTAAAATGTGAATGAACATTAGGAAATGTGAGACCAATGTTTTTTAAAGTTGGGTAATAAATCCACAGGTTATAGATTTAACTTTGGGGACCATTGAGGAAAAACAATAGGATAAGAATGTATGTAATAGTTATGATTTTAATTAAAAAAGTTAAACTTACTATTTAATCATTTTCATTTGTACTTGAGAGCTATGAATCAAGTAACAACTATAACCCCAATATCTTAAAATTTTTATTTGGAGTTAAATTGAGTTCTTATTGCAGATTCAATATTTTGAAAAGATTGAAAACAAAAGAAGTCATTTAGGGCTTCCCTGGTGGCGCAGTGGTTGAGAGTCTGCCTGCCGATGCAGGAGATACGGGGTCATGCCCCAGTCTGGGAAGATCCCACATGCTGTGGAGCAGCTAGGCCTGTGAGCCATGGCCGCTGGGCCTGCGCATCCAGAGCCTGTGCTTCGCAACGGGAGAGGCCACAGCAGTGAGAGGCCCGCGTACCACACACACAGAAAAAAATCATTTAAAATATGTATAAATATGGTCTAGGGACTTACCTGGTGGTGCAATGGTTAAGAATCAGCCTGCCAATGCAGAGGACATGGGTTTGAGCCCTGGTCCGGGAAGATCCCACATGCCGTGGAGCAACTAAGCCTGTGAGCCACAACTACTGAGCCCATGCACTGCAAAGACTGAAGCCCGGGTGCTCTAGAGCCCGTGCTCCGCAACAAGAGAAGCCACCGCAATGAGAAGCCCACGCACTGCAATGAAGAGTAGCCCCCGCTCACCACAGCTAGAGAAAGCCTGCATGCAGCAAGAAAGACCAATGCAGCCAAAAAATAAATCAATTAATTGAAAAAAAGCAAAAAAAATTTTTAATTTGCTTTAAAAAATATGGTCTATAAAAAGGAAAGTAATTTGGAAATCTATATTGAAACATCAAACTAAAACACTATGTTGTCAATACATATTACACAAAAGATTGTCTAGCCACTCTCTGTGCTTTCTATAAGCAGCTATTTTCATATGTCCTGTTGTTGTTATGTGACTACTTTTTAATGCTATTTGTAGAACTGGGCTTTGGCAAGAACTAGGCAAGTTTCATTGCCCTGAATTTTCACCAGCTTCATAAGCCAGCGCTGTTCTAAGGTGGGTTGCTCAGTAGGCTAACTCAGAGTGGGTGGCATTGTTCCCTCTCACTAGTTGATGTAGTTGTGATCTTTAAAAGTGTGGTTCGGGCTTCCCTGGTGGCACAGTGGTTGAGAGTCCGCCTGCCGATGCAGGGGACGCGGGTTCGCGCCCCGGTCCGGGAAGATCCCACATGCCACGGAGCGGCTCTGGGCCCGTGAGCCATAGCCGCTGAGCCTGCACGTCCGGAGCCTGTGCTCCGCAACGGGAGAGGCCACAGCAGTGAGAGGCCCGCATACCACAAAAAAAAAAAAAAAAAAAAAAAAGTGTGGTTCAGTTTACTAGGTTTTATGAAACTGTATTTGAAAATATTGTTAAATACCTGAAACCTGGTGCCAGGTTTTTGTTTGATTTTTATGGAGAAGGGGAAGGGGAAATAGGAGTAGCATTGAAAGAAGTCTTCCAATAGAGTATTTTAAACCATTTCCAGCCTCACAGTGGCAGCCACCTGGGAATTGCTATGTGTGGATGCCTGTGTGTTTGAAATATACATTTAACTAAGCAGATTCTGAAGTTTTATTAACTCAGCAAGGCACACCCCCTCCTCACACACACATAAAAGTGTTCTAGTAACAAGGAAAACTTTGCACACCGCCTAAGCTCTTTTATTAGAAACATAATTATAATAATGAACCATGTAGTATCAATAAAGTACTACTTACCAAAGTCCACAACCAGTCAGCTCCTTTTTTGGGAATCATACACATATATGGATGCTTTAAAGTTTGAAACTTGAGCCTACACTGAAACTGAAGTCAGAGAAGAGGCCTAGTCTGCCTCTATATCTGCTGCCTACAGAAGGAATCTCGTTTATTTTCTTTAATCTTTGTCAACTTCAAATCTCAGGACAAGAGAGCTGAGACTTAGAAGGTAGAATTTAACATCACTGTCCTAACTAAATCCATTACCATCCACCTTCTTAAGTTAGAAATTTGGAAAGTAGAATATCTGGTTTCCTACAGCTGTTACATACTGAACTGACGCTGGGAACATAAAAGAAACTATGTAAAAGGTATAGGTAGGGAGAATTGGAAAACAGCTTATAGACCACTAGCTTGTGTTTCAGCTAAAAGAAATATAACACCTTTGGAATGACCTCAGACCGTCCATGAGTCTAGGTCACAAGTGAGCAGCTGTCCTTTGAATAATCACTAATTATTATTAAAAGGCAATTAAAGGTAATTAAAAGGCATTTATGCCTCAGCTCAATGTAGGTCCTATGCTGACAGATCTTTTCGGCTGGCTCTGTGTACAGATCACACGTTGCTGAAGTGTAAGATACCTTTCAAAACTAAGGACACGAAAGTACGTTTTCTAGTTTCAGGCACTCAAAACTTATTAGATGGTGTTGCATGCCATTGGCTTTCTTAAGAGGTCTCCCCTCATCCCCAGGTTTCTGTGAATCCCCTCGCTGTATCACTCCATTTCTGCTTTTTCAGCACCTAGAATGGTTCCTAGGCAGAGTAGGCATTGAATAAATATTTACCAAGTTGAACCTGAAGTGTTCAATTTTATAGTAAATGTGTGTAGGTTATTGCCTTGTCCATATAGATATGTTACACAAAAAATGGTAAGTTTTATGACATATATAAAGAATAAAATACTGTTTCAGAGTTAGTAGATCATCTAGCTCAATATAGCAATCTAAGTGTTCCTGAAAGTTAAAATGTTCTTGTTCTTCTTTTTCCTTCAAGAGAAAAATAAGTTTTTTGCCACAGAAAACACAAAGTGATTCAGTGTTCATGGGAGGAATTCATAATTCGGCCTCTTATTTTCACACTGCCTTTCAACAACACCTACGCCACCCAGAATAATAATGTGCTGAGCTGCCATGGCTGCAAAGTATTTCAATAAAAGAAGGAAATTATTTTCATAATTACTGATAAGTTCTTAATTTGTTCTGCTAAATGGTAAATCAACCACAGCTGGTGAAAGTAACGATTCTTATGTTTTGATATTACAGATTTAGAAAAGGTGGCTTACAGTTGTCTTGAAGTGCCCGGGAGAGATAATTTCATTTTAAGGAGATAAAGGGTTAATTAGTGGAAATTCTTTGAAGCCCTAAAGATCAAGCGTTGTATTGCTCTCTGATATTTAAAATGCTCAGTATAGTCATTTGCAGATTTCTACTATTATTGAAAGTACAGAATAGTATTTTTTTTCATGAATAGTATTATGTCAGCAGGGTAGAAATCAGTTCAAACTGTAATTAAACATGTCAAAAAATATTAACACAGAATATTTATTGAGACGTAACTTGAACTTAGGCATAATCATTAACTTTACAAAGAAAGTAGACTATTTCAGTTCTGTCGGATATGTCAATTAGGCACTCAATAATTGTACATCAAAAGGAATTTTTGTTGAATGAATCAATGAATGAAGTTACATCATTTTTTTTTCTGAACTAGTGTCTCCCTTGCAGTATACCTGGGAATATCAGGAACATTTCCGAGCCTCTATTGTGTGTGTTACATAAATTAGTGATTTACTGGCATCTCATTTATCCAGCATTGTTGGAGAATGAGTGCTCCTGGTTAAAGAATTTACAGTTAAGTGAAGAACCATCTTACAGCCCTACTCATTTAAGCTATATCTTTCTAACATGTACCTTCCCCTATCCAATCTGCTTAGGGTTGTGGTCCAGGCTGAGGTAATGCTACATCCCTAGAGCACTCCCTCCATCTCCACCAACCAGCAGCTTCTCTCCACCTTGGACTATGGGATGTTTAGCAGCGTCCCGGACTCTACCCACTAGAGACTGGTAGCACTTCACTCCCCGTTACTTGTGACAAACAAAAATATCTCCAGATGTTGCCAAGTGTCTCTGACGACAATGGGAAGCGGCAGAATCATTTCCGGTTGAGAACCACTGATATCCGAGAACTTTGTTAGAAACACAGATTTTGCCCCAGCTCAGACCTACTGAATCATGAAGCCTTCCCTCAAGAAGCTACAATTAGTGTAATGGTAAAAACAGAAAAGAGAACATATGGAGACGGTTGACAAACAAAAGAGTGCATATAGAACCTGTCAGATTAGGAGACCCAGGGGCAGTCTCTCAGAGGGAGTGATGCCTGAATTATTAAATAGTCAGGGGAGTGCTGGATGGGTGGGTTGGGAGCAGAGGAAGGAACTTTTCTAAACAGAGTAAGCAGCATGTGTAAGGGTGTGGAGGGTAGTGATGGAGCACCTAGCTTGCCGGGGATGCTTGGAGCCTAAGTACAGGGGGTGGGCAGCCCCAAGAACTATGGGTAGTCAGAGCCAGAGGGGCGAGAGCTGTTTTTGCCTTGCTAGAGAGTTCGGACTTTTTCTTCAAAGTTACGGAGAGCCACAAAAATTATTGAAACCAGAGAAATTTACAAGGAAACACACACACACACATATATATATATATATATATATATATATATTTTTTTTTTTTTTTTTGCGGTACGCGGGCCTCTCACTGTTTTGGCCTCTCCCGTTGTGGAGCACAGGCTCTGGACGCGCAGGCTCAGCCTCAGTGGCCATGGCTCACGGGCTCAGCCACTCTGCAGCATGTGGGATCTTCCCGGACCGGGGCACGAACCCGCGTCCCCTGCATCGGCAGGTGGACTCTCAACCACTGCACCACCAGGGAAGCCCCAACATATATATATATATATATATTTTTTTTTTTTTAATTTAGATAGTGATGGAGAAAGAAACTGAACCAGAGGGATCAAGGCAACAGGCAGGAAACTTCTTCAGAGGCCCCATGGGAATCCAGGCCAGACAGAAAGGAGTTTGGACAGTGGAAGGGGATGAAGAGGTGTGGACAGGTCAGAGGGGTGTCTGTGGCTGAAAACCAACGGAACTTGGTGACCAGCTGGACACAGGGCAGAGGGAGGGAGAACAGTGGAGAACGACTCTAAGGGCCAAAGCAGAGGGTCTATGCCTCACCTTCTCTCTGTGGATGATTTTTCTATTGCAGAGGGAAACGTAATTGATATATTTCCCTAGACATTAAAATTGATGATCCCCTCATGCTCTGACCTAATAATTATTGAAATGATTAAAGGTGAAAATTCTTCTTTTCAAAACTATTCCCTTATTAGTTGCTACTGTGTTTACTAACAGACATGCTGGTATTGATGTTTATTAGGTCAGACTACTTTCTGATTGAGTACAAATGGTAGACTAACCCACAAATGCTAATTAATGTTGACCGTTTGGATGCATACATCCAAGTTCAATTGACACCCAGAACAGGAGAAATTGTATTATTCAGCAGATGTTGAAAGCCATGTGGCATTCTGTGTTTATAATGCAGTCGTCAGATGTTGGCTTTCATTATTCCATCAAATATACTTTTTTTCTGATATATCATTCAGATATTCATGGTTGACTATCTGTATAGAACACAAGATTAAAGTTTCTTTTTAATTGAATGGCTTATGTACATTGAAAAAAATCTAAATTTCTAGTCAGATAATGTGGCGTGGATACCTGCCCACTTGCAGAGAGACCACCAATGCCTAGATCACTCCCATGTGAGGCAGAAAACTTATTTAGAGAACTTCAAGATGTACACGTCAGCACACTTTTAGGAGCACTTACGATAATGCAGATCACAAGCTACCTCTGACTTGAGCTACACTAAGATAACCAAAGCTACAGGTCTCTTAGGAGGCATCAGTGCAGCCTTTATGCTTCAGGCCTTTGTTAAGCATGGGGATATTTCATAACTCACTCCCTCTTGACTGTGTATGCCTTTGTTCTAATTAGCCCAAGTCAGAATAAATAAACCCCGTGTTTTTGAATGGCCTGTGGTTTTCTGCAGGCTACTTTTCACATATGGCACTCACAGTGTTCTAGCAGTCAAGAAAATCTGGATTAAATGCCAAGAACAAGCAGAAGAACAGTAGATTTACTGAATTGGTTTTGCAATTACTAATTTGAAAAAATAGCCATAAGAATGGGAAATTTTGATCATAGAAGGCTTTCAGCAAAGAGTTCTGAAGTGGATTTTGTGAAGGTTGAGTGCAGCCTTGCAGAAGCACAGGGGACAGGTCCTTGGGAGGCATGGTTGACAACAGCTTAGACATAGAGGGGGTGGTTAGTAAATTTGTTCAAAGGCACACCAACATATTTTGTTAGTGAAAATAATGATAATTAGGATGATAAGGTAGGGGAGACTGGTGAGTAAATTTAAAATCCAGGCTAAGAAAATTGAGTTTAGCAGTAAGATTTTTATTTTACCTAAATGTTTTAATAGCTTTGACTGGCAGAAAGTGCCATGCTTTAGTATTGTTTTTACTTTTTAGTTCATGTATTCTGGCCATATGAAAGACATTTATTTACCTTGCAAAGTAATCACAAAGTGATTCCTAGAACTTGGCAAACAGAGATGCCTATTGCAATTTTTTTACTTCAGTATTTCAAAAACCTGGGGTGGTACACACACACACACACACACTTGTTTGTACTGTTACATTGCATATTGCTTTTTTTTTCTATATGTCCCATATGACCCTAGTTCAGATGATTTCTTTTTTAATATTGAGTAGACATAGAACAAATATAAATAAAGAACAATAATCTAAAATAAAGATTGGGGCACCTAGAGCACCTCTAATGACAATTAAAAATCAACACTTCTATTCATTGTTTTGTCTCAGATTTTTCTGTGATTGACTTTGCACTTTTTAGTGGAGTTTTCCATTTCTTTCTGGAACTTTTTAAAGACTCCATTTGAAATGTTTCTAATATGACAAAGTCTGGAAAGTCCCATTAGATCATAAATGCATATTTTAGCCTTCTTAATATTTCACTGCAAACTGCTATCGTCAGAAGTTTAAAATTTAAGTTATCATTTTTATGTGCTGATGCCTTGCATCAGGATGTAAAACCAAGTCAAGTCCCAAAGCTCTGTGAGCTTGCTTTGATTGAAGATGATTATCTCCTGCTCAAGAAAGAGAAGGATTTCTTCTTTACCTTGGTCATCACCCATTAAATCATCATCTATTCTGTGCATCTATACGCACATCCAGAGTTCCCGAGTGTAAGAGGAGCATTCACAATTATGTTAACTATTTGATGTTGCTAAAATATTTATAAGTTTTTATCTAAAAAAACTCTGAATGTTAGCTCTCCCACTACCTTAAGTACTTAAACTCTCAGCTTTTTAACTTAAAATCTGATATTTTCCTAAGCCCAAGCCATATAATTTTGCTTATTCTTTGTGCTTTTTTCTTTGTAAAAACCTTGCTCTGGTCATTTCTACGCATATGACTGTGCTCTCATAGCTGCTAACGAGCTTTAAAAGTCACTGGTACACTCTTCAAGCACATTAAGTCTCATTTTTGCCACAGAAAAGAACAATACCTTTCTGATCCGTAAGAGACTCATTTAATCTTAGGGAGCCGGTCAGGGACCCAGAGGTTCTGTTCTGTGTTTTAACCACACTACACACTGCATTTCAAGTGACATGTTTAGCGAAATGCAAGGTCTCTCAGGAGTCCAAATGGAATTTGCATTGCATCTGAAAGAAAGAGGAATCTCATTCTCTCTGTGAGTTAGCTGTTTGAATTTTTGCCGTATATAAATACTAGAAGGGGACCCTGATGTCCTCTAATATTAGACTAAAATAGGACACTAAGAAAGTGATTTCACTTTAAAAGCTATAGCTAGTAAAGAGAGGTAAATATTACATTCTGTTTCCTTTTATCTTTGAGAATGTTCAATAATTTTTAAAGGTAGGTCATGTGTACGCCACTTACCACATCATGAGATTAGAATATCTATGATTCAGATTAAGTTCTACAGGGTGGCCAGATTAATAAGAATAATACAGATGACTCTATGGATTTAAACATTTCAAATGAATGACAGTATTACTCAATGAAGAGTTTTAGATTAAATGATTTTACTTAAAGAATGTATTTTTTTAAATAACTGCTAGATCATGGATGAAATAACTAATCTTTTGCTGAAAACACATTGCATTTTTTGTAATCCCTGGAATTGTTCAATGAGAAGCATTTCCTGCAGAGCCCAATGTAATATTCCTAACTGGTCATGTCTATGTGCTTGAAACAGTTTGTCTCTGAGGGATAATTATGTATCTCATGGGCTGCTGCAGATACTGGAAAAATCTAGATATACCAAGCACTTTGGAAGTGTTTCCCAGAATAATACACAAATATATTCACCATAGCTAAACATTATAGTCTTCCTTCCAAAGATCCTAGGAAACAGATAAAAACCTTTAAACATTAATGAGTTATTTCATTCAATAAATGAAATAGTTGTAGTAATCAATATGAAAAGAAAAAGTAAAAGTATAATTATGTTAGCATTAAAACCAGATATTCTGTGGCCTCATTTACACAGTTGGATTTAGATCATTTAGGTAAAATAGGTTATTTTCTTGAATTATCCATTGAATGATTTCTGACTTGAATAAACTGCCTCCACTTTATCAGTTCTTTTCCCCCACTCCTTTATTGTATTCTCTGTTCTTCACACATGTGCACACACAAGTAAAACTTTAATTGAAGAAGGAGGGCATCTTATCTGAGTTTTATTACTTTGAGTACTGGAATCATGACTAAAATGAACTACCAAGTTCAAGTGTTACTAACCTGGGATTCTAGGAAAACAGCACAAGAATTTTTTGAGAATGAGTGAAGCACACCATGAGATACATACTCATACTTACTAGGTATTCACTTGGGATGTTATTGGTTCCCAAGAAATGGCTATTAACTTATTTTACTAGAATAATCCAAATAAAACTGTATGTTATTATGATAAGAACATTAAGAAAGGACTTTTTTCACATAAAATGATAACTTTAAAATGTTAATGGAAAAAAAAGAAGTACATTTACTTAGGACAAAAAGTCACTATATTGTCCTATATTTTTCTCATTTTATCTCATTTCAATGAAAACTTTATTAGTACCAGTGCACTCTCCGAGCACCAATTTTGGGGGAATCTTTAATTAACTTAATTTTAAATTCCTACATCTATAAAAATATGGTGTGCAGTTTTGATATCAGCATCATGTTCCTTCTGGGGGTTCACAGCTGAGGGTGACCATCCCCAGCAGACGTCCAATGATGTCAAACAGGGATGGGGGTCCACTGGCATCTAGTGGGTAGAGGACGGGAATGCTGTTAAATACCCAGCAATTCACAGGACAGTACCCTACAATGAAGAATTATCTAGTCCAAAATGCAATAATGATGAGGCTCTGAACCCTTGTTACAGTTTAACCCAAGGTACTGATGATATGATATAGTCGAATTGCTTAAGAGAGTGACAGCTTCTGTTCTGGCTGAGCCTGAATTTCTTTGCTTTCAGATTCTACTAAAACCTACATCTAGTACTGTTTTCCTTACATATGGCAACTATGTGTTTCAGGAACGCCTGCCATATTACTGTTAGCAGAAAGTCTTTCTTTTTTGCTTATGCATTAGTGTAAAGTTTGTAAGTAAAACTTTCATCCTTAGTATCCAAGGGAAGGCCCTGCTTCCAATCTTTTTCCCAAAAGGGTGGCCTTCCTCACTTTTCACTTTGCTATACTTTCTACCACCTAGGTGCCCATTCACTAATTCTCCCTCAAATATATACACTCTGAACATGTTTGTGTTTACCAGATGGGGATCTGAGATGAAAATAGATTCCTTCATTCCCACAAGGCAGAAATGTGGTCTTCGCCACCATTCAATGCAAAGCCATACATTGGGTGAGACCATCCAAGAGCCAATTCTGCTTAAGCATTCCTTGCCCAGTATCATGCAAGCTGAACTAAGTAAATCATCACCCACAGAGATCTATCTACACATGGACTATGAAATATATTTCAGTCCTTCGTTTCTTTGTGTGAATATTTGTGGCTCTTGCATTAATATACATAAAGAACAAGATAGGAAAATGTGGAGTCATTCCAAATGTAGAAAATACTTTTAAAGTCAATTTTATAAACCTTATTATTAGATTTAGACACATAAGTCATTTATACATGAACAAATTAAGAAAGAGTATTTCCTCTAAAAAAAATAAACAACTACTGGCCTCCCTCTAGATGTTATTTTAACTTTTATTACAAATACCCATTTGCAGAGGAATATGAGTGAAAGAATTTCCCTCCACCGTGATGCAGAATTCTCTGTAAATCATTCTGTTTACATCTATAATTCTTAAATGTATCTCATATGTTAACTTTTTCCTTCAATCTTCCTTACTGTTTGGTTTTTATTGCTCTTGTCCTTTGTATTCTGTGAAAAACACATACTATTCATTATTCACTTGGAGGGCTGTAACTAGATGTAGAATAACTGAAATATAAAAACCAAAAAAAAAATTTTTTTTGTTCCAATCCATAAAATGTTTACCGGGAAAATAGTGTCTTCAGAATCAATCCTAAAAAGTTATTTGTATACTGAGGCACGGATAACCTCTAACAAATATCATGTATTTTATGCTTCTGCTTATTCTGTTGTACAATTGAGAGGTATATCCAATTTACTGCAGTGTATATCATGTTCTTTATACTCAGAGTGATAAACAGAGAAACAATGTTATTCACAGCTATGAATTTCAGCATCTGGCATAACAGATGAAAAATACCTGCTTCTCTAAACTAATATTTTTTGTGTGCGACTTAGATCCCTAAGAAAAGTTGCTTTTGTTTTAAGAAAGAGAGAAAGAAAAGCAAAAACTAAATTCTCCTATTTTTTAATAACTAGAGAGCTTTTACTCAAGTAAAACAGTTGCCTTTCCCCTAAATTAAATGTGTTGGGGCGTATGGGCCAGTGGGAACATAAACAGACCTCTCCTTGATCACACATTGGCTTCTAGTTTCAAATAAGATAAGACCTTGATACTATTCCAGCTGCTAGAACTGTTTCAAAAGATAACTTAAAACTGGGTATCATAATTTCAGAAAGACAATTACTATTAAATTTTGACCTTCTAAAACAAGACTTTAAGGTCAATTTCCTTATCTCAAAAAGTGTAGATTTAATGAAAGAAAGGAAAGAAAAAGAAGGGAGGGAGAGAAGGAAGGAGAAGGATGTTGGTGAAGTCCCAGCTGCAGATCAGGACAAGCATCTCCAGACACATGGCAAGATCAGGACAGGAGACAGAGCATTTTCTAACTTTACAAATGAGATTTCATGCTCTACATTGTTCCCTAGATTAAGGGCAACTTGGATCTGATCACTATTAACAGCTCCCCTCAAGGGATCTAAAATGCTTACACGATGAAGAATAGCTTAAATGAATAGTTTGGTTCCCTGTGGGTTAACACCAGGAGTATAGATCGTTGCCCTTTAGAGCTTTACAATACAGCAAAATTAAATTTTGTGTAGAATATTTCTTAAAACAATTTTATTTCCTTGTTTTGACTTAGAAGTTTTGAGAGATCTGAAGATCATTAGGGCTATAAGTGCAAATATCAGATAGTATCATGTATGTGTGCTACAGAACAAAGGGCTGAAGAGTAAAATACAGGAATCAGAGGTGAATTGCCACTGAACCATTGAGGTTTTCACACTGTTTATATCTTTCTTACACAAGTAGACTATGAAAGAATAGACTTGAACTTCCATTTACCATTCTTCTGAGAAACATTTATATGGTACTTCCGAGGTGCAGGATACTGTTCCAAATTTTTTTAATATACAACTATGTTTAATCTCATGAAACCATATAAGATAGTATCATCCCCATTTTATACAAGAGAAAATGAAGCACAGAGAATTTTAAAGTGTCCAATATCACTAAGCTAGTGAGGGTAGAATCGGATTTGAACCTAGACATTCTACTCCAGTGTGAATACTATATTTTCTCCTGATATAATATGTTAAGATTCTCCATCTTAAAAACACTTAAGTACAAAATTTGCATAGTCAGTCAGCTTGAAGTCTTCACATTAGAATCATTTAATATGCTGTAGTGAACTACATAAAGTGATCCCAAACAGCAGAGATGCATCTGTCCTGAAATTCTTATAAATAGGGTAAGTAAGTCAGTATGGTGAGTAACTTAGAATAAGCCTGCAAAGATATTTCAAATATGTGTGTTTTTGTACACATAATGTTTTTCACGTACATCTAAAGTTCCTTGCAAGAAACACAAACTTGTGTCTATAATGTGTTTAAGCCTTTATTTTTCTTAAATTAATTAATTTATTTATTTTTGGCTGCATTGGGTCTTCGTTGCTGCATGCAGACTTTCTCTAGTTGCAGCGAGTGTTGTGGTGCACAGGCCTCTCACTTCAGTGGCTTCTCTTGTTGTGGAGCAGAGGCGCTAGGCACGTGGGCTCAGTAGTTGTGGCACATGGGCTTTGTTGTTCCATGGCATGTGAGATCTTCCCAGACCAGGGATCTAAACTGTTTCCCCTGCATTGGCAGGCGGATTCTTAACCACTGCGCCACCAGGGAAGTCCCTGTTTTAGCCTTTAAGAAGCAGCTGTCTAAATACATGACATTAGGGATAAAAGGTCTCTGGCTCTGTGATTGAGGCCGCGTTCCCTGGGCTAACAGGAGCAGAGGTGCACATGTCACCATGAGTATAAGGTGGTGTTAAGGTACGGATCAGTGAACAGTGGGGCAACAAAGGTGTCCTGGGGGAGCCCAAATGGAAAAGAGAGCTTCAGTAATTTTGCACTGATTATTTGGTAGAAAAGAGGCTACCTGGTGCCACGTCTGATTTATGGAATAGATTGGACTTGTAATGAAAGTCCAGATACAACTGACCTCTTTCAAAGAAACTTGTAACCTTTTTTTGATATACTTCATGTGAGGGCTCTTGAATAAATTATCACTGTGCAGTTTTTCATTTTATGTTGTAGCTCACTCTTATGTTTAGATTTATTCAGATTTCTCTGTAAGAATAGACAACCATAGAATCCAAAGTGTATTCATTTCATTCTTTTATTGTTCTTTACCTCCGGTATTTTTTGTTTAAAAAAAAAAGACATTGTGTTTTATTGTGTATTCGTTCTCATACAACAATTCCAACAAGAAAAATATGCTTGGAATGAATTCATTTCCATGGTATTCTCAAAATGAATATTATAAAGTGCTCAGATGTTGTCCTCCAAACAACTAACAAATAAGAAAAGCTGCTGACCTCTGTAAGGGAGGTGGCATAATCCATATTTGGGCACGTACAGATGAAATTCAGCTATATTGATCTTTAGAAGAGTCCAAATGTTTCTGGTATACTCAAATTATGTTTCATTCAGTTGAAAGAAATAAGTCATAACTATGAAATTGTTACATTATTTACTGGAATGAAATTTACACCATGCCGATGTTTCAAGAGAAGCTAATTTTCCTTAAGCAAAGTAAGCATCAAAAAAACTATTATCTATAGCTCTGCTTAGATGGCTACATTAAGCAGGTTATGTTTATAGATTTAACTATACATGTCATAACTAGAGTGTGCCAGTTGTCAATCAAGTAAAATGTCCTTACCTTCTGTCTCCATAATCATTTTTTCTTAATACATTGGTTAAGGAAAGAAAAAGTCTCATTTAGCAATGAACCTTTAGATATTTATTAATTATGACAAATCTATGACATGTATCCAACTTTTAAAAATCTTTTATGAGCTCCTAAACTTGATTAAAGATGTTTAATTATTTCCTATAGCTGCCATCCATAGTTCCATCCTGTAATGAATTGTGAAAATAATGAAGAAGGGTAATTGCATGGATTCTCTTACACTTGCACTCAGAAAAGTTCTCTTTGTCATCTATATATCCAAGTGAACTTCTGCAAAATACATTTATAATTATAAAGCCGCATCTATTAAGGCAGAAGCATTTGTGTTTAACAGTTACCAGGTGGTAACAGTGGGAGAACTTGTATGGAAACTAAGTAACAATTGGAACCTATCTCAAGGCTTTCCTGGGTCCTGTCATTAATATTTAAATTACACGTGGATATGCCGGGCTCTGGACAATAATATGTTATGAGTTTGAAATGTTTGTTTGTATTCTAGATTCCCTGAAATTTTATATTTTAATTCGTTAAAGGTCTAGGACAGAACACAAATTTCACTTGTTGTTAATCTTTAGTTTGTGATTTTTTGTTTTTATAAGATTTCTTGCAGTCTTTGACATAAAAAATCTATAAACAAAATAAAATTATTGTACAAAGAATATTCTGCCCTTTCTATAATATCATAAAGAAAACACGTGGAAACTCCTAACCAACTACATTTGTGGTAAGGAACCAAGGGATAATATTGAAAACATATTTGTTTCAATAAAAACTTCCCCAGTAGCTCAATAATTCGATATATTGTTTTGTTTTTTTTAATCCACACGTTTTCTGGTAATTTACTTTTCTGGAAATTTCTAGGAAAAATTCATATTTAAACAAATTATTTGTTGCCTACCTCAAAGAAGTTTAAGCAAATATGTATCTTTCATTATTCTTCCATTTTTATCTAAAAGATACCTTTCTTTTAAAATACCTTCTTATTGGGAGAAGCCAAATATCACAACATATGAATTTGCTATGGTTCTTATAACATTTGGAAAATGAACTTGCTTTAGTGCTGTGGTTTATATCAAATGACTTAAGAATTACTCCATAAGTAAGTGAAGTAGGAAGCTAGTCAATACTAATAGTAGTGGTAAATGGAATGGATGTATAGTGGGTATAATTTGTGCACCGCCAACTCTAGACTGAAAGAAATGTCTCATCTAAAGCTCAGATCTATGTGTATGTTCCACACCACGGCTGCTAAAATAATCTGAGGTTGACTTTACCAGCCTCTTGCCATGAACTAGTTCTCCTTGCCACATGACAGATTGGTTTGCAGAAAACCATGTACTTTATATACATTTTTCTCCTTGACTAAAAAGTTGATTTTTTTCCTAGTTGCTAAAAATACCATGAAATCAATTAATAAATACAGAATGAAGTAAACTTCAGCTAGAGAACTTGGAAATAGTCATATTTAAAAAAAAAAAAAAACACAGATCACTGTGATCCCATTAAGAAATAGACTTCCAAGAAGGCTTCTTATTAACCAGGCTATCTGAACCAAACACAGCTGTAAAAGTTAAATTTTGTGTCAAAAATAGTAATAACCTAAGAACATTATTTTATAACAATGATCAAACCTGATAATAATTATGTTACTTTTTTTATGTTTGTTAACATCATTTACGTTTTACGTTTTGACATTTTTGACATTATTTTGCCAATGTCACCATCATCACCTAGCTGAGGTGTGCCTGCCTCTCCACACACTTTCAGGCATATGGTAGTAACGAGGTTTAAATTGCATTTAACTGGATGGTGTTGTGCAGAGCCCCACAGGCCAAGGTTGAAGCTGTACTTCTGCTACCTATTACTTTTATCAGGCCTTATTTTTCCTGTCCCAACAGCACTAAAAATGTGAGAAAATGCATTTGTGTTCTCCATCCCTCCCGAGAGAAAGTAAACCACCTTTTGAAGAGTATCTAAGTCAGTAAAAGCTTTTGTTCTTCAGTCAACTTATTTCAGTTATATCATCACTAGTCAGATCCCCATGTTCACCTGGAGAATTCACTGGATTCAGCAGTTTTCCAGAGGCTCTAAGAGTCTTCTATATTGTAAAGCCAGAAAAGGCACTTTGCTCAAGGGACTTCTGTTGTAAAGGGTAGTGCTTCTGGGAAAGCACTCATTGTGAATTATCCATTCATACCTGCAGTACGTGGGAGTGTAAACATGACCGGTGTGCTAGTGGCTGTGGAAGAGAGGAACGGAGTATCTACACAGCTGAAGGAAGTCATGTCGGGATTTAAATGTGCTTAGAGTCCCCCACTAGGGGAGCCGTATGGTGTAGCTGTGGACCCTGCACATGGCCGGGATAAAAACCTTCCTATTAGAAAAAAACAAAATGGAAGCAGTTTTGATCCAAGCACATTAACTTATGCAAACATACATCTGGCCCAACTCTTCAGTCTCTCAAAACTCGTATTACTTCATCCAGGATCTTCGTGCTACTATTATACATAAATCTGTTCAATAATTATCTTCATCAGAGGATGTCTAAATAAATCCTTGATGTTCTTCGTACATAGCAAAACAATAGACTCTGACTAATCTTTGTTAACCTTCTACAAGAAAATTACACAGTGTGTTTGTGTGCTTTCTTATTAGTTAAGCTCTTTTAAGTAGCAAAAACCTTAGATACATTTCTGCTTAGGAAGATGAGCAAGAGTTTTAAAAATCCAGCTTTCCTAAAACTGATGTTTCTTTCTTCAAGTACACTGAATGTATATAAAAACATCACTTTCAAACCTGTATTATTTTAATCTATGACATTAAATATACATTAGAACCCTTGAAAATTATTCATTTAACAAATATTTATTGCGTCTAATACGTGCCAAGCATTATTCAGGGTTCTAGGAATAAAAGAGTTTTGCTTCTTATTTAAAACCCTTCTTTGACGGTAGCTTTCTCCTCGTGAGAAGTGAACCAAGAGTGTGTGGGTTACTAGCAGTCACAAAATACACTATTTTATATATATATATATATATATATATATATATATATATATATATATATATATATATATCACTGAGCAAAAAAGTGGGAGCCAAAGAAGAAGACACTGTCTCGATTGTGTAGACCAAGAAGTAAGTCAGTGGAAAGGACTAGGAATCTTAGCTCCAAGTCACAGAGGCTGTTAGCCCTCCTTCTTTGAGGAGGGACTGTCACTGCCAAACTGGGCCAAGAGATTCCCTGCATTGCAATTCCGATGCCCTGGAGATTGAGTACAGCGAGTGTTGGAAACCGAGTGTGTACCTAGGCTGTGAGACCAGCCTGGTAATATGTGTGGGAAATGGAGTCAAATGGACTGGAGTTCTAAGGTCAGCTCCATCTGTAACTGGCGAGAGAGATGGGAGATTGGGATAAGGGCAGGGATAGCAAAGACAAGATCCTAGGAAGGAGGAGAATGGAGTGGAGGTCAGAATTCAGTTCAGGGGAATCCAAGGCCTTTTTGAGGACAGAAAATCAAACTGAGGTCTGATGACGGATAAGAGTCAGTCAGGGGAGAGATCTGGAGGAGTTCTGGGAGGACTTCAGACAGGGAAAGGGTTTGGTGCCCTCGGGGATCTGAAATGCTAGTATCTTGTGGGGATGGGGCAAGAAACTGGGCCTCATTTGGAGGTAATCACGTAACTTACATATTCTGAGCTGGGAAGCTCAGTGAAGAGCAAAGGTGATGGGAGGGGGCAGTGTTGGTCATTACGAAGCAACAGAGAGTGTCTCGGGCGCCTCCTGTTTGGCCATGTTCAAGGGCAATGGAAAGCCACTGGAGGGCATTCAATTAGAGGGTGACCTTATCCCATCTATGCTTTTGTAAAGACAACCCACCACAGTGGCCTGTAAGATTCTGGGATTCAGTTTCTCTTAGCATACACAAAGTGAGAGCCAGTTTGATGACATGTTTTAGCCAATGTTGGATTTCTTCTAAAACCATATCTCATTAGTGAAATAAATGGGGAAGAAGAAGTGTCATTTTGTTCTTTAAAGAGGGATGCAGGGCTTCCCTGGTGGCGCAGTGGTTGAGAGTCCGCCTGCTGGTACAGGGGACACAGGTTCGTGCCCCGGTCCGGGAGGATCCCACATGCCGCGGAGCGCCTGGGCCCGTGAGCCATGGCCGCTGAGCCTGCACGTCCGGAGCCTGTGCTCTGCAACGGGAGAGGCCACAACAGTGAGAGGCCCGTGTACAGCAAAAAAAAAAAAGAGGGATGTAGAAGTTCTTTTACTGCTGCCTACTCTTTGGATATGCTTCCAAGATCAGTGACCAAGGGCCAGTGAGAGGTTCAGAATCGATATTGTCTCCCAGCCCCACCCACCCCAGACCCTCGCATTCCTTTGTGCTTCATTATCTGGTTCTGCTAGATGTCATGTAACTCAATAAAAATAGTAATAATAGTAATAGGTAATGTGGATTACCAGAAAGCATGCTACGGGGCTTCACATTCATTATCTAATTCAAATTGTGAGGTAGGTGTTATTAGCCTTATTTAACAGAAGAGAAAATGGAGCTTTCCAGGGGTTAGGTGACTTGTCCAGCTAGCAAGGGAAGAGTTGGGCTCCATCACAGATTGTCTGATGGCAGAGTGCCTGCCCCAACTCCCTGTATTGGAGGTGGTGGGTCAATAGCTGTCAGAGCTCTGTTTTGGTGACTCAGTGGGGTGAGAAGATGATAAGATTAACTTATACAGTTTGCTGGGTTTAGTGTAGCAAGTCTAGTTTCTAAGGCCAATTCCCTCCCTGTGCAAACGGTGTTGAATGATTTCTGCTGTTTTAAGGTGTTATTGTCACTGTTGTTTATAACTAATAGCCATGATGCTTTCAAAATGGAAATGGCACAGTGATACTATGATTGCCTTCTGCTTTTTTTTTTTTTTTTAATTATATGAACTGTTGCTCCTGTTTTTAGGCTGTGGTTTTAACTCTGGAATAACTCCCATGTTTAACAATGAGATTAAAACATTCCATGTATTGAGTTAAAAATGGAATAAGACCATATTTTGGACATAATATCCCTAACAGTAGTGAATGATTTATGATTTCCAAGTCACTCTGTGTTGAAAATGGGAAAAAAATGTCATCATAATTTTCTTTAATTTTATTGACATACAGCTGATTTACAATGTTGTGTTAATTTCTGTTGTATAGCAAAGTGACTCAGATATATATATATATATATATATATATATATATATATATATATATATATATATATATATACACACACACACACATTTTCCTCTTCTATATTCTTTTCTATTATGGTTTGTTACAGGATATTGAATATAGTTCCCTGTGCTACACAGTAAGTAGGACCTTGTTTTTAAGTCATCATACTTTAGATAGGAAATTGCTATAGAAAGACAGAACTTACTATGAAGAAGTTTAAAAGCATCTTGTATTGATGAAATCTCATTGATTGTTGCAGAATTTATTTTAATAATGCATATGTAATCAAGTCCCAAACTTTTCTCTTGAAACGAGTTTCATCCTTATCTTTTTTCCTTTTTCTTATTAAAGTGGTAGAAGATGTTACTTTAAAATTAACAATAATTTTTAAATCCCATCTATTTTGTAGAATAATACAAACCTTATCTAAAGTGGTAAATGATAAACATTTTGTACCTAATTTTCAGGCTGTTGATAGTTCCAGGGGTGTAGAAAGAAAGCAGGAAAATTAACAACCTTCCTAATGTTGATATTTGTTAGCTTCAGTCTACATACAGTGAACATTTTGAAATCTTGCTCTTCAGCTTCTCAGTGGAATATGCATGATTGATTAAACTTTCCATTTGTGGGAACATTCAACCTCACAAAAATAGAATACATCTAGGAAATTTTTCTTGAAAATGTATTATGTTTTTTATCATTATTCAAAAGATCAAATGGATTTGGTTTATTCATTTTTTTTAAATTTTTTTTTAATTTTTGGCTGTGTTGGGTCTTCGTTTCTGTGCAAGGGCTTTCTCTAGTTGCGGCAAGCGGGGGCCACTCTTCATCATGGTGCGCGGGCCTCTCACTATCGCAGCCTCTCCTGTTGCAGAGCACAGGCTCCAGATGCGCAGGCTCAGTAGTTGTGGCTCACAGGCCCAGTTGCTCCATGGCATGTGGGATCTTCCCAGACCAGGGCTTGAACCCATGTGCCCTGCATTGGCGGGCAGATTCTCAACCACTGTGCCACCAGGGAAGCCCCTTGTTTATTCTTGATGCTTTAGTTTTTCATGAAATAATACTGTAGTATAAAGAGACTTTTATCAACAAATAGGATGCTCCCCACACAAACACTATTAGAATCATATCTCACTTAAGCACATTACAGTCACTTAGGGACCTTCCAGATACACTGGAGTTGAAATATATTAAGTGCTATTTTGCTGCCCAACATGTAATCCCATTCCTTCTGGGAAGAATATCACCATTGTCCTTAGGAGAACCACTCATTCCTCCATATAAAACCATAGGTTTTGTGTAAGTTTGACCTTATTCCTAACCAAAGCAATGGCATCTAACCTAAATCAAGGCCACCTGATGGATGTGGGGTGGGCACCTGACCTAGGACTGTCCATAAAAACCACAGCTCATGGCTTTTTCTGCAACAACTGTCTCCCTTTTCTGTGGCCTGAATGAAACAGTATGAAGCCCTGGTTGCTTCCTGCAACCATCTTGTGACCTTGGGGAATCAACATTAGGAAAAAACTGTCATATGGGGAAACAGCATGGAAAAAAGGAAGGAATATGAGTATATCCTTGGTGACATCACGGGACTTCTGACTCAAGCCATACCTGAACTTCACACTAACACTGGATTCTTCAGCTAAACAACTCAACATGTTTGTCTAATTGTTTACTCAGTTTGGGTTGGGTTTTCTATGACATGAACCAAGATCATTGTGACTGCCACAATGAAATATTTTTAATGAAAATGTCATTTCACTTCAGACTTGTGAAAAGCAGGAGAAACAGAACCATTGAGCACATATGAGCCATCAGGTTCAAAGACCTGTCTGTGATACCTTTGATAGAAAGAATGAAAGACTTATTTTCCAGCTGGGTAGACTATTGGGTATGTGTTGGCATCTGGTCACTTTCAGTGGCCATGAAGTAATCCATTATAGATCCCAGTGGTTTGAGATCCTCTCACAGGCAGAAGTGATCTCATCATTTGGTCACTGGCATCTCCTGATTACAAATGGGCCCTGTGATATTTAAGACATAGAGTAAATTACTACAACAAACAGACCTAAAAATGCAGGGGTTCAAACAAGGAAGAAGTTACCCTATCTGTTCATAAGAGTCCATACGTGGGCAGGCAGGCCAGCCAGAGAAGGGAGGTGCCTCAGTCCACAAGTTCACCTGAAGACCACCCCCTTCCCAGGTGGTACTACTTTGTCGTCCTCTGCTTGGCTTCTACCTCTGGATCAAAGGCAGAGGCCCCATTGAACCCAGCAGAATAGCAGAAAGGGACAAGAAAAGGGGTAGAGGTTGAACACTTTCCTTTATAGAATGTGATGTGGTAGCCGATCACATTGCTTCCACTCACGTCCCATTGACCAACACTTACTCAAAACCGTGTGTCCCACCAGGTAGCAATAAAGGCTGAGAAGTGTAGTCTCTGGCTAAAACTTTTTAGGACTCTAATACTATAGAGATGAGAGTACTAGAAACAATTTAAGTATGCACTTCATGCACATTTTTCCATGTTTCTAAATGTGCATTTTCCATGCACATTTTCCATTTTTCTAAAACATTAATACCATAAAATATTCATCTTATACATATACATATCTATGTGTGTTTTATGTGTATTATGCACATAAATTTCACACACACACACCCCTCCAGTTACTCCCCAGAGAAATACTTTTTCTAATTCTTATGTGATTTTACAAATTAACAGAAATTCAAGTTCTAAAAAAACTAAAATAAAGGAAAGTTATAATTAGTAACCACAATATAATGGCTAATTCCAGTTTCTTTTTAATTCTCAGTAAATTAAATGAGAAAGCAAATTTTTACTTCAATAGTTTGTAAATATTTATACAAATTGACTAAATATGTTTACATATTACCTAGTTCTGAAGTTTATATTATTTGTTGCAATGTTTCCTGGCATGAAAATGAGAGGATAAACTTACATGATTGAGGCCATCAGTCAATTATTTTGCTTCAGCTAAGTGATTTATTCAAAGACTTTCTGTGAGGTGCAGCGGGTATAATTTTTATCTTTATGACTTTTCCTAATAATGCTTTGAAGTACCAAATAATTGAATGACTATTACTTTAGGTCTGATTTAAACAGACATTAATCATGTCCCCTCAGTCAGCCGGGGTATTAGAATTCACAGAGCAAGGAAGCTCTCTTTCAAGTGCATCTTAAAACAGAGATTTGCATTACTTGCTCTCTTATGTCCCCAGTGTAATACTAGCATTTCTGCAGAATTTCTGGTGCCTAGGACAATGAAGGACCCAAACAATGACATTTTGGGAGAAAAAAAATGGAGCATACCCATAGCATTTCAACATGGCTTTCATCTTTTTTTTTTTTTCTTTAAGTCAGTACCCCTGAGTACTCACCCTGTCCCAGGCACTGTCCTAAGTGCTTCACATTTTTTTTTTCCTTTTTTTGTGGTACATGGACCTCTCACTGTTGTGGCCTCTCCCATCACAGAGCACAGGTTCTGGATGCGCAGGCTCAGTGGCCATGGCTCACGGGCCCAGCCGCTCTGTGGCGTGTGGGATCCTCCTGGACCGGAGCACGAACTCATGTCCCCTGTATCGGCAGGTGAACTCTCAACCACTGCGCCACCAGGGAAGCCCATAAGTGCTTCACTTTTAATCCTTACAAGAACCCTTAGGTGAGTACATCATTTTACCGATAAAGAATCCGAAGCCTGGAAAAGTGATGGACTCGTTCAAGACAAGACCAAGGTTTCCCCCTTCTTTCTCTGGCTCCAAAATCCTTGAATATTACCCAACTCTTACTACATCTAAGTCAAAGTGGGTGTGGGTATGTCAGTCAGGATTCTCCAAAAAAACAGAATATATATATATATATATATATATATATATATATATATATATATATATATATATATCCTATTGAAAGATATACTGAGAGAGAGAGAGACTTCAGGTGTTAGGGGGAATAAGGGCAGGACCTGATGGAGGGACAGGGAGAGGACTGACTGGCCAGGGCTAAGTGTTTTCTTTGATGAGACCCATGTAAGCTGTAGGAGGAAAAATCGGGGATTGTGGGTGCTTATTTTCACTGATTACAATGAAAACTGAAGGCAATTTTTTGTCCCAGGTGGTATGAAGAAGGTGGAGGTCCTGAAAGTTATAGTATCCAACAACAGCTGTGTCTTCTTTAAGCGTAACACAGCTAGAGTGAGATAAAGGTATAATGCCATTTGCAGCGACATGGGTGGACCTAGAGATTGTCACACTGAGTGAAGTAGGTCAGACAGGGACAGACAAATACCATATGATATCACTTATATGTGGAATCTAAAAAAGTGATACAAATGAACTTATTTACAAAACAGAAATAGAGTCACAGATGTAGAAAAGTAACTTATGGTTACCAGGGGTTGACAGGGTGGGGGGGAATAAATTGGGAGATTGGGGTTGACATATTCACACTACTCTATATAAATAGATAACTAATAAGGACCTACTGTAGAGTACAGGGAACCCCACTCAGTACTCTGTAATGACCTATATGGGAAAAATCTAAAAAAGAGGGGATATATGTATATGCATAACTGATTCACTTTGCTAAACAGCAGAAACTAACACAACATTGTAAATCAACTCCACTCCAATAAAATAAACAAATAAACTTCATTGTCAGAGCAAAAAATATATATATGGTTTTCAGAAGACAACTTTCAATAACCAATGGACCGTCTTCAGGCAGGTGGCTCATGGCCTGGGACAGAGCTCTGAGAGCACATTTTGACAGCAGGCATGCCAGGCGTGCTCATGTGCCTGGCTGATGCGCGGGTTTCATTCATGCTGCAAGGGGCACAGACCTGCCGTCTTGGACCTTGGCCGGTGGTCTGCTTGCTGGATGCCCCTTCCCTCCAGTTAGGCTGTGCTGATTTCATAAGTCAAAGCCTCCGGGATACTTCCACTATCATTATTTTATTACAAAAGCCAATACATAGTGTCTGAAAGAAACTGGAGAAGAGTGTAGACCAAAAAAGTACCTGTAATCCCATCATCTCTGTTGGTACACATTCTTAAACCTTTTTTTTAAATTTAACCAGGATGTTAATATAGATCTGGCTCTGGATATAATGAGAATATAGTTGCAGAAATGGGTTTATGCTTTATATACAGTTTTATGCCCTGCTTTTTCATTTATTGTATCATTAATATAGTTCTATGTCAATAAATATATTTCTACAACTGTTGGTAGGGCTGCATAGAACTCCATTATATTTATATTCTCTACTACTGTTGAAATGTATAATCCCCCAATAAAGTGCAAAGTATGTTATTCCAACAGAATACACATTCCTGAGGTTTTGGTGATTCTCAAGCCACCAGGCATATATATATATTTTTTTCTATCTTTAAAAGGAAGGAAGAGAAAAAGATATACTTGTGTTATCTAAATCATCACCCCTTAATAAGTAATATCACAGCCATATTACAGTAAGCCAAACTTTCACAGGCAATAGGTAATATTTCAGGAGTAAACATTAATTTAAAATGTAATTATTTCAACAAGTTCAGAAATAAGGGTGATGAATCAAGGACAGTTTGTTTTTAAATTTTATATTATCTTGAGCTTTAAGGCAGAAAGTTTCAAACCCAAGACAAATTTTCAATGCCCTGTAACTATCGTCTTGTCTTCTTGTGTCTGAGTATGATGTGTTTTATTGAATTAGGTTAAAATTAAGTTTGGGAGCTTATTATGCAATGGCCTCCAAAGAGCATCCTTTCCCTTCACTACTGCCTGTTTTAGGAATTGCTGATGTCCTCAGTTCAAAGCTGTATCATCCATTTCTAGAATGACTTTCTTTAAACGTGAAGATAACAGCATTGTCTGATTGCAGCATCCAGAATTTCCATTCCTGTTTTCTGACTCTTTTACCAATACATGCGTTTTACAAAGTCACAGAAGTAACAGTGTAATGAACGCTTAGGCCCAAGTCTACGTGATTATAACAAGAATTACTTTGAACAGGCAGTCAGGGGCACCTGACATCTAGCTGTGGCTCTATCATCAATCAAATTGAGAAAGCAGTTGGCTCCATTACATTACCTGTAAAATGAAATGGCTAAACTACATGAGCATTGAGATCCCCCCAGATATGGTGTAATTCTGGTATCATTCACCCTTTTGGAGACCAGAAGCTTGTTCTAACTCATGCATTGATGACTAGGTATCAGACCTGGGATTCTGTTCTGGTCAAACTACCAGGAAACAATTTGCTTTTCCAAGGTTAGCATGTGGTATTCAATGGCTTACTGTATCCACTGGGCTCGGTTTCTAGAAGAGACCCTCAAAGCCTCAACATAGAACTTAGCCAGCCACCTGGATAAGTGACACTCCTACTATCATCAAGAAGCAGCCTACAGGAAAGAAAGGCAGACACCAATCTACACCACGGGATGCATGCCTGGCACCCTCTGCTCTTCTTGTTCAGCTCTGTTCTAACTTCAGCCCTCATGTGAGTGCATGTGGTTGATGAAAACTTAGTGACATTCAGCCCTGGCTGCAGGGCCTCTAGGACATGTTCCATTTCAGATTCCCAGCCTCTGCAGCAGAAGGTGTCACACCAGACTGGAGGTTGGAATAGTTTTTTAGGGAGTCAAACCACAGTCCCAGATGTTCTCAATATCTGATTGGTACCAGAAACCCATAAATAGGCCACTGTTTTATCAAAAAAATATGCCTTAGTATGTACATATACTTATTTTAAATGGGAATATATTACCATATAAAGTATTTAAAATGATTAATTAATAATTAATAACCAAATTTATATTTGGTCTATCTATAAGAAAACTGTATTTTTGGTGACAATATTCTAAATATTGTTTTTCCCTTGAAATGAAGACTATATGATAAATATGCCCTAAAGGAATATAATATGAGTTAAGCTCTAATTTGTTCATATTTTATTCTACTCAAAAAGAATTAGAGCTGCCATTGTAATGGACATATCCTGATACTCTAGATTACAGATTTCTCAAAGCTGACGTTTGTTATTAACAGTAGTTTGAGTTCACATGCCACCATATAAATGCCTTTTTGCCAGTTAATCATTGTCATAGAAAACTACTGACTTACACAGAGGTCAGAAATTATTGATAATTTATATTTCTTTGTCTCGCTGAGCTAAAATGTTATTTCAGAGAGAATTATTGATGAGTGGCTGATTCTAGAGCAGATTGTTAGCATGAAATTTATCAGTCTGATGAAATGTTAAGTGAATAGGGATAATTATTCACTCATTCATTCAACAGTATTTATTTGTGCCTGCTGTGTGTGAGACCATAGTAGGGATTTGGAACACAGAAGTGAGTAAAACACACGATTTCTGTCCTCTCAGAGCATCTATTCCAACATGGGTACACAGGCTATAAACAAGAAACATAATACATAAGAACATCATGTTATAGAAGGTAATACATGCTATGGGAGCAATAAAATGTAGAGCAAAAGGATGTGGGTGGGGATTGGGGCAGGGCTGTGGCCAGCAAAGCCCTCATGGAAATGGGAAATTGGAGCAAAGACAAAGGAAGTGAGAAAATGTATTCCCGTGACCCTCTGGAGACAGAGCATGCCAGCCAGAGGGGGCAGCTGGGGTAGGTAAAAGGCATGAAGTAGAAGAGTGCCAGGCTTGCCCAAGGAACAGCAAGGAGTCTGGAGTGGTTGTAGTGCTCTGAGGGGGGAGATTAATAAGAGGTTACTTTGGAGAGCTCTGAAGGCCACATGGTGCAGGGCCTTCTGGGCCATTACAAGGACTTGGGATTTGGCTCTGAGGACACGAGTCCTGTCAGGGTTTGAGCGGAAGAATGACATAAACTTACATTTTAAATGTATCTTTCTGTAGCTACTGTGTTACTGCAAGCTGTACGTGAGGGAGCATATAAGCAGGAAGTTCAAATGTGAGTCTGTTTCAGTGATCTGGGTGAGAGATGCTGGTGTCTCTATCAGGATGGTCGCAGTAGAGGCCATAAGATGTTTGCAAGGTTGGATTCACAGTATGAAAGCAGTAGGGGATTCACGAAAGACTTCAGAGAAATTAGTCTGAGCTGTGGAGGAATGGAGTTGCCATTAAGTGAGATGGAGGAAACGACCCATGGATGAGGTTTGTGGGAAGGGAACAGGAGTTCTGAATCCAAAAGCTTGGAGAGTATGTATTTGTATACTGCAGTGCTTCTCAAAGTGTGGTCCCTGGATCAGCTGGATCAGCATCATCTGGGAACATGTTAGAGATGTATACTCTTGGGCCCCATGCTAGACCTTCTCCATAGGAAACTCTAGCCATGGGGCCCAGCAGTCTGTGCTTTAGCCAGACCTCCAGGTGATTCTGATGCTCACTCAAGTTTGAGAAACGTTGTGTGTCGTCGACAGATTGATCATGCTACTTTTGTGACTTGGTAGAAGGAATAATTGTTTGAATTAAGTAATTTCTTTACCTCCCTTGGATATAGAAAGAAAAGAGAAGTCTGTATTTTTACTAGAAAATAGAAAAACCTGTTTCAATTTGAATTTGCTTCTCTACATGTATGTGGTTATCTTTTAGCATCTGTTTAAATTTGGTTTGCAATCTTTAGGTTCATTTTTCTACTTTTCTAGAAAATGTAGAGTATGATGTCTCTGAGTTTACAGAAGTCTGCAAGTAAGCTAAAAATAAGGGGAGATGTAGTCTTGGAACCATGTTTCCAGGAAAACTCATTATTCTTTCATTTTGTTATAAGAAAAAATACTCAAGCTATTCGTTAAAACCAAGTCTATGTGGTGACAAAGAATGTTTTAAGGTTTAAAGAAGTTGTTACACAGCATGAGTTTTTATATTCAAAGTCACTAACATATTTTTGCCATGGCAGTGTTTTAGCAAAACTATATACGTATGTTTGAAACCAGCTTGGTTCTGCCATTTTGATTTCCAAATGTCACCTAATAGTTAGTCATGGTAGTCTTCATTATTCTAGGTTTCTGATTGAGGAGCTATTATGGTCTACATAGAAATGAATACATTTTCAGAGCATAGACGAACATCACTAGGCTGGGAAATTAAAAATTAACTAACATTTTGTATTTTTTTTACATTCAGTAGAGAGTGAAGGTAATACAATAGGATTAAATAATAAAGTAGATTTTAAAAGTCTTGTCTCATATAAGTACAATTTAAGTCAATACTCATCTGCCTGTTTTGGAAACTTTTATTTCCTACCTCTGAAATTCTCTAATCATATTCTTGCAGAATGTTCAACATTCATTCACCAAAAGTATGTTAAAGATCTCCTGTGTGTCTGTTACTGTTCTGGATGCCTGAGCTACAACGGTGCACTAAATAGACACACATCTGGAAGTTATATTCCAGTGGATGGAGGCAAACAATAAATACGATCAGCAAATTACAGAATATGCTACACATGCTATGTCATAAACACTATGAAGAAAGATAAAACAGAGAGAAGGATATTGATAATGGGGAGGTGAGGGGAAGGGAATTCTACATAGAGTTCTTAATGAAGGAGTCCCTGAGGTGACAGTTGAGTCTAAACCTCATGGGTGTGAAGGAGCAAGCCGGGTGGATATTTGGTGAAGAGATTAGTCAGAAGAGGGGCTACAAAGGCCTGGAGTTGGGGCACATCTAGGAGCAGCAAGGTGGCCAGTATGACCAGAGAGGAGCGACAGCAGTTTTAGAGATGGAGACAACAAGATGCAAAATATAGAGAGCCTTGTGGGCCTTTGTCAGGACTGAATTACTTGGCGTGAAATAGAAACTGGAGAGTTGGGGCAGAGGACTTACGTGATCTGGCTTCCATCCAAGGATCTCTTCCTTTTGCATTTTCATTTGATTGAGAGCTTGCCTAGAAATAAGCTTCTGGGATTAAGTCATCATCCCCATAAACTTTGGAGTCACCACTGACCCCCACCACGCAGCACCGCATGGGACTATGGTTTGTGTTTTTTCGTAGATGATAGTTTAAACTCTCCATAATGTTTAGCATTTCTAATCTTCTTTGTATTTTACATAGAGTTTGTGTCCAAGTGGGTATTTTGTTTCTTTTTTTCCAAAAGTTGTTTTCATGTAGCTCAAGATTCTAGTCTTTCTTCAACACCATGAAAATTTCTTCTATTATTTCTTAGATTATTTCCTCATCCTTTCTAACATTCCTGTAAGAAGGATGATGGATTTTCTAGATCTTCCCACATCTCTTAACTTTTCTTCCTTTAATTTCCATATATTTATCTTTTTCTACACTACAGACTGCCACAGTTAGAATTTTGTCCTTGCCACTTACTTGCTGTATGACCTTTGGCTAATTACATAATCTCTGTGTTGTCTGTGATTCTCCATCCATAAAATGAGGGTAATAACAATGGTACCTACCTTGTAGGAATGCTATGTGGGGTAAATGAGTTCATATCAAATGAAAAACTAATGTTAGCTCTTTATCTTCCAGGTCACTAATTCAGCATTCAGTATCTTCACTCTATCATTGAGTAGTTCTTTTGATATTTTTTTAAATTTAAGGCAAATATAATTTCAATTTCCAAGGATGTTTTCTCACTTTTTGACTCATTCTTTCTACAGAGCAGCCTATTCTTTGTCCATGTATGCAATATGCTATCAAATCTCCCTGAGGATAACAATTAGAAAAATGTGAAATTATTTTCTTCCCCTAATAGTTTCTATTTCCTTTAGAGTCTGCCATTGTCTGTCTACTTCCTGGTATTTTTCTTTTTGCCATTGGTTTTCTTCAGAAGCCTTGAGGTGCAGAGTTGTCAGTCCATATTAGTGGATGAAAGACATGGTTTGTTTGTGTTTTGTTTGTATCTATACAGCTGACATGGGAGAATCCCATGGGTAGTCTCCCTTTGGCTGCAAGGACTCCTTGCAGGGTCTGAATTACCAGGCAGAGGTCTGTAGGAGGCAGGCTTCCTCTGAGGGCACATGGGCAGGGAATAAGCAGGCAGACCAAGCAATTCCCAGCTTAACATCCCTCTTGGACAATGTTGCCTTCCCTTGTGTGAGCCCTTCTTCCGTATCATTTGTGGGAGTCTAGATTCCCCTTATCCTCCACTCTGATTCTTTCTTCAGCTCCCAAACCAATATTTGGAGCCCTCCCCAGACAGACCAGGCACTTTCTTTGGAGACTTCTCAAGCTTTAACTCAATTAGTCTATGTGCATCCAAACAGGAGGAGGGCACCTGACTCGCTCCTCTTCATTTAATTCCTTTAGTGACTCTGAAAGTTCTCCAGTGCTTCTTTGAAAACAACAACGCTCACCTCTCACCTTGAAAGCAGTTGGCTCTACTCTGGTTTCTCTTCCAGTCTCATTCCGTCTGCATCCATGGTCTCAAAATTTCTACTTGGACCTTGGGACTTATCTTAAGAATATATTTGACGTCATTTCAGTGAATTGGGGAAGCAGCAAAGTGATGAAAATGTGTGCTCTGTCCCACATTTGGGAACGCAAGTCAAGACCACATCTTTTAGTTTGCACTCCCCAGCTCATATTTCTGACTATGGATTGTGAGTGGCTTAGGTCTAAGGGCTAACATAGTCGTTTTTAACACAGGGAGGTCATATCATCAAGAACTTCCCTTCCTTCTCTTCCTTTAGAGATTGACCCTTTCAACCCTAAGATGAGTTTGCCAGATTACGTAGTGGGATCTCCAAGCTGAGAACCATAGTGGTTAACGCTTCAGCTCCTAAATTAAAGAACCTTAATAACCTCGGACCAGACTCTCTTCTTCCCAAAGTGAACATGAGGCCAAGTGGATTCACTGGAATTTGCCTTCAGGAAGATACTAGGGACGAGTGTAGCGAGGTGAGATTGGGTCAGAGGCTGGAGGGAGGAGAGGAACTTTTGAGAACAGTGTGTGGGGAGAAGAAGCGAGGTCATTAGTCTTCCCTGTTCCAGCCTGTGGATGTGTCTCCCTCCCACATTTCAGGATTTCAACCCACAAGGGAGATTAGCACCCAGTTCCCTGGCTAGGATGTACCTCGTCTCTTATTACTCCACTCTCCAACACCATCAAAGGGCTGTAGAGAGATTAGAGAGTTGTAAAATAAATTAGGTGATACAACCACTGTGGAGAACAGTATGGAAATTCCTAAAAATAGAATTACCATATGACCCAGCAATCCCACTACTGAGCATATACCCTGAGAAAACCATAATTCAAAAAGAGACATGCACCCCAATGTTCATGGCAGCACTATTTAGAATAGCCAGGACATGGAAACAACCTAAATGTCCATCGACAGATGAATGAATAAAGAAGATGTGGCACATATATACAATGGAATATTACTCGGCCATAAAAAGAAATGAAATTGAGGTTTTTGTAGTGAGGTGGATGGACCTAGAGTCTGTCATACAGAGTAAAGTAAGTCAGAAAGAGAAAACAAATACTATATGTTAATATATATATATGGTATCTAAAAAAAAAAAGGTACTGATAAACCTAGTTGCAGGGCAGGAATAAAGAGGTAGACATAGAGAATGGACTTGAGGACATGGGCTGGGAGGGTGAAGCTGTGGTGAAGTGAGAGTAGCATCGACATACATACACTACTGAATGTAAAATAGTTGGCCAGTGGGAAGCAGCCACGTAGCACAGGGAGATCTGCTCCATGTTTTGCGATGATCTAGAGGGGTGGGATAGGGAGGATGGGAGGGAAGCTCAAGAGGGAGGGGATATGGGGACATGTGTATGCATATAGCTGATTGGCTTTGTTGTGTAACAGAAACTAACACAGTACTGTGAAGCAATTATACTCCAATTAATATCTATTAAAAAATTAATTAAATAAATAAATAATTAAAGGAAAGGTAAAAAATCACTCTTCCCTCAGGTTCCTGCAAAGTCAAAATGAACAGGATGGGAATTCTGTACTTTTTAATGGGCCTGAAGATGACCAGGGAAGGGACTCCCATGTCCCACCCAGTGAGGCAGAGGACCCTGTGAAGGCAGGGGGATAGACTGTGCATTAGAGGTGGCCATTTTTCAGGGAGTTGCATGAGGTCAGGAGACCATAGATGGTCACTTAGCTGGATGCCCCTAAACCATCAAACAGGCCACCCATGGAGTCCAAAGCTGGATGTGTTCATTGGACAGATGAGGTGAGGACTGACCAACAGCGAAGTGACCCAAACCGTACTCACAGCCTGTCACCAATTTGTTCACAAGCTCCTTTTGTGCAAATATTCTTTGGTCTTTTCTGACACAGATTTAAATCAGGTTTGAGAGTAGGAGGAAAGGGAGTTTGGGAAGAGTGTTGAAAGGGAAAAGAGATCATGGAAATGTTTGAATATGACTGTATTCACCCAAAGGACACTAAGTTTTAATCTGGATGTTACTGAGAAAACTGTAGGGCTGGAAAACATTTATCAAATCACTACTGATTGAGACTGGGACCATGCTGAAGAAAACCAAGAGCAATTCTAAAATAAATACAGAAAGGAGTTTCACGTCCACCCATAGCTGAATGTTGACTGTATTATTTTGAGCTCTTCATACCCAGTAATGTACATTATAGTAAGGTGTTTTACAAACATTGTCTAATAAAAATACCTAAGTTATCACTAATTAGATAGTAATTGTGTTTCCATGCTAAGAGATAAAATCAAATTTGTCTCCCTTAGAAATTGGGTTTAGGCACCACAATGGCCGTTCATTAATGTTCCAGCAATCTCTGAGGTCCAAATGTAGTTATCACACAGAATCATCCAAAGTCACTCATGGTATGCCCCAAACCATCTGCCTCATACCTTTACAAACTGAAAAGGAGGTCAGAAACGGAGATGTCTCTTCCCAATCTCAATCCTGAAGCCTGAAGCTTAGATATGGCATTAAAACATTTACTACAAGCCCACTAAGACACATTTTGTTTATTATTATTTCTACTTAGACTTTGCACCAGGTTCTGCCTTAACATATTTTACACAGTCAGTAAATATGCACTGAAGGGAAAAGGATAACACAATATTTCTGGCATCATTTCCTTCTTGACATCCTCATATTAATGACTGTTTGCTTATGTCTTGGCTGACATGAATTTGAAACAAACTAAACTTTATAATTCTTGCCTTCAAATTTGAGTAATTTCTCAGTGAAGATGGTATTCCTAAATTGCAATTTCCAAACTGGATTTTTGGCCATGTTTTATGAAAAGTGCATAGTAGTCTGCAAATCTCTCGTTCAAAATTACATGATTCTCTCTATCATGACAGTGCCTAAACTATGTTCTGTCCCTTTAGAAGTCTATTTCTGATTTCTGACTCCTGTCAAAATTGATCCTGTACAGGTCAGTCTGACCCATAAACTACACAAAATTGTTTTTTAGGTTTGAGGCCTTAATATCAGTTAACGTCTAAATCTGCCATTAAATTTTGCTATGTGTTATTTGTTCCACAGTAATTACCACCTTTGTCATCATATTCAAGTCTTGATAGGAAATGTTGCTTTGAAAATACTAAGAGAAAACATATTTTTTAAACCACATAGTGTATTTCTTTTGGAAATTAAGTACTGATATTTACACCTAACTGGAGACTTCCATAATTTCTGTTTTCTTCTTTATCCTAAAAGAAATGACTGCTGTTTTAATTCATGTTGCTTATGTGTGGTTTCCTGGCTTCTCATTCTTGAACATGAGTAGACTCTGCCATGTTAGAAAATTTCCCTTATATCTTCAGATACATGAAGTCAGTCATTGTGATGCTTTCTGTAACCATCAAGTGAGTGTGTGATGGTCTGGTTATTTCTAGGTTTGAAACTACAGATGTAGCTTCTAATCCAGTTTCTACTTAATCACGGGGTGACTTGGGACATATCACTTAGCCCTCTGCATCTTACTTTCCCTCTGTTATAAAAATGAGGATGTAATAAAACTACTCAAAGAGTATTAAATTCAATGTGAATCATGGTTAGTATTCAAAAAACTTAACCTTTCTTCCTTTCTTTGTTCGTACTACAGAACATATTTTATTCTAGAATATGTCAACCTCATATATTAGGTGTGATTTCTTTTTCCAAAAATTCTTGATACTGTGAACACCTTGGTAACAGCTTGGTACCAACTTCCAAGTGTTAAAATTTTGCTCCAAGAGTGCTCCAGTGCCCAGGTATTTGTGTGAGGCAAGGGCCCACACAGCAAGATTACAACCAAGGTAACAGTGTTTCTTCTGGCATGGCATTTGGACACAAGTGCCTTTGAAAGTCTCCTTCATACCCGCCCCCTAAAGAGATACTAGAGCTGTCTCCCTACAGAGAAAGGAAATCACATGTTAAGAGTCAGCACAATGTGTTCACACATGGACACATTCTCCATTTAAAAAATCCAGTTACTCTATTTCCAGTGAGACATTGTAGCAGGGCTGCACCCAATCTATGAAAAGTGCAAGCCCCTGTGAACACTGTGTGTGCTTATCATCAGTATTTGAGACATGTCTGCTTATCCTCACTGTCACCTGTCTGTTCACAAGAAAAAGTATATAAGAGCTCTCCCTGTATTTGAAAGTAAAACATATTTCGGTATCTTTGCCACATCACAATTTTACCTAAAGACTTAATTCCCCAAAGCCAAAATGACAAAATCCACAGCTTAGAGTCATTTATTAAAATTTAAAGCCTCCATTTAAATGAAGAAAGCTGTTAGGGGATCCTGTAGTCCATGAGTTGAAGACAATTATTTATTCTACAGGGATAATAATGATCATTTAAAATGTTCCTTCTTTGCCTTTAATGGATAGTAACTGGAATCATAGAATTTCTTCCAAAGTCTATTTCTGCTCTTTGGCAAATCACATAGCATATATAAACCCCTCTTCCCCAAAGGAAAAAAGAAAGAAAAAAAGAAAGCTCCAAGAATCATTGATCCAGGCCTGAAGCCAAGCAATCTATATTTAGTGCTTTCTCAACAAGCCACACAATAAAAATGTAAATGGATGGTGCTACTTTCTCCTCTCACCTTTTTTCAGTGTGTAAGTTTGATGCTGTTTAAATTATTTATTTTCAGACTATCTTCAAAGAACTTAGTTACTCCCGTGTAGGAGCCTTACTATCCCAATTTCACAATAATCATAATTCCATGATTCTTATTGCTTTACAATACTTGACTTTCATAAAAATGTAAGGATAAACCTGAGGTACCCTCCTACTGTGGGTTGCTAAATTTGCAGAGTCAATGGGTCTCATCTAAGTCTTTTTCCCCCCAATTTATTGAGATATACTTGATATATAAGGTCATGTAAGTTGAAGGTGTACAGTGTGTTGATTTTGAAACACATACATTGCAATATGATTACCACTGTAGTGTTAGCTAACAACTCCACCACATCATATAATTACCTTTTTGTTGTTGTAAGAACATTTCAGATCTAACCTCTCAGAGACTTTCAAGTATGTAGTACAGTACTGTTATCTTTAATCATAATGCTATCCATAGATCCCCAGAAGGAATTCATCTACTAGTTGGAAGTTTGTACCCTTTGACCAGCATCTCTTCAATTCTCCTGCCTCCCACCCTTAGTAACCACCACTGTACTCTCTGTTTCCATGAGCTCGGCTTTTCTAGATTCCATATGTAAGCGATATCATATAGTATTTGTCTTTCTCTGCCTGACTCATTTCACTTAGTATTGTGCACTCAAGAGCCATTCACGTTGTCACAAATGACAGGATTTTGTTATTTCTCATGATTGAGTAATACTCCGTATCTTCTTTTTTTAATTTATTTTTTATTTTAATATCTTTCTTGGAGTATAATTGCTTTACAATGGTGTGTTAGTTTCTGTTGTATAACAGAGTGAATCAGCTATACGTATACATATATCCCTATATCTCTTCCCTCTTGCATCTCCCTCCCACTCTCCCTAACCCACCCTCTACGTGGTCACAAAGCACCGAGCTGATCACCCTGTGCTATGTGGCTGCTTCCCACTAGCTATCTATTCTACATTTGGTAGTGTATATATGTCCATGCCACTCTCTCACTTTGTCCCAGCTTCCCCTTCCCCCTCCCTGTGTCCTCAAGTCTATTATCTGCATCTGTGTCTTTATTCCTGTCCTGTCCCTAGGTTCTTCAGAACGCTTTTTTTTAGATTCCATATATACGTGTTAGCATATGGTATTTGTTTTTTCTCTTTCTGACTTGATTTATTCTGTATGACAGTCTCTAGGTCCATCCACCTCACTACAAATAACTCAACTTTGTTTCTTTTTATGACTAAGTAATATTCCATTGTATGTATGTGCCACATCTTCTTTGTCCATTCATCTGTTGATAGACACTTAGGTTGTTTCCATTACCTGGCTATTGTAAATAGTGCTGCAGTGAACATTGTGGTACATGTCTCTTTATGAATTGTGGTTTGCTCAGGGTATATGCCCAGTAGTGGGATTGCTGGGTCATATGGTAGTTCTATTTTTAGTTTTTTAAGAAATGTCCATACTGTTCTCCATAGTGGCTGAATCAATTTACATTCCCACTAACAGTTCAAGAGGGTTCCCTTTTCTCCACACCGTTTCCAGGATTTACTGTTTGTAGATTTTTTGATGATGCCCATTCTGACCAGTGTGAGGTGGTATCTCACTGTAGTTTCGATTTGCAATTCTCTAATGATTAGTGAAGTTGAGCATCCTTTCATGTGTTTGTTGGCAATCTGTATATCTTCTTTGGAGAAAGTCGATTTAGGTCTTCTGCCCATTTTTGGATTGGGTTGTCTGTTTATTTCATATTGAGCTGCATGAGCTTCTTGTAAATTTTGGGGATTAATCCTTTGTCAGTTGCTTCATTTGCAAATATTTTCTCCCATTTTGAGGGCTGTCTTTTCATCTTGTTTATATTTTCCTTTGCTGTGCAAAAGCTTTTAAGTTTCATTAGATCCCATTTGTTTGTTTTTGTTTTTATTTCCATTTCTCTAGGAGGTGGGTCATAAAGGATCTTGCTGTGATTTTTGTCAATGAGTGTTCTTCCTATGTTTTCCTCTAACAGTTTCATAGTGACCAGTCTTACCTTTAGGTCTTTAATCCATCTTGAGTTTATTTTTGTGTATGGTGTTAGAGAATGTTCTAATTTCATTCTTTTACATGTAGCTGTCCAGTTTCCCCAGTACCACTTATTGAAGAGGCTGTCTTTTCTCCATTGTATATTCTTGCCTCCTTTATCAAAAATAAGGTGACCATATGTGTGTGGGTTTATCTCTGGACTCTCTATCCTGTTCCATTGATCTATATTTCTGTTTTTCTGCCAGTACCATACTGTCTTGAATACTGTAGCTCTGTAGTATAGTCTGAAGTCAGGGAGCCTGATTCCTCCAGCTCCATTTTTCTTTCTCAAGATTGCTTAGGCTATTGGTAGTCTTTTGTGTTTCCATACCAATTGTGAAATTTTTTATTCTAGTTCTGTGAAAAATGTCATTGGTAGTTAGACAGGGATTGCATTGAATCTGTAGATTGCTTTGGGTAGTATAGTCATTTTCACAATGTTGATTCTTCCAACCCAAGGCCATGGTATATCTCTCCATCTGTTTGTATCATCTTTAATTTCTTTTATCAGTGTCTTATAGTTTTCTGCATACAGGTCTTTTGTCTGCTTAGGTAGGTTTATGCCTAGGTATTTTATTCTTTTTGTTGCAACCGTAAATGAGAGTGTTTCCTTAATTTCTGTTTCAGATTTTGCATCATTAGTGTATAGGAATGCAAGAGGTTTCTGTGCATTAATTTTGTATCCTGCTACTTTACCAAATTCATTGATTAGCTCTAATAGTTTTCTGCTAGCATCTTTAGGATTCTCTATGTATAGTGTCATGTCACCTGCAAATAGTGACAGTTTTACTTACTTTCTGAATGGATTCCTTTATTTATTTTTCTTCTCTGATTGCTGTGACTAAAATTTCCAAAACTGTGTTAAATAAAAGTGGTGAGAGTGGACATCCTTGTCTGTTCCTGATTTTAGAGGAAATGATTTTAGTTTTTCACCATTGAGAACAATGTTGGCTGTGGATTTGTCATATATGGTCTTTATTATGTTGAGGAAAGCTCCCTCTGTGCCTACTTTCTGGAGGGTTTTTATCATAAATGTCTGTTGAATTTTCTCAAAAGCTTTTCCTGCATCTATTTAGATTATCATATGTTTTTTATCCTTCAATTTGTTAATATGGTGTATCACATTGATTGATTTACATATATTGAAGAATCCTTGCATTTCTGCAATAAACCTCACTTGATCATGTGGTATGATCCTTTTAATGTGCAGTTGGATTCTGTTTGCTTGTATTTTGTTGAGGATTTTTGAAGCTATGTTCATCAGTGATATTTTGTGACATCTTTGTCTGGTTTTGGTATCAAGGTGATGGTGGCCTCATAGAATGAGTATTGGAGTGTTCCTCCCTCTGCTATATTTTGGAAGAGTTTCAGAAGGATAGGTGTTAGCTCTTTTCTAAATGTTTGGTAGAATTCGCCTGTGAAGCCATCTGGTACTGGGCTTTTGTTTGTCAGAAGATTTTTAATCACAGTTTCAATTTCAGTGCTTATAATCGGTCTCTATATTTTCTATTTCTTCCTGGTTCAGTCCGGGAAGGTTATGCTTTTCTAAGAATTTCTCGATTTCTTTCAGATTGTCTATTTTATTGGCATATAGTTGCTTGTAGTAATCTCTCATGATTCTTTGTATTTCTGCAGTGTCTGTTGTTACTTCTCCTTTTTCAGTTCTAATTCTGTTGATTTGAGTATTCTCCCTTTTTTTCTTGATGAGTCTGACTAGTGGTTTATCAACTTTGTTTATCTTCTCAAAGAACCAGCCTTTAGTTTTATTGATCTTTGCTATAATTTCCTTCATTTCTTTTTCATTTCTTTCTGATCTGATCTTCATGATTTACTTCCTTCAACTAACTTCAGGGGATTTTTGTTCTTCTTTCTCTTACTGCTTTAGGTGCAAGGTTAGGTTGTTTATTTGAGATGTTTCTTGTTTCTTGAGGTAGAATTTTATTGCTGTAAACTTTCCTCTTAGAACTGCTTTTGCTGCTCCCATAGGTTTTGGGTCATCGTGTTTTTATTGTCATTTGTTCTAGGTTTGTTTTGATTTCCTCTTTGATTTCTTCAGTGATCTCTTGGCTGTTTAGTAGTGTATTGTTTAGCCTCCATGTGTTTGTACTTTTTACAGATTTTTTCCTGTAATTGATATCTAGTCTTATAGCATTGTGGTTGGAAAAGATACTTGATACAATTTCAATTTTCTTAAATTTACCAAGGATTGGTTTGTGACCCAAGATATGATCTATTCTTGAGAAGGTTGCATGAGCACTTGAGAAGAAAGTGTATTCTGTTGTTTTTGGATGGAATGTCCTGTAAAATCAATTAAGTCCATTTTGTTTAATGTGTCATAAAAATATGGAACGCTTCACGAGTTTGTGTGTCATCCTCACACAGGGGCTATTCTAATCTCTTCTGTATCGTTCCAGTTTTAGTATATGTGCTGCCGAAGCAAGCACTCCAAATCTTCTTTATCCATTCTTCCACTGGTGGACACTTAGGTTGCTTCCCTATGTTGGCTATTGTGAATAATGATGCAGTGAACATGCAAGACCAGTTCTTTATAGTTTATGAATTCTTTTTCCATGTAGAGCTTGTTTCAGCCAGCCTCTTCCTAGGGTAGATAATTTAACTTGCTGGAACACCACTAGACCATAAATTCCTTGTGAACATGGATCTATGTTTGAACCATCCATCTGCCTAGAGACTAACACAGTGCATAAAACGTAATGATAGATAGCATTTATAAAATGCTGACTGTATGTCAGGCACTCATTTACACTCTTTACATGCATTAATTTATTTAATCTTCAGAACTTAATGGAATAGGTATTACTATTATCTTTACTTTACAGTTGAGTTAACCTGAAGTTAATCTGAAATACAGAAGGTGATTTGGCCAAACCCATAAAACAAGTATGTTAGGTAACCAAAATATGAACCTAGGCAGCTCTTGAGTTCTACCTTATAGTATCAACTAGTGGAGTTAAGAATTCAGTGTATGTGTGTAGAATTAAATAAACTCCTCTGGAACCTAATAGAATTTCTTTAAAAAATGTAGATAATGTAGATGGGATGAAAACAAAAGTGAAAGAGAAAAGTGTAGAATAATGAAGTTGGAGAGTAGCATCAAAAAAGAATAGGGGATAAGAAACAGTGAAGGAGGAAATTAGCCCAAGTGCAGGATTTCATGGTGCAAATAGGAGAAAAGAATTAAAAGAGCCTGCTTGAGGTGAGGTGTGAAGGAATATTGGAAGAAGATAATATTGAACAGAAAAAAACTGTGAAAACATTATTGGTGTGCTGGGAAAAGTATCACACATTGAAAATTTTAAATAAAAAGGCTTTATTTTTAAATAGCTATGGACTTGTGTTTAGATTATTTCTTCCTGTATTACATTCACCATAATCTCTCAGACTCCCAATCACGGTCCCATGTGAATCAAATCAGACACGTGTTCAGGTAGAGATGCTAGGAGAATTATTTCACTGGACTACAGCTGTTGATGCATTTTACTATCCACTGAGTCTTTATATTGTACAAATCAGAAAAGGAAATGTTCACTGAGGATCCTTTTTGGTGCAGAAATACACTGTCACTCCTCTCCTTGAATACCTTTCCCAGACTCTGTCTCATTACCAGTTTTCCCTTCCCAGTAAATAATCTACCCTAATTATTTCTAACCAGTTTTTGTAGAGATTAGTTGGCCTGAAAGATGGTGGGAAAGCCCTGGTTATCATTCTTGTTGTGTGTTGTCTTGGCTTCCTGAACATACCCAGTTCACAACTCATATTCATTCAACACATATTTGCCCTCTTACATGCTCGTATCACCCACTGACACTAACACCCTTCAAAGGGAGGGGACAGTGCTATTCTAAATTGACTAAAGTAGATTTGGAAGTTTCCCACCCCCCCCGACTTATTTTTCTCCTCTGTTTCTTTCTTTTAGATAATTTGAGGCTTTGTGATGCCTTTTTCCCCTTCTCTGGTTTTAGAAGTTATATATTCTGTTTCATTTCACCTAATGGTTGTCCATTATTTTTAACTTATAAACTTGATTTAACAGAGTTTAGTGTGGATAAGTATCTCAGCCCTTTTCCAGAACAGTACAAAGATTTGGAACTATTTAACTCCTGTCGTGCCCTCCTGACATTCATTATTTTTTTCCAGGCTTTGATATCTACCTTATGTTTATACTTTCCAAATTTATGCATTGTTATTTTTGTTTTAAATGTTGTACCTGTTAAGTTTTAACTGCATGTGATTAGCAAATGCTTTTCCCATTATTTCCTTCTAAATTTAGTCCTTCCTATTGTATCAATTTTCATCTGCTTGAGATACATCCTTTAGTAGTTCTTCCACCAAGCAAATCCCATTAGAGACCTCTCTCAGTCTGTTTCTGAACATGTTTTTAATCTTTGTTTAATACCAAATGATATAAGACATAATTATTTGCTAGTTTTCCCCCAATTTATAATTATATTTTTTTTGTGAAAATCTCCAGATGAGAAGTAAGAACCATTAAAACAGAATGATATTCTGAAAAGAAGCCATGAATTTCAAGTTTTGGAAGAAAGCCATTATTTCAAAGTTAAAACCTAATATAAATATAATTATCTTAATTATATTAATAATTTATATTACCTAATATAAATTATCTTAAAATTAGAAAAAAGAAGAGTGTTTAACTCAATAGCCTTTCAGAATAAGGCATTTAATTAGAAATCATTGCATTATCATGGAGGTCAAACAGTAGAATACTGAAAGTTAATATTGAAAATTATATTTAAAGCAGAGTAGAGAGGTGACACTCTACTCATTACTAGACACTCATTACGTCTATTACCAAATGGTGTTGAAAAAAGTAGATTGAAGTTTGAATACAAGTCCATAGTTTGTAATAGCAACAAGTACAGTGTCCATGTGGTGGTTTGCAGATGAAGCCCACAAATTTAAATGGACTACTTGAAAAATCATTCACGCATATGCTTTACTTTTTAAATTTTTATTTTATATTGGGATAGAGTTGATTTACAATGTTGTGGTAGTTTCAGGTGTACAGCAAAGTGATTCAGTTTTACATATACATATATGTGTTCTTACATATAGATACATTTATCTATTCTTTTTCATATTCTTTTCCCAGCTAAGTTATTACAGAATATTGAGTAGAATTCCCTCCGCTATACAGTCGGTCCTTGTTGTTTACCTATTTTATTTTGAGTGGTGTGTGAATGTTAATCCCAAACCCCTAATTTAGCCCTCCCCCCACACCTTTCCCCTTTGGTAACCACAAGTTTGTTTTCTGTATCTGTGAGTCTGTTTCTGTTTTGTAAATATGTTAATTTGTATCTTTTTTAGATTTCACATATAAGTGATATCATATAATATTTGTCTTTCTCTGTTTGACTTCACTTAGTATGATAATCTCTAGGTCCATCCATGTTGCTGCAAATAGCATTATTTCATTATTTTTTATGGTTGAGTGATATTCCATTGCATAGACGCACCACATCTTCTTTATGCATTCATCTCTCAATGGACATTGAGTTTGTTTCAATGTCTTCACTATTGTAAATAGTGCTGCAATGAACACTGGGGTGCATGTTTCTTTTTGAATTATGGTTTTCTCTGGATATGTGCCTAGAAGTGGGATTGCTGGGTCATATGGTAGTTCTATTATTAGTTTTTTAAGGAACATCCATACTGTTCTCCATAGTGGTTGCACCAATTTACATTCCCACCAACAGTGCAGGAGTGTTCCTTTTTCTCCACACTCTCTCCAGCATTTACTGTTTGTAGACGTTTTGATCATGGCCGTTCTGACCAGTGTAAGGTCATACTTCATTGTAATTTTGATTTGCATTTTTCTAGTAATTAGTGATGTCGAGCACATTTTTATGTGCCTTTTGACCATCTGTATGTCTTCTTTGGAAAAATGTCTGTCTACTTATATCTTCTGCCCATTTTTGATTGGGTTGTTTGTTTTTGTGATATTGAGCTGCGTGACTTGTTTGTGTATTTTGGAGATTAACCCCTTGTCAATCACATCATTTACAAATACTTTCTCCCCTTCTGTAGGTTGTCTTTTCATTTTGTTTATGGTTTCCTTTGCTGTGCAGAAGCTTTTAAGTTTAATTAGGTCCCATTTGTTTATTTTTGTTTTTATTTTCATTACTCTAGGACCTGGATCCAAAAAGATGTTGCTGTGATTTATGTCAAACAGTGTTCTGCCTATGTTTTCCTCCAAGAGTTTTATAGTATCTGGTCTTAAGATTTAGGCCTTTAATCCATTTTTAGTTTATTTCTGAGTATGGTGTTACAGAATGTTCTATGTCATTCTTTTACACGTAGCTGTCCAGTTTTCCCAGCATCACTATTTAAGTGACTGTCTTTTCTCCATTGTATATTCTTGCCCCCTTTGTCATAGATTAATTGACCATAGATGTGTGGGTTTATTTCTGGGCTTTCCTGTTCCATTGGTCTGTAAGTCTGTCTTTATGCCAGTACCATACTCCTGTGATTACTGTAGCTTTATAGTGTAGTCTGAAGTCAGGGGGCTTGATTCCTCCAGCTCCGTTTTGCTTTCTCCAGATTGCTTTGTTATTTGGGGTCTTTTGTGTTTCCATACAAATTCTGATTTTTGTTCTATATCTGCAAAACGTACCATTGGTAATTTGATAGGATTTTCATTGAATCTGTAGATTGCTTTGGGTAGTATAGTCATTTTGACAATATTGATTCTTCCAATCCAAGAACATAGTATATTTTTCCACCTCTTTGTGTCATTTTTGATTTTTTTCATCAGCGTCTTACAGTTTGGGGACTACAGGTCTTTTGCTTCCTTAGGTATGTTTATTCCTAGGTATTTAATGCTTTTTGATACAATGGTAAATGGGATTGTTTCCTTAATTTCTCTTTATGATCTTTTGTTGATAGTGTATAGAAATGCAACAGATTACTGTGTATAAATTTTGTATCCTGCAAATTTACAAATTCATTGATGAGCTCTAGTAGTTTTCTGGTAGCCTCTTTAGAATTTTCTAGAATTTTATGTATAGTATCATGTCATCTGCAAACAATGAAACTTTTACTTGCACTTTTCCAGTTGGATTCCTTTTATTTCTTTTACTTCTCTGATTGCCATCTCTAGAACTTTCAAAACTATGTTGAATAAAAGTGGTGAGAGTGGACATCCTTGTTTTTTCCTGATCTTAGAGGAAATGCTTTCAGCTTTTCACTGTACAGTATGATGTTGGCTGTGGGTTTGTCATATATGGCCTTTATTATGTTGAGGTAGGTTCCCTCTACGCCCACTTTCTGAAGATTTTTTATCATAAATTGGTGTTGAATTTTGTCAAAAGTTTTTCTGCATCTACTGATATGGTCATATAGTTTTTATTCTTCAATTTGTTAATGTGTTGTATCACACTGATTGATTTGCAGAATTGAAAAGTCCTTGCATCCCTGGGATAAATCCCTCTTGATCATGGTGTATGATCCTTTTAATGTATTGTTAGATTTGGTTTGCTAGTATTTTGTTGAGAATTTTTGTGTCTATGTTCATCAGTGATACTGGCCTGTAATTTTCTTTTTCTGTGGTATCTTTGTGTGGTTTTGGTATCAGAGTGATGGTGGCCTCATCAAATGAGTATGAAAGTGTCCCTTCCTCTGCAGTTTTCTGGAATAGCTTCAGAAAGATATATGTTAACTTTTCTCTAAATCTTTGAATGAATTCACCTGTGAAGCTAACTGTTCTTGGCCTTTTGTTTCTTGGAAATATTTAAATCACAGTTTCAATTTAAGTATTTGTCATTGGTCTGTTTATATTTTCTATTTCTTTCCGGTTCAGTCTTGGGACATTGTACTTTTCTAATAATTTGTCCACTTCTTCCAGGTTGTCCATTTTATTGGCATATAGTTCCTTGTAGTAGTCTCTTATGATCCTTTGTATTTCTGTGGTGTCAGTTGTAACTTCTTTTTCATTTCCTATTTTATTTATTTGAGCCCACTCCCTTTCTTTCTTGATGAGTCTGGCTAAAGGTTTATCAATTTTGTTTATCTTCTCAAAGAACCAGCTTTTTGTTTCATTGATCTTTTCTACTGTTTTCTTTGTTTGTTTCTCTTTCATTTATATCTGCTCTGATCTTTATGATTTCTTTCCTTCTACTAACTTTGTGTTTTGTTAGTTCTTTCTCTAATTGCTTAGGTGTAAGTTTAGGTCGTTTATTTGAGATTTTTCTTGTTTCCTGAGGTAAGATAGTATTGCTATAAACTTCCCTCTTAGAACAGCTTTTGCTGCATCCCATAGGTTTTGAATTGTCATGCTTTTATTTTCATTTGTCTCTAGGTATTTTTTTTTATTTCACCTTTGATTTCTTCAGTGATCCATTGGTTGTTTAGTAGCATATTGTTTAGCCTCCAAGTGTTTGTGTGTTTTACACTTTTTTCTCGTAGTTGACTTCTAATATCATAGTGTTGTGGTTGGAAAAGATGGTTGACATGATTTCAATTTTCTTAATTTTCCAAGGCTTGCTTTGTGTCCCAGCATGTGATCCCGCCTGGGGAATTTTCCATGTGCACTTGAAAAGTATGTGTATTCTGCTGCTTTTGGATGGAATGCTCTATAAATATCAATTAAGTCTATTTGGTCTCATGTGTCATTTAAGGCCTGTGTTTCCTTATTAATTTTCTGTCTGGATTATCTGTCCATGGATTACAGGGGTATTACAGGGGCATTACAGTCCCACACTATTAATGTGTTACTGTTAATTTTTCTTTTATGGCTGTTAGCATTTTTTCTTACATATTGAGATGCTCTTATATTGGGTAATATATATTTACAATTTTTGTATCTTCTTTTTGGATTGATCACTTGATCATTATGTCATGTCCTTCTTTGTCTCTTGTAACAGTCTTCATTTTAAAGTCTATTTTGTCTGATATGAATACTGCTACTTCAGCTTTCTTTTGATTTCCATTTGCATGGAATACCTTTTTCCATCCCCTCACTTTCAGTCTGTATTTGTCCCTAAATATGAATTGGATCTCTTGTAGACAACATGTATACGGGTCTTGTTTTGTATCCATTCAGCCAGTCTGTGTCTTTTGGATGGAGCATTTAATCCATTTACATTTAAGGTAATTATCAATATGTATGTTCTTATTGCTATTTTGTTAATTGTTTTGAATTTGTGTTTGTAGGTCTTTTTTCTCCCTTTCCTTTGTTGTTCTTTTGTCTTGCAATTTGATGAATATCTTTAGTGTTGTGTTTGGATTCCTTTGTGTGTGTGTGTGTGTGTGTGTGTGTGTGTATCAATTGTAGATTTTTGGCTTGCTGTTACTATGAGGTTTTGATATAGCAGTATATATATATATATATATATATGATTGTTTTAATTTGCTGGTCTCTTAATTTCAGGTGCCTTTCCAATATCCTGCATTTGTACTCTTCTCTTCTCATGATTTCTGGTTTTGACATCATATTTGTGTGTGGACGATTTGCTACCTTTACTGTATGTTTGCCTTTACTGGTGAGCTTTCCCATTTGTAATTTTCTTGTTTCTAGTCATGGGCTTTTCTTTTCCACCTAGAGACATTCCTTTAGCATTTGTTGTAAAGCTAGTTTGGTGGTGCTGAATTCTCTTAGCATATGCTCCATCGAATCTGAATGACAGCCTTGCTGGATAGAGTATTCTTGGTTGTAGGTATTTCCCTTTCATCACATTAAAAATATTGTGCCACTCCCTTATGGCCTACAGAGTTTCTGCTGAAAAATCAGCTGATAACCTTATGGGGATTCCCTTGTATGTTATTTGTTGCTTTTCTCTTGTTGCTTTTAACAATTTTTCTTTTTCCTTAATTTTCTCAATTTGATTACTATGTGTCTCCATGTGTTCCTCCTTGTTTTCATCCTGCCTGGGACTCTCTGCACTTCCTGGACTTGGGTGACTGTTTCCTTTCCCATGTTAGGGAAGTTTTCAACTATTATCTCTTCAAATATTTTCTCAGAAGCTTTCTCTCTCTCTTCTCCTTCTGGGACTCCTATAATGTGACTGTTGGTGCATTTAATGTTGTTTCAGAGTTCTTTTTAAATGTCTTCATTTCTTTCATTCTTTTATTTTATTCTCTTCTGCAGCAGTGATTTCAACCCTCCTTTCTTCTGCCTCATTTATTCTGTTATTCCTTCTAGTGTATTTTTCATTTCACTTATGGTATTGTTCAATTCCGTTTGTCCTTTACATCTTCTGTTTGTTAAACATTTCTTGTATCTTCTCAGTCTGTGCCTCCATTCTTTTTCTGAGGTCTTGGATCATCTTTACTATCATTACTCTGAATTATTTTTCAGGTAGATTGCCTATCTCCACTTCACTTAGTTCTTCTTCTTGGATTTTACCTTGTTCCTTTTTTGGGAACATATTCCTCTGCCATCTCATTTTGTCAAACTTTCTGTGTTTGTGGTCTATGTTCTGCAGGCTGCAGGATTGTAATTTCTCTTGCTTCTGGTGTCTGATGCCCCCCCTCCCCAGTGGGTGAGGCTCATCTAGAGGCTTGTGCAGGCTTCCTGGTGGGAGGGACTGGTGCCTGCCCAGTGGTGGGTGGAGCTGGGTCTTGTCCCTCTGGTGGACACAGCCATGTTAAGGAGTATGTTTAGAGGCAGCTGTGAACTCAGGAAGACTTTAAGCAGCCTGTCTACTGATAGGTGGGGATGTTCCCATTCTGTTGGTTATTTGGCCTGAGGCATCCCAGCACTGGAGCTTATAAGCTTTTGGGTGGGGCCAGGTCTTGGTGTCAAAATGGCAGCCTCCAGGAGTGCTCATACCAATGAGTGCTCCCCAGTACCTCCACCACCAGTGTCCTTGTCCCCACAGTGAGCCACAGCCGCCCCGCTGCACCTCCCCAGAAGATCCTCCAAGACCAGCAGATAGGTCTGGCCCAGGTTCCTATGAAGTCACTGCTTTTTCCCTGGGTCTTGATGTTCACAAGACTTTTTGTCCTCCTTCCAAGAGTGGAGTTTCTGTTTCCCCCAGTCCTATGGAATTCCTGTGATCAAGCTCCGCTGGCCTTCTAAGCCAAATGCTCTGGGGACTCCTTCTGATGCCAGCCCTTGAGGCTGGGATGCCTGATGTGGGACTTAGAACTCTCACTCCTTTTGGAGATCCTCATAATTATTTTCCATTTTGTGGGTTGTCCATCTAGTGGGTATGGGATTTGATTATATCACATATGCACTCCTCCTACCATCTCGTATGGCTTCTTCATTGTCTTTGGCTATAGGGTATCTTTTTTTGGTAGGTTCCAGTCTTTTTTGTCAATAGTTCTTTGGCAGTTAGTTATGATTTTGGTGTTTTCATGAGAGGAGGTGAGCTCAAGTCCTTCTACTCTGTAATCTGGTCTTCAACCCACACATCTGCTTTAAATAAACATTCAACCTACAGAACATTCACTCCCTTCTCCCTTTGTTGTCACCATGTATGTTCTCTACTCTTTTCTACATATTCAACTCCTACTTTCCATTGAAGGCTCAAGTCCCACTTTCTTTTGAAAGCTCTTCCTCATCAACATAAAGTTCTGTATCTTTTAAAGCACTGATTATTTATTCTGGTCACCAAACACTACATTGTTGACAGATAGCTTTCTGAGTCTTACTTTGCCAATTGAATTTTGAGAACACACTTGAGATTAGAGGCCATGCCCTTTGCTTCTCTGTAACTATCATGGATCTTCCTGTGTCACATCACACATGTGATTCTTATTGCATTTTTAAAAGTAGAGTAGTAAACACTAGCCACTTTGGAAAAAGGAGGACAGAAGGATACAAGTTGATCAGAAGGACATTTTCTGCCCTCATGAACCTACAAAGTGGGTTCTCCACTTGAGGGGGCATATATACATACATACCTAATATAAGTGGAGAATAGTTAATTTTAAGACCATACATGAGCAATTGGACAGTAAGGACATACAAGCCAGTTATCAAAAGAATTTGAAGAATAACATTCCCATAGAATACATTCAGTCAGAGGTTGATCACATAGTCTCTTTTATTTTTTTTAAGATTTTTTAAAATTAATTTACTTTATTTATTTATTTTTGGCTGTGTTGGGTCTTCATTGCTGCATGCGGGCTTTCTCTAGTTGTGGCAAGCAGGGGCTACTCTTCATTGAGATGCACAAGCTTCTTGTTGTGGTGGCTTCTCTCATTGCAGAGCATGGGCTCTAAGCATGTGGGCTTTGGTAGTTTCAGCATGCAGGCTCAGTAGTTGTGGCATACGGGCTTAGTTGCTCCATGGCATGTGGGATCTTCCAGGACCAGGGCTCGAACCCATGACCTCTGCATTGGCAGGCAGATTCTTAGCCACTGCACCACCAGGGAAGCTCGATTACGTAGGTTTTAACGTGTATGTTTTCTAAACGTAAACTGGACCTTTTGCATACAAGCAATCCCTGTGGATAGTGTTGTTTTTGGTTTTCTGGAAAGACCATCTTTTTCCACAGTGTATTCTGAGGGGTATAAATTTAAATACATTGAAGATTTTATTTAAGAAGAGCCTCAAAGTACTCCCTTGAGAAAGGAAGGACCATCAAACAGATGTTAAAATAAGAAGGAGCTTTGTAAATTCCAAATAAGTAGCAGAACTGTTTATGCTAAGTAAGTGAGCTTTTTTGTCCATTATAGACTTATCTTCTGGTATCCTCTGGAAGTAGCCTAACAGATATAAGTATTATTCAGCAAAAATAACAACTACATTTTATGTGGAAAGGATTTGCTGAATTACATCAGGCCTCTTTAAGTAAAGAATATTCAGATTTTTACCTGGTGACATTGATTTCAATAAGGTCCATAAAAGTGTCCTCTATAGGCTAGTTTAATGCCAACAAAAGTGTAGTTATCTTTTTTAAAAAAAGCTTCTCTTCACTCAACAGAATAAATGTTCTGTCATAGCAAGGAGAAAGGCTATACATGAGTTAATTTTGTGTATATAAATTTTGTAAGTACAGATAACATAGCATGTACATTTTCTATGTCATTATTTAAAAAAATTCTTGTCCTGGCAAAACAATCCAGGAAATTAAAGCATGATTATTACTAGGAATTTGTAGTGTCTTGTGTCTAAACAATACCAAAGGACTCATTTCAAATCTGACTTGGAAAATTCAGCAACTCCTGATTTTTGACTTAAGATTTTCAAAAATCTGCCTGGGGATAAAAAAGGTCCATAATAACCAGAAAAAGAGACTACAGGGGCAATTAAGAGAAGTAGAAAAAGTGCCAAGTGTTGAATTTGGTAAAGTCATAACAAGTTAGTCTGTGGCAATAAACAATGTAAAACAGAAATTGTTCCCTCTCCAAGAGATTCCCTTGAAATGAAATACAAGGAAGTGTACCAAGGCATAACTTTGATTTAGTCTTCACTGAAGAAGGAAGAAAATTGCAGGGACCAAAATTAAATAATAACTGTGATATCTCTTTCCTAGCATATTCTCTAATGAAAACGCTATCAAATGTAGGTAGATAGCGAGTGGGAAGCAGCCGCATAGCACAGGGAGATCAGCTCGGTGCTTTGTGACCGCCTGGAGGGGTAGGATAGGGAGGGTGGGAGGGAGGGAGATGCAAGATGGAAGATATATGGGAACATATGTATATGTATAACTGATTCACTTTGTTATAAAGCAGAAACGAAAACACCATTATAAAGCAATTATACTCCAATAAAGATATAAAAAAGAAAGAATTTCAGAAATATGCCCTTAGTTAACATGACTACACATATGTGTGTATATATACAGATTTAAATGTTTATGTATGTATCCACGTGTGTGCGTGTGTGTCTGTGTACAAGTGTGTATGTGCATATACAAATATATGAATATAGTTGTAAATATTACTTCCCATATTCTATAAGTACCACTAGTATAATAAAATAATTTCTGGGGAAAAAAAATTATAATCCATGATTAGGTTTATATACTTAAAATCCCCCCTCAATTAAGAATATATATCTGACATCTATTTTTCTCTATGAATGTATCAATTACAAATGTGAATATGTAGTGGTCTGCCCACACAAAATACTACCAATGGTTTTTGCTACAGAATATACATCTTACTATATTGAAAAGTAATTGCCTATTTTATTTAATATTAAATTTTCTGTCTACTTCTCTAGGTCAATAAATTTAGAATTCCACAAACAAATCTATTTTCTTTTAAACATTCCCTTCATGATTGTATTCCTTTCGGTTATTCTCTACCTACTACACTTTTCCATCTTCAAAATGAAGACTTCTTCAGTCTTTGATTATTTTTTATTATTTGGATCCTCTCTGAACTGTCTTTATTTCCTTTAATATCCAGACTATATTTAGAACCCAGAACTTCAAGTAACAGCCTATTTTATTTATATGTACACCTAGAGGAGAATATTTATATTTCTACTTTGAATAATGCCCAGCTCTTTGTGACATTTTCTGGTTGTATATTAAACATATTACCTACTATGAATAGATAATATCTTCTATAGGACCAGTGATTTTATTGAGTAAAGAACAGATTTCAATTCCCCACTGTTAATTTCCTTCTTTAAAAAAATATATTTTCTAGTAAAAAATATTTTTTTCTCTCTTTACCCCACAAATGCAGTAGTGTTTCTTTTTTGTAAGGTCTTTTTGGGACCAGAAATGTGAAATTAAAATAGACGACCAACGTTGTCCCTCATAACTCCTGCATTCTGTGTGTGTCAAGTGTGGACTCATGTAAAAGTTCATAAAAGTCTAAAGTCCTTTCCCCTTGTCTCTATAAAGACTTGTTTTTCTGTCAACTATGTTACTCTTTGCCCAATAGGTTATATTCAGTAGTTTTATACTTTGCTACAGACCTTGCTAATTTGTAAAATGATAAAGTGAACCTATATTTCCTGTGCTTACTTGGCTAGCTTAGATGAATTAGTTTATACTATGGTAAATTAAAACAAACAAGCAAATAAATAAATATCAGTGGCTTGAAACATCAGCTTCTCAAATTGTAGTATTCTTCATATTAGGTACAGTATGCTAGCTGCTGTCGGAAAGGGCTCCTTAATTTACTGTGTCTCAAACACAATAGATACCTTCCTCTTCCTGTTGAGAGGTCATGAAGTGAAGGAGATAAAGAGGTTGGTAGAATGACCTTCTTCCAACCTGTCATGCAGGAACCCAGTGGGAGGATATGTTTCCATTGGCAACATATCTGCAGAGGCTGCTTTGGGATCAGGTCCACTCCATACAAGAGAAAGTAGAAAATAACAGGGAAGAACAAGGATGGGAGGTTTTAAAGATCCAGTCCTAGAAATGGTACATACCACTTCTAGGTACATTTTATTGGTGAAAACTGTATCATACCTAAATAAAAACAAACACAGAGATACAATTATAAATATAACAACATAACATAAAATATAATGTAATATAATACAATACAGTACAATATAATACAATGTAATATATAATAACAACATAATGACCATACCTAATGACAGGGAAGAAGCCAGGAATGTATGGTGTAATGTGTTTCTGTTACCGAACCAAACTCGTGTCCACTCGCCCGAGTGCATTAAAGCCAATCTGCTGACACTGGGTCGTGGTGAAGGAAAGTGCAGTGTTTACTACAGGTGCCAAGCAAGGAGTCCAGGCAGCTAGTGCTCAAAATGGCCTGAACTCCCTGATGGCTTTCAGGAAGGGGTTTGAAAGCCCCCAGTGGCTTTCAGGAAGGGGGGTTGTGGGATGTGTGATCAGCTCATGGACATTATTCTGACTGGCTGGTGGGGAGGTAATTGGGAGTCAACATCATCAACCTTCTGGTTCCAACCTGTCTGGGGTCTATGTGTTTGTGGGCAGCATGCAGTTAACTTCTCCCACCTGGTGGGGTTTCAGCGTCTGCAGAACAGCTCAAGGACATGGCTCAGAATATTATCTATAGCCCTTGAGTAGAAACTAAAAGTCCTTGACATTGTTTAATGGCTAAACAATTATTATTTTGTCTTGCTTGACTGTTTTCCTTTCTTTCTTCATCTTCTCACTTCTCTGGTTAAACTTATTCTTTGACTAAAGTTTTTCTATACACTGAAGGCTGGCAGAGGACATGGTCGGTGGGGGAGCGGGTCTGTCCTGGGATGGCTCCATAGGGTCCTGCTCAGTTACATTCCCAGGAAGGTGGGAAAAAATATTTTTGTAGAATAGCTGGCAGTCTCTGTCCCATCTATTTTACTCGGTAACATTGTCCCAGCATCAGGAAAGGTGTAGTTGGAAGACACTAGCCACAGGCAGTTTATGGGTAACTATTTCAGGGTCCTCCATGTGCCTGAATATATTCAGCTGCTAACTTCCAGAGCTGTTTGGGGCTCAGGCATAGCTGTGAAATTGTCCTGACCTGGTGCCATCATGGTATCAGCACAGTTTACTGATAAACTTATTCGATAGTAGTCAAGTGTTCACAGCATAAATGTGCCAAAGTGAGAGTGAGAGTTAAAACTATCCTTAATGACCCCCGACCTCCACACTCCCATCAACAACTTACTTGATTTTTCCATAAGTTCTTTTCTTGGAGAAAGGAGGCTGGCCCAGTGTCAGGCTCTTTGGTGATTAAAGTGAATTATCAGATATGATGAATTCTTTTTTTACTGGGGGTTACTATTTTTTTTTCTTCCTTGAACTCCAAATTAATGAGATTTATAACATTAAGTTTATAAAATGCTAAGTTAATGAATTATAATGAGGAATAAGAATATTCCATTGTAAAGCTGCCATTAAGACTGAAAGGGAGAACTCTATGATGAAATTCATGTCATAATTCAAGTGACTAAGGAAAGCAGAGGTTATAAGAGGAAAAATGTTCATGGGAGAAAACTTCCTTTATGCCCATCAGAAGACTCTAGAGGAAAATATTACTTTACTTTGAAATTAGCTCATGGCTCTATTCAGAAAAAGCAGATCTTGATTTGTGAGTTTACTCTAAGCCCAAGAATTTCTATTTGAAAACTGATCAGTACTGAAAAAATGGCTCGACGTAAGACAACTGCCACTCGTGTCTATGTGTGGTTATGAAAGCAGGTGCATTACCAAGTTCTGCCTCTCAGAACATGGTGACCCTCCTATTTTTGGAGCTTTTCAACCCTATTTTCATGCTTCTTCACCTCAGCCTGTCCCCACACCAGATACCTGGTTTCACCTGGTAGCCGGGCTTCCTCAAGGGAATGTTTTACCAGAACCCTCTACTCACCCACACACCCCCTGCTGTCACTACTTCTCTGCCTGGTAGCAGTGCCGCAAAGGCTTGTTCCTGCAGGCAGTCAAATGCCAAAAATGGCAGAGTGATCTACTGATATTACAACTGCTTCTTCTGTGCCCTGTTAGTGTGAAAAGTAACTGCTGACACAGGAATTTCCGGCATTCTGCTTTCAGTGCGAGATTTTATTGTGGTTGTATCTTCCCTGTCCCTTGATTATGACATATATCTGTTGGATAAGGTTGCCTTTATGTGAAGAAATGTGTTGATTTGTACATTACTAATATAATGAAATGACTTATATCCATGAACTATATGTAGAAATGTGTGGGAAAAAGAGTTAATAATAGCTACCATTGTTTACTTTTACATGCCATTAAATTATTGAAGTATGTTACCTAAGTTAATCCTCCCAAAGATGGTTTCTGGATTTTTATACTTGTTTTACAAATGAGAAGACAATTTTTCAAATTTGTGCAAGTTGCACAAGCTCACCCGGTAACTCCTAAGTAGGAGACAAGCTTAGATCACAGGTCTTTCCAGGGCTGACACCCATTGTGTTAATAACAACTAGTCTAACTTTTTTATTTTATTGAAGTACAGTTGATTTATAATGTGTTAATTTCTGCTGTACAGCAAAGTGATTCAGATATATATATATACATATATATATATATATATATGTATGTATATATATATATATATATATATTTCCCTTTTCATATTCTCTTCCATTATGGTTTATGACAGGGTATTGAAAATAGTTCCCTGTGCTATACAATAGGACCTTGTTGTTTATCCATTCTATATATACTAGTCTGCATCTGTGAATCCCAAACTCTCAACCCTTCCCTCCCCTTCCACCACCCCCTTGGCAACCACAGTCTGTTCTCTAGTCTGTGAGTCTGTTTTTGTTTTGTAGATATGTTCATTTACATAGTATTTTAGATTCCACATATAAGCGATGTCATTTGATACTTGTCTTTCTCTGTCTGACTTACTTAGTTTGATAATCTCTAGGTCCATCCACGTTGCTGCAAATGACATTATTTCATTCTTTTTTTATGGCTGAGTAATATTCCATTGTATATATATACCACTTCTTCTTTATCCATTCATCTGTTGATGGACATTTAGGTTGCTTCCGTGTCTTGGCTATTGTAAATAGTGCCACAATGAACCCTGGGGTACATGTATTTTTTTGAATTAGAGTTTTCTCCAGATACATGCCCAGGAGTGGGATTGCTGGGTCATATGGTAGTTCTATTTTTAGTTTTCTAAGGATCCTTTGTACTCTCCATAGTGGCTGCACCAATTTACAGTCCCACCAGAAGTGCAAGAGGGTTCCCTTTTCTCCACACCCTCTCCAGCGTTTATTGTTTGTAGACTTTTTAATGTTGGCTATTCTGACTTGTGTGAGGTGGTACCTCCTTGTAACTTTGATTAGCATTTCTCTAATAATTAGCGAAGTTGAACACCTTTTCATGTGCCTCTTGACCACCTGTATGCCTTCTTTGGAGAAATGTCTCTTTAGGTCTTTGCCCATTTTTTGATTGGGTTGTTTGTTTGTTATTGAGTTGTATGAGCTCTTTCTATATTTTGGAAAGTAAGCCCTTGTTGGTCTCATAATTTGCAAATATTTTCTCTCAGTCAGTAGGTTGTCTTTTTGTGTCATTTTCAACTAGTTTATCTTGACTTCAAATACATATTTTCACGTTGACTCTCAACATGAAGTGAGCAAACTAGAAACATTTTATATTTTGAAGGAAATTTAGAGATCCCTTTATCTAAAGCAGTTATTTTATGGAGACCCAGAGAAATGAAATTCCCTTATTTCAGGGTAAGTTAATTGTCAGCAGCACAGCACAGACAAGAACTAGAGTGAATATTCTTGCCACTATGACATGTAGCCTCGATGACTCACTGAACTCTTTCAAACCTGGTCCTTTCAGCATCTTAGTGGAAAGACTCTAAGCTTAATAACAACATACTAATTGGTAATATTATATCATTAAGTTTACACTCTGAATGCAAGAGCCTCATAAATAAGGTTAAATAAGATAATTCATGAAAATAGTAACCTGACTCAGACTTTCAAGAAGAGCATAGAATAAAAACAAGAGGAAAAACCAACAAATATGCACTCTTCCTTGATCACATCCCAGATTAGAGCATGTTCATATCCCCACACAGAGAGAACCACTGAGAAAGACACTCTCAGCAGAGACCCCTGCACTTGAGAAAGACACCCACACTGAGAAACAGCATTGCTGCTCATTTAGTCTTTGTTGTCATGAGCTGGGGAACTAACCACCTTATTCCACCTCAAGACTGATCACCGTGGGCTTTAAGAGGATGCTGCATGCCACCATTATCATGGCACGTGCTCTGAACAATATTTTTTTTCCATCCACGGTGATTGACTTGTGTGGTTCTGTCCTTCTGACCAAGGGCATGAATTTTCAAGACAGCTGGCCAGGGTTTGGGATGTATTCTGCAGCTGTGACAGGGTCAAGGTACATGTCCATATGGGGAAGACCTCATGCTCTCAACTTAATTAGCTTCAAGCCTCACACACTAAGCCAAATGGACATAGAGCACTCCCATGAAGCCCTGCGCATCTATGCACATCACTCATACTCAACTATAGACAAGACAGATGCTCTTTGCATATGCAAACCACTGTTATATATCCTATAAAGAGTTTTTGAGACCACTGCAAGTTAACCCCTGAAGAGAAAATGCAGGGACAGATCAATCCAACCAAATCTTCTTCATGGAACATGATCAGATTAAAAACATTCAGTAAATGAAATACTTGCCAAAAGAAAGATCAAGCATAATGTTAGAGAATTCCTTTTCCCACCAATATTTTGTTAATGTGATTGTTCAGCTTAGGGTCACTGATTCTAAACGCGTCGATACTCATTTCCGAGTCTCCAGCATCCTTGAAGCTAAGACACATTCCTTCCTGAACCTGTCTGTGAGACTTTGAGACAGCCTATGTGATTGAGTTAGAATTCAGCCTTTGACTAGCTACAGGTAGGCAGATCCCAACTGCTCTGTGCTTTGATTTCAACAGCTTAAAATGGAAGACTCAGGCTTGCTCATAACTCAGATACCCCAATTTCTCAATGTCTCAAACTTTACAACCTACGTTTTCCTTTACTGTGCTATCAGTAGACAAAGCTCCTCCCAGACTATTCACCCAAAGAATAAACCTGTGTCTGTACTACGACCTTTAAGGCTCTGCATGAACTACTCGCTCCCTGATTACGTCTCTGTCTTGGTTTCCTACTTCTCTCCTCCTTGTTTTCCGTGTCTCTCTGGCCTCCTTGCTTTCCCTCCTGCACACCAGGCACCCTCCAGAACCGCCTTTGCACTGATTGGAACGGTCTCCCTCTAGATGCCTGTGGGACTTGCCCCCTCGTTTCTGTTAGAAGTTTCTCCTTCATCACCTTCTCGGGGGGCATTCTCTGTCACCCTTCAGAGGAAATATTAATCCTTTCCCCCACACTGACTCCCCATCTCCCTTCTCCCGCTTTCTTTATTCTCCTTAACATTTACTGCCCGAACACTGTATTACTTTTCCTAACTATCAGGATTATTACATATTCCTGCCCACCATGCAAGCTCTGTTGGGGAAGGATTTGTGTCTGTTTCATTTACTGCTACATCTAATCCAATGCCTGGCATAGAGCAAGTAGTCATTAAATGTTTGTTGAATGAATGAATGAAGCTAATGTCTTGTTAACATTCCTGTCTAGGGGCCCTTGTCCATATATTTCTGTTACCTTAAATAGTTTGGCTAGTTGGTTATATTTCATATTTGAAAGGGCCCAACCAAAGCAAATGCATTTTATTTTTGTTCTTTAAAGGTGGCCTTTGGGAGTGAGGAAAGAGTAATCGTATTTCTTTTCAAGCTCATCTTATTCTTATTTGTCCAAAAGACATGCATTATTCCACACTTGATACGCCAAAATGGATTTATCTGGTGGAGGCATTGCTTCTTGTAGCTTCCAAAGCTAGCACCAGAGAGAAATCTTGGAAAGATAGTGTTTAAATTCAGGTCCCAATTGTGACTCTCCTGAATGCAAATTGAGTGTGAATTTATTAGAAACCATCAGTGGGATAAATGTTGTCCTATTATGTAAATCTGTATCTTTAATCTGAAGTGTTGACAGTGAATCGCTTTCCAGAATACCTAATCTGTGATTCTGTAATTAGGTGAGCAGGTGATTAATTACAGGTGCAGTTAGTGACTTGCTCCTCATCACAAGAACACAAACAGCTAATTCCTTGTATCCAAAGTCACTCAGAGGGGCATTTGTGTTGGCTATACAGTTTTTAAACCTACAAGTGTGTTAAGTGCCTGAATTCATAAGCAGAACTAGGTATGTGTTTTTGTCTTATAAATATCGAAGTTGACCCTTCACAACTGAGACACATTTAAGGTATTTTCAGTGACACATTTATATTGATTTTATATAGTATTCTCTACAATAGTATCTGCTTGAATATCTAGACAGCTGGTGGAGCAGGTAGAGAAATTGGGTTTATATCTATATTTTAATACTATACTGTGATACTATATGAAAAGTCTAAGTAGATTTTAAAGGGGGCCATTTATATCTCTCTGGCTAAACTGAGGGTCCTGGAGCTGCACTGAGGCACTTATTTTCTAATATATATTTAAGCCACAGTTTTAAGGAAAAGATGATAAAACAAACTTAGATGCTGAGCTTGGCATCATAACCAACAATATATAGCCCTAGAAGTGAATTCTGGGTGAAGTATACCCCCAGATATTGAAAAAACTATCACTAAAATGTAGGAAACCCAAGAAAACAGCCCAAAGTTAGATTTTCAATTATAAACTCTGTGAAAAAGTAGATGTTTACAGAAGCCAGAAAGTGTAGCATGGAGACAGAGAGAAGAACATTATAAAGTTGTCCTTCAAGACTCACCCTTCTCCCTGCTTCTAAACACGTAGCCTTGTGGTCCAGGGAATTGTACGGGGTATTTTGTCAAGGTTGATAACCCTAAAGACTTAAAGACACACAAACAGATGGAGTAATACGGGGAAAGGGAGGTTGGGGGAATTTTTTTTTAAAGGCCAAGAAGGATTATAGAAAAATAAGATGAAAAGTAAATGGAGAGAACAATGAAAGAGAGAGAAGTTGGCACTTTGCATCCAAATGTAACTGTGTTTCACAGAAAGGGAAAGCTCTTTTCAGTGATGGAGAACACCATAGCCTTATCCTAAAGAAGAATTAGTAAAGTTTAAGAAACGAGGGACATTTCAAGTGGAATCCACCAGACAAAGATCATTTGACTTATCTCAGACTGCCACCCCCAGAAAACTGCAACCTTAGAATTCAGTAGGAATAACTTAAACTACCTTAGAGACGTCGTAAAAGCCAACCTCTTTGCGTATTCATTGTCTCCCTATGAGGTCAATGCTGGGGTTTAACGGCAGCTCCTACTTTTCATGTGATGGTGAGAGACCTGCTCTTATAATCAACAGTTGCAGTAGGAGATGTGATTCGACCCCTGGTCTTTGGTTTTTGAATCCATCTTCCATTTTTCTACCAGAATATTTTCTCTTTCTTTTGGTTCCCCACTTGCTCCTTAGATAAAGTGCAGGTTCCTCAGCGTGGTTTAGGAGGCTCCAGGGTCCAGCCTGGTCTCCATCACGCTCTGTCCTCCTCCTGCACCTGCCCTATTGTCCCAGCAGTCAGCAGGTTATTGTTTTCCAACCAACACACTGACACACCTTGCTTCCTGCTGCTCCGTTTGCTGAGTCTCTCCATGCGTTTCGTCTGGGCCTGGCAAATTCAGGTCACAACTTCAGCCCATCCCTCTGTATGCTCAGAGCACCTCATAGTGACCAATTATTTAGCACACAGTGCGTGATAACGAGCTTCTGTGTTATGGGCAGTCTCCGCCCTAGAGGGCAGGGCTAAAGGTCAAAGACATGCACTTCAAGTCGATATCCCCAGCAGCCAGCACAGCGCCTGGCTCATATTAGATGCCCACTGTCTGTTGAGCTGGACTGAACGGTGTATGTGAGTCGGCCACAGTCTTCATCCGTCCATCCATCCACTCATTCAGACAACAAGTATTGGATTTCATCGCACTTATAAGGCCCTTGCTCCTTGCTGAGATAGCATATTCTCATAAGTAAAGAATGACCAGCTTAAAGGTTTTAAAATTGTAGTAGCTTTGACAGTTTCAAAGGGATCAACTGAACAGAGAACACTGAAAATGCATTTTGCCTTCATCTGGTTGTTTAAGTAGCACTGAAACCCTTGATAGTCTTTACAAGTGTTCTGAAATCTAAGAGCTGATTTTTTAAGTTGCATTTGAGAGCTAATTCTCATGTAGCTAATAACCTAATGTGACAAATTGCCCTCCTGTGGAAGGATGTGTCCAGTATATATAAGAAGGGAGAAAGGAATAAACTGAATATTTCACACCTTGGCAATGTTGCCCTTCTAGACACATCTCCCAAAATACTGCCTCTATTAACTTTCGGACAAGAAAAACATCTACATTTTGGTGTCGGCCACCAAGCAGGTGGTGTGGGCTCTTTCCATCTGCCAAAATAGAAATAACCGTTTGCTATGTTTTGTTTGACTACAAGAAATCAAGTTTTCAACTTCCAAGAAAATATGAAATTTGACATTAGGCCATCATGTACCTCAATGTATAATACCTTTTGCCCTTTGTCAAGGTACATTATAAATTCTATATTATTACAAAATTTAAGCTGATAGGATTTTTAAAGGATTATTAGATGCAGGAATAAATTGAATCTTCACAGCATAGGGAGTTAAGAACAGCCAGCTCCCCCATCCATCCCAATCAGTCTACTGCTGTTACCTCACATGGGAGCTGTTTCTAAAGCAGAGGCTAAGTACGAAAAATCTCTATCAGCTAAAAAAATTCTTCATAGGACAATCTGTTTCTAAAAACTGCAACAATTTCAACTGCTTCTGAGAGGAGGAAGACGTAGTTAAGTAAAATGGAGAAAGCTTTGTTTCTTCATTTGGAAGCTGCAAATGAGAGAAATCGCATGACAGTAATTATTTGAATGCCGATATTTGGCCAAAACCTTAAAGAAAATTAGTCTTTTTCACTGATTTGGCAATATGACACTGTCTATATAGGTCCTTATGTTTCTTATATATATATTTAATGAAAGTCAAAAAATATAACTGTAATTGGGAGACATTAGTATTGTTTTATATATGCTGATTGATTTAATTTAAAAATATTTAATTGAGACTTACTGTCAATTAAACACCAAAATATTGTACTTGTCTTTCACAGAAATGGTAAGCTCCTTTTCAACAAGTTATTATTATTCGAGGTGTTGGTTAAGAAGATGGGCATTTTCTGTACCCTCAAATTAATGAACAAGATGATTTCAGAAAATGGCAATCTGTGAAGGAAAGAAAACAGGATAGTGTGATAAAGAACAGTTGGGTTAGCAGAGAGGCTGGGGGAAGGGAGCGGGGGATGAGACAGCAGCTCAGGACAAGCCACTGTGAGGAGGGATGTATTAGTTGAGAAAACAGAGTTTTATCTGACATCAGATCATGCACAGTCTTTAGGACATTGTAAGGAGTTTGGTTATTTTCTAAAAGCAACGAGGGTCTTCCCCGGTGGCACAGTGGTTAAGAATCCTCCTGCCAATGCAAGGGACACAGGTTCAAGGCCCGGTCCCAGAAGATCCCACATGTGGCAGAGCAACTAAGCCCGTGTGTCACAACTACGGAGCCTGTGCTCTAGAGCCCACGAGCCACAACTGCTGAGGCCCTCGTGTCTGGACCCCGTGCTCTGCAATGAGAGAAGCCACGAGAATGAGAAGCCCATGCACCGAGGCAAAGAATGGCCCCCACTCGCCACAACTAGAGAAAGCCTGTACGCAGCAACGAAGACCCAACACAGCCAAAAATAAATATATAAAACAAACAAATAAATAAATAAATTTATATTAAAAAAATAAAAGCCATGAGAAGTCATATGGGGCCCTTTAGCTAAAGGAACAACATGATTGATTTAAATTTATTTTCTGTTAAGGTTCTTCTGTGTGTGTGTGTGTGTGTGTGTATGTGCATTCTTTTTATTATTATTGAGGTATAGTTGATTTACAAGTTTCAGGTGTACAACATAGTGATTCACAATTTTTTAAGGTTATACTCCATTTATAGTTATTATAAAATATTGGCTATATATCCCCGTGCTGTACAATATATCCTCGTAGCTTATTTATATTAGACATAATAGTTTGTATCTCTTAATCCCATACCCCTATCTTGCCCCTCCTCCTTTCCCTCTCCCCACTGGTAACCACTAGTTTTTTCTCCATATCTATGAATCTATTGTTTTTTGTTATATTCATTAGTTTGTTTTATTTGTTAGTTTCTCTATATAAGTGATATCATACAGTATTTGTCTTTCTCTGTCTGACTTATTTCACTTAGCATAACACCCTGTAAGTCCATCCATGTTGTTGCAAATGGCAACAGTTCATTCTTTTTTATGGCTGAGTAATATTCCATTATATATATATATATATATATATATATATATATATATATATAGAGAGAGAGAGAGAGAGAGAGAGAGAGATCACATCTTCTTTGCCCATTCATCTCTTGATGGACACTTAGGTTGCTTCCATATCTTGACTATTACAAATAGTGCTGCTATGAATACTGGGGTGCATGTATTTTTTCAAATTAATGTTTTCATTTTCTTCAGATACATACCCAGGGGTGGGATTGCTTAGTTTTCTGAGGAACCTCCATACTGTTCTCCATAGTGGCTGCACCAATTTGCATTCCCACCAAGAGTGTAGAAGGGTTCCCTTTTCTCCACATCCTCACCAACAGGGGTTCTTTAGCTAAAGAAAAAACATGATTGGTTTAATTTTTGAAAGATCTCTCAGATTGCTGTGTGGACAATGGATTGTAAAGAGACAAAAGTGGAAATAGGAAGACCAGTGTTGCTAAGAAAATACGTGGCTAATTTTCAACTTTTGTCAAAGCTACGCACTCCAGAGAGAAATCCTCCCGAGAAGATCCCCTTTTCCCATCCATGATTTTGGATATTTCTATGTGAGGAATTGATGGTTGGAGTGGTGACAGCCACCCTGTGACCATGAGGAAACCCCAAGTGTATCACAGGATAACTGGATTCTGGCAATCATTGAGATGCTGAATTCTCCAACCAGAGAACTACCTATATCTGGAGTTCTTTTTAAGTATACTTTATTAACAAATTTCTCTTGTCTGGGCCTCTTTGGCCTGGTGCTTTGTTACTTGGAGTAGAATCATCCTGTCCGAAATACTCTCCCAGATCATTCCATTTTTTCAACAAATAGTAATTGGATCTCTTTAATGCCATCTTCTGCCTAATCTTATCATACAAGTAAAATAGGTATGAACCCTAATAGCATTTATGATGCTTTTATTATTCACTATTTATTTCTATGATTCCTCCTTACTATTAGGTTGACAAAAAAGTTTGTCCAGGTTTTTCCAAAAACCTGAACAAACTTTTTGGCCAAACCAATATATTGTAAATAATTTGAAGACAGGGATTGGTTTTTATTTCTTTCTCCCCTTACCCCTCCATAATACCTAATAAAGTTCCTTGGGTACAAAATGAACTTGATGAATGTTTATTGAACTGTTAAAAGAGCTTTGGATAATTGAATCTTCCTTCTCCCATCTCTCATATCTCTAATTCCATGTAACCTAAGATAATTAAACATAGACTGAAAAACACACATTACATTAAGTATTCATTTTCTCACCCTCAGCTAAAGTTCAGTCAAAGAAAGCAATACAAACAAGGCTTGAGCAGTTGCAAGGTAAATGTAATAGATGTGTGTTGCTCTAATTCAAAGACATTCCAGCTAAGAATTATGCCTCACTTGAATTAAATACAGCTTCATAAAAATAGTAAAAGAAAAATAAAATTTATTTTGAATTTACATTGCTAATAAACTTTTCTTATTGATACTACTAATTGGAGGATCTTATGGGGGAAGAAGTATCCCTGTCTATAAGTCTTCCAGCATCACTAAAGTATTGTGACAGCTTTCCCTGAAAACTGCTTGAAGACATCATTTTTTTTGTTCATTTGATTCCACTCAGCTTTTTCTCATCTGCTTCAAAGTGAACATAAGAGCACTTTTCAGAGTGAGCTGCTTTTCTCCCAACTCCAAAGTAAAGAATACCATAATGCAGACTATAATATCATTTGATTAACACAATTTTTCAATCTTTTTGAAGATTCAAATAAGGCAGAACCGAACTCCTAACTCCAGTTTTCTTGCAGCATTGTTCATCTTCTCTCATTTCTCTCGGGTTCCAAGCCCCTTCCTCTCTGCTATGTCTTGTGAAATTATTCTCCAGTTTCAAGTGAGGGAAACTGAGAAAGTATCGCTTTAGTCTAATGTCTGAAGTTCCAAAATGTCCTTTGGATTTCTATAGCACATCTGAAAGTAGACACTCATAAGTGACTAGACCTCAGCTCCTTCTAATGCATCTCCTTTCATTGTTCCTGAAATTTTTTCCATAATTTTCTAACCCACTTTTAAGTTCCATGTTCTAATAAAAGTCTCTCATCATTTAGTAGAATGTAGAGGTTCTAAAGTAAAATGAACAGCCTTCCCTTACATGCCACCAGCATTTTAACCATGGTCATAATTATTATGGACAGACTATAATTGTTTTTTTTTTAATTTTTTTGTGTTTTATTTTCTTACCTCAAGTCCTAGTAGACTTGATTATAGTTAACAACTTGTTCAAAAAACATGGATTAAAAACTTGTTATATGCCAGGTACCTGGAATGGAAAGGTAAGTATAAATGAGTCCTGGTTCAATGGGTCCTTGCTCTATTTGGGGAGAGAAATGAACAAGCAGACCAACCAGGTCCAGCTGGTTGCCAAGCAGATAGTAGATATTTATTATGTAAATATTTAGGAAGCACAGGAAGGAGTGAGAAAGGGCTATGATTTTTTTTCTTTTTTTTTTTTTTTTGTGGTATGCGGGCCTCTCACTGCTGTAGCCTCTCCCGTTGCGGAGCACAGGCTCCGGATGCGCAGGCTCAGTGGCCATGGCTCACGGGCCCAGCCGCTCCATGGTATGTGAGATCTTCCCAGACCGGGGCACGAACCCATGTCCCCTGCATCAGCAGGCGGTCTCTCAACCACTGCACCACCATGGAAACCCAAAGGGCTATGTTTGAGTAGACAGATTTTTTCAAAGAGTCCCAGGGATTCTATCTCTATTCATTCTCTTAATAATCTCAGCCAGTCTTGTGGTTTTAAATATTGTGTATTAACTGATGACTTCCAGATTTGTACCTCCAGCATCAACTGCTCCTCTGAATGTCTCGTATATCTGATTTCCACTTGGACATCTCCACTTTGATAGCTTTTCTACTTTACAAACTTAACAATACAAACCCACAATTTTGAACATTTGTCTCAAACCTACAATTTACACATTCTCCTCATCTCAGTAAAAGACAACTCTATTGTTCAAATTGCTCAGACCAGAAAAGCTGACTCCTTTTCTTTCCCACTCTATATCAAATCATTTAGAAATACTGTCAGCCCTGTCTTTAAACAGAGACTTATGAATCCCACTGCTGTCATCATGGCTCAAGCTTCCATGATCAGTGGTCTAGACCCCAGGTTATTGAGATGGGTTTCTAACTACTCCGAACGGGCTTATTGATTCCACCCAGGCCTGTGTAGTCTATTCTCAACACATCAGCCTAAGTGACCTACTGAAATGTTAGTTAACCATGCCATTCCCTCTGCTCAACACCCTTCCACTGCCCCCCATCCCAAGCAGAGAAAACCCCAAATTCCTCCCAATATGTTATGTGACCCTTCTTAATATTTGCCCTCCATTCTCTCTCTGGCTTCCTCTCCTGCTACCTGCTCCTTAAGTCAGTCTACTCCAGCTGTTCAGGTCTCCTTACCATTGCCCCAACATGGCAGACATCTCCTACCTCAGGACCTTTGCACTTGACTTGCTTATTTCCAATCATGGCATTCTCCTACCCAAACCAGAAACCACCTCCCTTTCCTGCATCAGGAATCTGCTCCAATGTTATCTTTCAGTGCCAGCCTCCCTAATTATTGTATTTAATATCATAACACCCTCCCTCTACTACCACCAGGTTCTTTATACACTTCCTGATTTATTGTATGCTATTTTGAATAATCATCTAGAATAACTCTTTGTTTTCAAGTATTTCCTTTTAGGCTGTCTCCTCCAATCCCCAACTAGAATGTAAGCTCCAAAGCAGTACATTTTGTCTGTTGGTTTGTTTGCTTTTTCTTCCACTGCTATATTTATAATGCCTGGAATATTTCCAGGCATATAATAAGCTTTCAGTAAACATGAATGAGTGAGCAAGTATCTATGCCAGAGAGAGGGAAGAGGCCTCGGAACTTGAGAGAACATAGGAACTGCTCAAGGAACTGTAAATGCATGTTCTGCCTGTGTGACCGATGGCTCCATGTGCAAAGGCTATAGTAAGAATCATGCCAAATCGTGACTCTGAAAGTTATCCATGTGATCTTAGGCAACTGACTTTACCTCTATGAAACTTATTTTCCTCAGTTTTAAAATAGGAATAATAATACTATAGATTTCACAGGGTTTGGTTAGGAGATTCTCATGTGATATGACCTAGAGAGTGGCCAGATATGTAGTCTGCATTCAAGTGGTATCTATCATGACTCTAATAATTATTAATTAATGAAATAATGTATACAATTTACTTAGCATTGTTTGCATCAGCTAAAAAGACAGTCAGTGGCTTCTAAAACTTCTTCGGCTGCAGGTGCTGCTGCCGAAATTTGATGGGGAGGAGAATTCTTAGGGATGAATGACATAGGATGAGAGAACAAAGGTTAAAAAAAAGCCATAGAAAGGGTCTTGTGGGCTTAACTAAGGATTTTAGACTTTCTCCTATAAAGCAGTGGTTCTAAATTTGAAAGTGTGTCAGGGGACTTCCCTGATGGTCCAGTGGCTAAGACTTTGCCTTCAAATGCAGGGGTTGTGGGTTCAATTCCTGGTCGGGTAGATAAGATCCCACATGCCTCGGGGACAAAAAACCAAAACATAAAACAGAAACAATATGATAACAAATTCAGTAAAGACTTTTCAAATGGTTCAAAAAAAAAAAACTTAAAAAAAAAAAGAAAGTGCATCAGGATCACTTGGAGGACTTGTTATAAACACTGATTGCTGGCCTCCACCCCCAAAGTTTCTGTTTCAATAGGTCTGGAATAGACCCTCGAATTTTCTAAGCAACAAATATTTATTCAGTTTTTGTAGGTCAAGAATCCAAGTGAGGATTGCACCCAAGTGTCAGCTAGGGCTGTGGTCTTATTGGAAAGCTTGACTGAAGGAGAAACTGCTTCTTTTTTTCCAAGGCTTCCTTCCCATTTTTCTCAGTTGAAATATAGCTAATTTACAATGTTATATTAGCTTCAGGTGTACAATGTAGTCATGCAGTATTTTTGCAGATTATACTCCATTATAGGTTATTACAAGATAATGGGTATAATTCCCTGTGTTATACAATATATCCTTGTTGCTTGCCTATTTTACACATAGTAGTTTGTATCTGTTAATCCCATACCCCTAATTTGCCCCTCCTTCTCTCACTCTCCCCTTTGGTAACCACAAGTTTGTTCCCTCTATCTGTGAATCTCTTTCTGTTTTGCATATATATACATTCATTTGTATTATTTTTATGTTCTACATATAAGTGATATCATACAGTATTTGTCTTTCTCTGACTTATTTCAGTAAGCATAAGACACTGTAGGTCTATCCTCATTGTTGCAGACGAAAGAATTTCATTCTTTATATGGCTGAGTAGTATTCCATTGTTCATTTCTTAATCCATTTGGGCTTCCCTGGTGGCACAGTGGTTGAGAATCTGCCTGCTAATGCAGGGGACACGGGTTCAAGCCCTGGTCTGGGAGGATCCCACATGCCGCGGAGCAACTAGGCCCATGAGCCACAACTACTGAGCCTGTGTGTCTGGAGCCTGTGCTCCTCAACAAAAGAGGCCGCGATAGTGAGAGGGCCACGCACCATGATTAAGAATGGCCCCCACTCGCCCCAACTAGAGAGGGCCCTCGCAGAGAAACGAAGACCCAACACAGCAAAAATAAATAAATTAATTAATTAATTCCTACCCCCAACATCTTAAAAAAAAAAAAAATTCATCTGTTGATGGGCAATTAGGTAGCTTCCATGTCTTGACTGTTGTAAATATTGCTGCTATGAACATTGGGGTGCATGTATCTTTTCAAATTAGTGTTTTCATTTTGGGGAGGATATATATACCCAGGAGTGGGATTGCTGGATCATATGGTAGTTCTGTTTACTTTTTTTTTTTTTTTGAGGTACGCGGGCCTCTCACTGTTGTGGCCTCTCCCATTGCGGAGCACAGGCTCCCGACGCACAGGCTCAGTGGCCATGGCTCACGGACCTAGCCACTCTGGGGCATTTGGGATCTTCCCGGACCGGGGCACGAACTGCTGTCCCCTGCATCGGCAGGCGGACTCTCAACCAACTGCACCACCAAGAAAGCTCTGTTTTTTTTTTTCTTTTGAGGAAGGTTAATAATGTTTTCCATAGTGGCTGCACCAATATACATTCTCACCAAGAGTATACAAGTGTTCTCTTTTCTCCACATCTTCTCCAACATTTGTTATTTGTAGGCTCTTTGATGATGGTCATTTCAACATGTGTGAGGTGATATCTCGTTGTTCTGACTTGCATTTCTCTAATAATTAACAATGCTGAGCATCTTTTAATGTGCCTGTTAGCCATCTGTATATCTTCTCTGGAAAAATATCTGTTCAGGTCTTCAGCCCATTTTTTGATTGGGTTATTTTTTAGCTGAAGACCTTCCTCCATTCTTTGCCATGTAGACTCTTCACAGGGCAACTCACAACATGGCAACTGGCTTTCCTCAGAGACAGCAAGCAGGAGAGCAAGAGAGAAGCCCGAAAATAAAAGCCACAATCTTTTTGGAACCTAATCTTGGTGGTGGCATCCCATTATATCTGTCATATTTTGTTTGGTAGAAATAAGTCACTAAATCCAGCCATACTCAGTGGAAGGGTGTGAATACCAGGAGGTGGGAGTCTTTGGTGGCCAAGGTGATTACGATGGCAATGGTCTGGAGACCATAGTCTGAGAACCATTGCTGTAGATAATTTTAAGCAAGTGAGTGACAGGGAGGGATGCAGCATGGAGAGGAGGTGAAAATGGAGGTGAGACTTTTGAAAGCTATTGCAGTAATCTACATGATAAGTGTTATGTTTATATAATTAATATTCTTTTACGTTTTGAAAATTAACTCTTTTTTAATCAACATATTTAACAATTTTGCCTCCAATTTTTGGTCTAAACTTCCTCTATAAATGAGATATTTGAAAATAACTTTCAAGGTTATATAAAAAGATCTGTGTGGAGTTAAATTTCATTAAGGGTTTCAGTACAATTTGGTCCCCTTATTTACCACTAAAGATGTATTTAAATTGAGAGAGGGTTCAGGCTGGACTATTGGAAAAGGTACTTTAGGCTTGGCCACTAAGAACATTCTAAGATAAAGGCAATTGACAGTTCTAAATACATAAGTACAGACATTCAACATACCTTTCTCTCTCTGAAAACTTAGACTAGGCTGCAAATTAATAATATATTCAAGGACACAATAGCTGTTAAAGTTGCTAAGAAAATGAACATAAAAAATAGAGCAACATTTCATAAAATGAAAGGAAAATTATTTTAATTTAAAGGTAGAAACAAATGGCTTTAAAAGTGTGGGAGATTCATAAGTAGACAGCCTGCCTCACCCCATCAGCTGTTCCCATCCCATCTCCCGGAGTCATGGACATCCAGTCTCAACGGCAGTTTCCATATTCTTTTGCTGCAGCAGCAGGGGGCAGCTTAGCCCCCCTGGCTGAGGGTTCTGTTTCCTTGGCTTGCTTATTGTAAGTCAATTCACTTGCCTCAGTCTGCTCTCACTTCCTGGTCACTGATTTCGGCTGCCATTTAGTTCAACATGTTATCCATTTTCTTAATCATCTCCAAAAGAGAGAAGGGGACAGAGATGCCCTAACCATTACCCATCACATCAGCCCACGACAGCTTAAAGTCACGGGTTCCATGGACAGCGGCCCAAGTGTAGGTGTTTTCCTTGGCACTATTTCAGCCATAGTGACAATAATGGAAAAGTTAGCGCATGCATCGAGAAGTATATCAAAGCCCTGATTCTTTATCTTAATCAAGCAATGGCTTTCTGCCTGCACTGCAACCAGCCACCCCCCATATTGCCACAAGATAAATAAGTAATGCTCGACAAAGTACAAATGTATGCAATTTGGAAAAGGTTCCCCATGACCCAGAAAATCAGCAAGTGAAACCATGCAAATCATATGAAAAGAAATTAAAAGAGGCAGAGACAAGATGCGTTTTTAGTTTGACCTTACAAACGCTGAACAATTCACTTCAGGAATGGTAGGTAGAACCACTGCTTTGAAGCGACCCAAAGCCCAGGTGAAATAGATGCCCATCACCTAGATTGCCTGAGGATAGATTAAGAGGCCACTTGAATGGGTAAATATTGCATAACACGTTCAGTAAGAGTGAGAAAATATGGCATTATTTGAGTGAGTAAGTAAGTTTAAGAGCAAATATTGCATTATGTGAGCTGTTTCTAGTTTCAAACCTGACTTCTTCTAATTCCTCCTAAATTCTAGAGCAGTTTTCCTAATAGCCTAAGGAGACAACTTCCAGGTATGACCCTGTTCCTCCTTCAGTATTACCTGCCTCTCTTAAAGGCAGAATCATCCATGTGGTTGTGAGATCTTTGAAGGTGCAAGTTATGTCTGATTTAGCTCTGTATCTCTAGTATTTTTTCCCAAAGTAGAAAGGAGGCAATCAGGTGTAATCACATATCCAGACATTGAAATGATTCCATGAACTACCTGGAGAAATGAATTCATTATTTTGTAACTTACAAACTTTAGGTTAGGGTAAGATTCTTCTCTCAAAGCAAAATCTTGTCATTAATGGATGAGAAAGCACCAGCTCGGAGGCCTGTATAGATGTGTTTATTGTCAGGTCAGGTAACCACTCAGAACAAGTCACCATGTGACAGGTCACCACTCAAGGGATAAATCAAGATATTTATTCCATGAAACAAGCATTAATCAAGAACTTCTTGTGGGCAAGTCACTGTTAGAAGATAGACGAATAAGACACAGTCCGTGAACTCTGGAAATATCTATTTAACGGGGAAGCATAGTACTTATCACAATTATAATTAGAAAATTTTCCATTTTCTGTTTCTTCTTTTAGTTTCAAAGCTCTCTGAGCACTAGAACTTTCTATCAATATTATCTAGCAGTTATCACAGTGCCTGGAATATATAAGTCATCCACAGGTCCTTGTAGAATGAATGAGTCCTTCTAATACCAAGTGGAGAGTGGTCCCAGTCCATGTCCATCGTCCTCCTCCCTTGGGCCCTTATCTCTGCCTGGACCCTTGAGAGTCTCCTCACGCATCACTCAAATCTCCTGCAAGCCTTCTTTCTCACTGCCACTAGAGGGACCTTTCTAAAACCACACCTGATCCTGCTTCAAATCCTGAATGTCACCTCCAGCAGATAACAGTGGTCCTTCATTTTGGTCAAGAAGATCCTTTTAAGACTCTGAGGAAAGCCATGGGTCATTTTCCCACTTAAAATGCACCTACAGCACAAGATTCTGTACCCAGTTTCTAGGTGTCTGTGATCTTCCTGAAGCCCATTTCTTAAGCCTGATAGAGGTCTAGGAACTCTACCTTAAGAGTCCCAAGATAAAATGCAAACTGTTTAGTAGGACACAAGCTATTTGTCACTTCTGTGTCATCTTCTGGCACTACCCTCACCCCCAGCAGTCATACCCCTAACCTCACTTTGCACACCAACCATACCATGCTCTCCTGGACTCCATGTATCTTCCTGGAGTTGGTGCTGTCATCTCATAACCCTGTCCCTTGTCTGCTTGGTGAACTTTAATCACCGTTCAAAAACAAGCTCACCTTTCACCTGTTCTGGGGAGCCTCCTTCAATAGGCTCTAATAAAAATCATCCCTTATTTCCTTGGGTTACCTGTGGTTCTTTCTCATACCTCTGAGGTTGTTTGTCCTACTATATTATAATCATCATTACTTACATGTCACTCCTCTAAACTCTAGAAGTATTACTAATACCACTACTAAAAATGGCTAGTATTTAATCCAAGCTTATAATTGCATAAGGCCCTGTTCTAACCATTTTATATATATATATATATATATATATATATATATATATATATATATAATATTTTAATTATTAAAAAAAATTTAGCACCTTGATGCTTTATTTTAAACAGAGTTGAAATGAAATATGTATTACATCCCTTACTTCCCTAAGGAGCAGCCATTAGGTTTTTTATTTTAATTATTATTTTTTATTGGCATATATTTGATTTACAATGTTGTGTTAGTTTCTGCTCTATGGCAAAGTGAATCAGCCATACATATACATATATCCACTCTCTTCTAGACTCCATTTCCATATAGGTCATTACAGAACTCTGAATAGAGTTCCCTGTGCTATACAGCAGGTTCTTATTAGTTATCTTTTATATACAGTAGTGTGTTATATAACATAATTTAAATCTCACAAAAGTCTATGAAGTAGGTATTATTTTTATCTATATTTTATAGTTGAAAAAGCCAAGGCATAGAGAAGTTAAATTTTAATTCCTTGAGTTAAGAAGTTCATCTGAAAACATGTTTATTAAAATGAACTGATTCAAAATACAGTATTAGAAACATCAGCAAATTGTTGAAATGATACTTATAATAGCTGCCAGTTGCTGAGCACTGACTACTCTCACTGCACTTGGAAATTTATGTTATCAGTAATAGTAATCATCCTTCAGTAAGGCACATTTTAGTTCCCCCCTTTAACAGTGGGGGAGAGTTAACTCCTTGATAGAGTGTTTCCTATGAAATCTGAATACAGAATACAGAACAGGTGAGCTTGGGAAGACTTCTAGGAGGGCTGGTCTGTGGGTGAAGATGATGAAAACAGAAGTTTTGGCAGGTTCTGTAGCTTGGAGAAAGGACGTTAAATAGGGAAGATCACTTGGCCTCTCAGATTCTCACAATGAGGAAGACCCTGGTGCAGTCACATAGTCTCACCCTCTAAGATCACATAGTCTCACTCTGAGCTTTGTAGATTCACAGCCTTGAGTATTAGTGCTTCTAAGGTTCATCAGTTTTTAGATTTATTTGGCTTAAAATCATCAGAAACCAATATATAAAAATTAAAGTGATACTTTATTAATTCATCATCCATTCCCTGATAAGTACATTCATGCCTTGTTGTCATATCTGCATGAGAAGTTACATCATTACTAAAAGATTGCCAGAAGCACAGAGATCAGAGCTCTGGCAGATGGTGAGACAATTTTCCAACAAATGTTGAGTACCTCTATATGCCACTCACTGCACTGAGGAATACAACAGTGATCAAAAAGGGACAAAGATCCTATGCTCACAGATATTAAATACCAGGGTTACATCATTAGGTCCTATATGCCTATTATTCCATCTGTGTTATAGAGACAACCCCATCATGTGCTGATAGTGATGGCAAGCAACCCTCTTGTGAGCAGTCCAGTCAGCTCTCGGTCAGTGTTTTCTCCCTGACTCCCTTCTCTACCAAGGCTCTGTCACTGACAACAAGTTCACTGTATATTTAAGAAATTCTTTCTTGTCAGTTAACCTATGGCAAAGGAGGCAAGAATACACAATGCAGAAAAAGACAGTCTCTTCAATAAGTGGTGCTGAGAAAACTGGACAGCTACATGTACAAGAATGAAATTAGAACACTCCCTAACATCATACACAAAAATAAACTCAAAATGGATTAAAGCCCTAAATGTAAGACTGGATATCATAAAACTCCTAGAAGAAAACCTAGGCAGAACACTCTTTGACATAAATCGCAGCAATATTTTTTTTTGGATCTGTCTCTTAAAGCAAAGGAAATAAAAGGAAAAATAAACAAATGAGACCTAATTAAACTTAAAAGCTTTTGCACAACAAAGGAAACCATCTATAAAACGAAAAGATAACCTACTGAATGGGAGAAAATATTTGCAAATGATATGACCAATAAGGGATTAATATCCAAAATATATGAACAGCTCATACAACTCAACATCAAAAGAACAAACTGATTAGAAAATGGGCAGAAGACACGAATAGACATTTTTCCAAAGAGGACATGCAGATGGCCAATAGGCACATGAAAAGATGCTCAACATCACTAATCATCAGGGGAATTCAAATCAAATCCACAGTGAGATATCACCTCACACCTGTCAGAATAGCTGTCATCAAAAAGAAGACAAATAACAAATGTGGGCAAGGATGTGGAGAAAAGGGAACCCTTGTACACTGTTGGTGGGAATGTAAATTGATGCAGCCACAGTAGAAAACAGTATGGAGGTTCCTCAAAAAACAAAAAAAATGGACTACCATAAGATCCAGCAGTTCTACTCCAGTGTATGTATCCGAAAAAAACCCCAAAAAACTAATTTGAAAAGATACATGAACCCCAATGTTCATAGCAGCATTATTTACAATAGACAAGATATGGAAGCAACCTACGTGTCCATCAACAGATGAATGGATAAAGAGGATGTGGTTTATATACACAATGGAAAACTATTCAACTGTAAAAAGAATGAAAATGTTGCCCTTTGCAACAACATGGGTGGACTTGGAGGGTGTTATGCTAAGTGAAGTAAGTCAGACAGAGAAAGACAAATACTGCATGACACCACTTATATGTGGAATGTAAAAAATACAACAAACTAGTGAATAAAACAAAAAAAGAAGCAAGCTCACATATTTAGAGAACAAATTAGTGGTTACCCATGGGGAGAGGGAAGGAGAGAGGGGCACCATAGGAGCAGGGGATTAACAGTTACAAATAATTATGTATAAAATAAGCTACAAGGATATATTGTACAACATGGGGAATATAGCTAATATTTTTAGTAACTATAAAAGGAATATAACCTTTAAAAACTGTACATCACTATATTTTATATATATAAGTTACATAATATTGTATATCGGCTATACTTCAATAAAAATATATATGTTAAAAAAAGAAATTCTTGAGTGTTGTTTATTCTAACAATTAGAGTATACTAAAGTCTTATTCTGTTGACATTCTCTCTTTTTTTTTTTTTGCATATCTTCTCTGTTCTGTTGCATGTTTATTTAGAGTTTCACTCTCAGAGAGGAGGTTTCTGGTCCTGTGCATCACTTACAGAGAGCAGCTTGAGTAGAACTATGTTTCTGTACATGTCTTCACATTGGCAAACAGATAATTGTGTCTATAGCTTATAATACAAAGAGGATGGGTTGAAAATGTAGCTTGGGGCCAAATCAGGAGGATTTTGAGGACCAGTATGTGGAGTAGGAACTTTATTCTCTATTTGGTAGAAAGTCATTGCAGATTTTAGAACAAGAAGTGACATACTCAGATATGAATTTTTAGAAGGTACAAATTTTAAGTACAAAAATTCAGAAAAAGAAATAAACTTTCTTTCTCTAAAGCTGATCCTCATTTTCATTCCATACCTCTATCCTTCCAGTGCATACAAGTTAATCCCAATTGGTTTAGGATCGTCCACTGTTTCTTCCTGGATTTCCTTGCCAAACAGTTAAATTTAGTAATTTGGGTTTTTCTGGTTGTTTTCTCCAATTTTAAGTAATGTCTTCCCTGGCTAGGAGGATAATACATTTCCCAGATATGTTTGTGAATATTAGAACAGAAAGGATATGTATGTATTCCTGAAGAGAGCACAATACAATAACCAGATCCCAGAGTTTTTCTGCTCCCCAGCAAGTACAGAAGCTGCACCATGGAAATGGCTGGGCAGCCTGTACTGGAGCCGGGCAGAGGATCTAAGTCAATCTCTAGAGTTCTTAGTTGCCAGTGCAAGGAGCAGGGGAGCCTAGCTCTGAGATGGGTAAAGTTCTTAGGCAACCTCAATGAGGTTCCCACAGTAATGGAACTTTTTCTTTGTGTTCAAGAAGGGCTCTGAGAAATAACTGGGTGGGAGTTGGATTTAGAGTGACCTTGCAGTCCAGAGTGAGGGACGATGCACGATCTGCTCATATTAAAGATTATTTACATCCCTGGAGCATGGATGCAGAATCAAGGCTCATATTACAAATTAATTTTAAGAAAATTAAAGAAATTTGACATCCTCTATACCTATGTAGCCTGAAATTCTGACTTGCTGCATAGTTTAGAATCAAATAAACTACAACCCAGTGACTATGAAGGAAAATTGTTTAATCAATGGAAATTAAGAGTATGCCACCAAGTAGATGAGGACAGGGCAAGAGCCAAGTTCGTTTCCACCAGTTAAAAAGCAGTGTCAGGAAATATGTCTGTAGTTATCTGAATTATTAAATGTGGAACTAAAAGCAGAATTCTAGCACGGGTGAACAAAATCTATGGAGAAGCAACAAAGAGACTTAAATGACTAGTTAATGTTGGGGTATACAAATTACCCAAATATTCACTATCTGAGTACCCAAGTTTTGATGATGATGATGGAGAACCAAAGGTCACTTGAAGGAAAACACTCTCCAATGAAGTAATATTCTATAAAACTAGTCCCCATTAAAACAACCTACCCAATTCACAGTAACATTTATGCACGCCAGTTCAATCAAAGCCTTTTATTAGTCAGTCTCTCACTGACTATGACTCACATTAAATGTCCAACTTAAAATTTCATTTTGATGCAAATCAATTGCAGAATGAAATTCCAAATTTTGCAAGATCTGATTTCATGAAGTTTCTGTAAGTAAGTTGGTAGAATTACTCATATCGTACCAGAATTATTGGCAGAATTCCACTTTGCTCTATCTTAGTTTTCTATCGGAAAAAATCAGCATTTGATTCAGTCTACAGTGGTTATAAGAACTGATGCCTTGTTGAATTATAAACTAAATTTATTAAAATAAGCATATCATAAATTAATTATTTACTCTAAGATAACATCTCAATTTAACTTGTTACTATTGTTTCTGTTTTGCAATATTTACCATAAAAATTTAATATGTTTCAAAGGGATTCACTCTCAGTGGCTTTTTCTAATAATGTAATTTTTACCTGCTATACTAAATAAAACAGAGGGAACTGTATGCAGGCAAAAAGACAGTTCCTCTGTAGCCATCTTGTCTAGGGGACAAATATACATTAAAAGGAAGCAAATGGTGTTGCGGGGAAACGAGATCAGATGGGTAGATTGGGAAAAAAGTATAAATCCTCATTATACAATTTTACAACTGACTACTAGAAATGCAGCTTATTTTGAGATACATCAACCACATTTAGCAAGTATCTAGGTTTTCTTAGCATATACAATGTGCTCAATGTAACATCTACTAGAGTTTACTAAGCCTTATTTTCTTTGCCTATTTCTCTTATTTATTTGAAATTTATGTTGTACAATGCTGTCACCTATCGTAAAACACAAGTGTGCTATAAATAAAATAAATCAAATGCAATAAGTATTAAGGACCTTGCAAGTTGAATCTGCTGCTGATGATTGTTTTGACCTTAAATATAAAGATTTGGGGAATATATAAAGAAGGATAATATTCTGTAACTACTGGTTTCCAGTTTAAAGCTCGGGAAGATTTAACCTTGTCTAATGCAGTGGCTCATGAACGTTTTCCTGGCAGCTATGGCCTGGTTAGATGATAGTTTACAGCCTGACCTTGGGCTAGATTATCCTGCACAGCCTCTGTTCTGTCTTAGCAGCCCTGGGGTCCTTGGCTGGCTAAATGCAGAAAAACTTAGAATTGACTAGAAGGCTCTCTGGTGCACTCCTGAAAGCTAATAATTCCACCAAGACATCAGCTCAAGGAGACCATTCAGGCTTCAGGGAGTGCGGCAATTTCTAAGTGCCAATGAGGGGAGGTTGACCCAAAGGAGAAGCTTTGGATGGATTTTCCTTACCCTGCTCTTAAGGGACCCCAGAACATTTTACTAGGATTTTAGACTGAATTGCTTTGAGACACTCAAAAGTAATTTTCCCAATTTTTATAATAAGGCCAAGTCTATAACTTTTTCCCTTGAACCATTTTCAGTTCAAGTGTATGTAGAAAATAAAGCATTTTGCTGAAAAGCCTCTAGATCTAAATTATTTGAATGATGTGGATTCTTACCTGCATACTTTTAGCTTTCATAGGAAGTGGTTTTTTTTTTTTTCTTTATGACCCCTAACTGGTATTTCATCACTTTCAAAAGTCTCTTGGGACCCTTGCTTTTCCTTTAGCACTCACTCTTGAACTTCTCAGCCTTTCTTCAAGAGTAGGCCTATCAGTCTCCCCCTTTTATACCCCCTACAGCAGCACTTATTTATTCTCTCATCCTCAGATATTTTGTTAAAGTCCTACAGCAGCCAAGGAATTAAGGGGAGATAGAAAGATTTAGAAGAAAAACTTCTACCCAGAAAAGAAAGCATGAAGTCTGTAAAGGTGTTAAACCATGTAAAGAATCCATTGTAGTACATAGCAAATGGTGTTCCCTGCCATAAACCTGCACAGGTAAAGTCGTATTCAAAGAAGGGGGAAGAAAGTTGGAAAGGTATCATGGTACCACTTTATGGAAGACATGGCCTTTTGGCACAAGAGCTTGAAAAGTGAGTAGGGGGTGGGATTTGGGTACGGAACTAGAGCGTGTCAGCTGCAAGTCGTTCAGGTTTGCTTGAAGGTAGAGGAAGTCCAGGTGGAGAGCTTGAGCAAGGCGGTGTCTTAGAAGACAATCTAAAACCATTTTGATGAGTGTCGTCTAACTGAAATATAATATGAGCCTCCTATGTAATTTGTAATTTTCTAGTAGTCACATTCAAAAGTAAAAAAAAGTAATAATAAAATTAATTTAAATCATATCTTTCATTTAACCCAGTAGATCTAAAATATTAACATTTAATATGCAATCAATATAAAAATTTTTGAGGAGATAGTTACATTCTCTTTTACATAGTAAGTCTTTGAAATCCAGTGTGTGTTTTACACTCACAGCCCATGTCAATCCCTACGAGCTAACTCTCAAAAACTGTATAATCCCATGTAGTTGGTGGCTCCCTTATTGGACAGTGCAGTTCTTAACTTGAGCTGATTTTAGTTAATAAGGACAAGAACTAAAGAAAAAAGAAACTGAAGAAAACGAGGAGATACCATGTATTTTGCTCAACATGTATTTGTATGATTTGGGCTGAGAAACACATGCAGTCCCCAAAATGACCTGCCCACCTTCTCCTCCTCCTCCTCTGGGTAACTGTTCTCCTTGTTCATCCGAGATCCATACCTCCTAGCCACAGTCCCTTTGCTTAGGGCCACAGCGGCTTAACTTCTGGTTCTAGAAAGGTGCATATGACTTAGCCCCAGGCTAATGCATTCAATTCCTTCCCCTGGAAGTAGTTGTTGGTTGTGACCAATGAAGTTGGAGGAGACACTTTCTGGGCTGTATAGGAAAGGTGCTTCCTCTCTCTATTGATAAAGCAACCTGAGATACGTCTCCCTCTCTCTCTGTCTCTCTGTCTCTCTCTCTCTGGATGTGAACAAAAGAATGCTAAACAGTATCTTGTAACTACTCGGGAGCAACGCTGAAGAAAAAGTAGAGAGAACCCTATGTTACATCAAGAAGCCTGTTCTAACTCTGTATCCTATGGGAGAGATTGCTACCCTATATCCATTTTCTTCTTTTTCCACAGTAATGGATCTCGATGTTTGATTCTGGCACATTGCCATGCAGAATTAACACTCCATTTCCTGGCCCCCTTTGAAGAGAGGTGTGGTCATAGGACTATATCTGGCCAGTGAGTTGCAAGCAGAAGTGTTCTGTATGACTTGCTGGAGGTCTCATACTTCATGGCTTGAGTTATTAGCTGCTTTCTCGACCATGCTGTGACCTTGAGGTTGGAGATTGTGTGCTGAGGATTAGCAGAGGACAGATTGGAGCTTGAGTTCCTAGTAAGGTCGTGGGGCCTCCATATCATTTTTAACCACATTCCTTTTATATGAGAGAGGGATAAATGTCTCTTTTCCTTCAACTACTGGTATTTTGAGTTATTTATATTATAGAACAGATACATCTCTATTTAATCATGCCCTTCCCCTGGTGAGCAGCAGTGACCTACACAGACAAGATCCACTAAAGGGGGAAGGAAAGGTAATAAACAAGTAAACAAGTGGAAGAGAGACTTTCCAGGAGAGAAGGGCTGCTCTGTGCAGTCAGGGAGGTCTCCTTGGGGAGCTGTGGCCTGCAGGACAGCACAAGAGGCTCGAGATGGAAACAGGAAGAATGGCAGTGCACCTGGAGTACACAGAGGACATACAGAAACAGGAGTTCCCAGGCAGGGCCAGGCCAGATCGGGCCCCCTAGGCCAGGAGACCAATTCACATTCTTTCCTAAGGGACTGGGAAGCCACTAAGTAAGTTTTTAAACAGGAGACTAAATGGCCTAGTTTTGTAATTAGCTTTTTGTTTATTTATTATTTACATTTTGATGGATCACTCAGTGTATAAGACAAGAGTAAGAAAATTATTTGCAGTTGAAAGTGAAGACTGGTGTTGGCTTAGACTAAGATAGTAGCACTGGAGATGAAGTTGGACACGTGTATTTTCTTTTTTTGGGGGGGTATTTATTTATATATATATATAGTTTTATTTTTTTATTGAAGTATAGTTGATTTACAATGTTGTGTTAGTTTCAGATGTACAGCAAAATGATTCAGTTATACATATATATATATATATATATATATATATATATATATATATATACATATTCTTTCTCAGATTCTTTTCCTTTATAGGTTATTACAAAATATTGAGTAGAGTTCTCTGTGCTATACAGTAGGTCCTTGCTGTTTATCTATTTTATACATAGTAGTGTGTATATGTTAATCCCAAACTCCTAATTTATCCCTCTCCTGCCTGCCTTTCCCCTTTGGTAACCATAAGTTTGTGGACACTTTTATTTTCATACAATGAAAGCATTAGGTAAACAGAAGAGATATTCCAATAGTTCATTAATCTTGTAGCATTGATTTTTTTTCTATGTGATTTAAGTCATTACTACTCTTTGTCGTTACCCAGCAGAGAGTAGGACCTGGAATGAGTGGGAGAAATACTGAATAGATAATGGCCAGTGGATAAAGAAGGTCAGGGAATGGAACAGTGTGTGAATCCACACTGCTAGGAGAAAGCCTGAGAATACAGGGAAAATGAAACCATGCTGGGAGTACCCAAAGGGTTTTGTGACCAGGATGGAAAAAGTGTAATGCAGAAGGTAAGGATGGACATGGGAAAATGGGAATCTGTTAACTTCCAAGTTCTATCTAAGCCCTTCTTGGCAGAAAATAATTTAGCTGATATGCTGAAGATTCCAGAGAACTAGAGAAAGGGATTTTCTGTCACTTACTGATAAATATTAAAACTCTCATTATTTTATTTTATTTTATTTTATTTTATTTTTACAGGTGAGAGTTGATTTATTCAGTAGAGAGTACCCTAGAAGTCATCTTCAAGTAAATCATCTTTTCTTTTTTTATTTATTTTTTTTATTTTTTTTTATTTTTTTTTATTTTTTGCTTTATAACAAATTTAATCAGTTATACATATACATATGTTCCCATATCCCCTCCCTTTTGCGTCTCCCTCCCACCTTCCCTATCCCACCCCTCCAGGTGGTCACAAAGCACCGAGCTGATCTCCCTGTGCTATGCGGCTGCTTCCCACTAGCTATCTACAGTACGTTTGGTAGTGTATATATGTCCATGCCGCTCTTTCACTTTGTCACAGCTTACCCTTCCCCCTCCCCATATCCTCAAGTCCATTCTCTAGTAGGTCTGTGTCTTTATTCCTGTTTTACCTCTATGTTCTTCATGACATTTTTTTTACTTAAATTCCATATATATGTGTCAGCATACAGTATTTGTCTTTCTCTTTCTGACTTACTTCACTCTGTATGACAGACTCTAGGTCCATCCACCTCATTACAAATAGCTCACTTGCATTTCTTTTTATGGCTGAGTAATATTCCATTGTATATATGTGCCACATCTTCTTTATCCATTCATCCGATGATGGACACTTAGGTTGTTTCCATCTCTGGGCTATTGTAAATAGGGCTGCTATGAACATTTTGGTACATGTCTCTTTTTGAATTATGGTTTTCTCAGGGTATATGCCGAGTAGTGGGATTGCTGGGTCATATGGTAGTTCTATTTGTAGTTTTTTAAGGAACCTCCATACCGTTCTCCATAGTGGCTGTACCAATTCACATTCCCACCAGCAGTGCAAGAGTGTTCCCTTTTTTCCACACCCTCTCCAGCATTTATTGTTTCTAGATTTTTTGATGATGGCCATTCTGACTGGTGTGAGATGATATCTCATTGTAGTTTTGATTTGCATTTCTCTAATGAGTAAAGATGTTGAGCATCCTTTCATGTGTTTGTTGGCAGACTGTATATCTTCTGTGGAGAAATGTCTATTTAGGTCTTCTGCCCATTTTTTGATTGGTTTGTTTGTTTTTTTGTTATTGAGCTGCATGAGCTGCTTATAAATTTTGGAGATTAATCCTTTGTCAGTTACTTCATTTGCAAATATTTTCTCCCATTCTGAGGGTTGTCTTTTGGTCTTGTTTATGGTTTCCTTTGCTGTGCAAAAGCTTTTAAGTTTCATTAGGTCCCATGTGTTTATTTTTGTCTTTATTTCCATTTCTCTAGGAGGTGGGTCAAAAAGGATCTTGCTGTGATTTATGTCATAGAGTGTTCTGCCTATGTTTTCCTCTAAGAGTTTGATAGTGTCTGGCCTTACATTTAGGTCTTTAATCCATTTTGAGCTTATTTTTGTGTATGGTGTTAGGGAGTGATCTAATCTCATACTTTTACATGTCCCTATCCAGTTTTCCCAGCACCACTTATTGAAGAGACTGTCCTTTCTCCACTGTACATTCCTGCCTCCTTTATCAAAGATAAGGTGACCATATGTGTGTGGGTTTATCTCTGGGCTTTCTATCCTGTTCCATTGATCTATCTTTCTGTTTTTGTGCCAGTACCATACTGTCTTGATTACTGTAGCTTTGTAGTATAGTCTGAAGTCAGGGAGCCTGATTCCTCCAGCTCCATTTTTCGTTCTCAAGATTGCTTTGGCTATTTGGGGTCTTTTGTGTTTCCATACAAATTGTGAAATTTTTTGCTCTAGTTCTGTGAAAAATGCCAGTGGTAGTTTGATAGGGATTGCATTGAATCCGTAGATTGCTTTGGGTAGTAGAGTCATTTTCACAATGTTGATTCTTCCAATCCAAGAACATGGTACATCTCTCCATCTATTTGTATCATCTTTAATTTCTTTCATCAGTGTCTTATGATTTTCTGCATACAGGTCTTTTGTCTCCTTAGGTAGGTTTATTGCTAGATATTTTATTCTTTTGGTTGCAATGGTAAATGGGAGTGTTTCCTTGATTTCACTTTCAGATTTTTCATCATTAGTATATAGGAATGCCAGAGATTTCTGTGTATTAATTTTGTATCCTGCAACTTTACCAAATTCATTGATTAGCTCTAGTAGTTTTCTGGTAGCATCTTTAGGATTCTCTATGTATAGTATCATGTCATCTGCAAACAGTGACAGCTTTACTTCCTCTTTTCCAATTTGGATTCCTTTTATTTCCTTTTCTTCTCTGATTGCTGTGGCTAAAACTTCCAAAACTAGGTTGAATAAGAGTGGTGAGAATGGGTAACCTTGTCTTGTTCCTGGTCTTAGTGGAAATGGTTTCAGTTTTTCACCATTGAGGACGATGCTGGCTGTGGGTTTGTCATATATGGCCTTTATTATGTTGAGGAAAGTTCCCTCTATGCCTACTTTCTGCAGGGTTTTTATCATAAATGGGTGTTGAATTTTGTCGAAAGCTTTCTCTGCATCTATTGAGATGATCATATGGTTTTTCTCCTTCAATTTGTTAATATGGTGTATCACGTTGATTGATTTGTGTATATTGAAGAATCCTTGCATTCCTGGAATAAACCCCACTTGATCATGGTGTATGATCCTTTTAATGTGCTGTTGGATTCTGTTTGCTAGTATTTTGTTGAGGATTTTTGCATCTATGTTCATCAGTGATATTGGCCTGTAGTTTTTGTTCTTTGTGACATCCTTGTCTGGTTTTGGTATCAAGGTGATGGTGGCCTCGTAGAATGAGTTTGGGAGTGTTTCTCCCTCTGCTATATTTTGGAAGAGTTTGAGAAGGATAGGTGTTAGCTCTTCTCTAAATGCTTGATAGAATTCACCTGTGAAGCCATCTGGTCCTGGGCTTTTGTTTGTTGGAAGATTTTTTATCACAGTTTCAATTTCAGTGCTTGTGATTGGTCTGTTCATATTTTCTATTTCTTCCTGATTCAGTCTTGGCAGGTTGTGCATTTCTAAGAATTTGTCCATTTCTTCCAGGTTATTCATTTTATTGGCATAGAGTTGCTTGTAGTAATCTCTCATGATCTTTTGTATTTCTGCAGTGTCAGTTGTTACTTCTTCCTTTTTATTACTAATTCTATTGATTTGAGTCTTCTCCCTTTTTTTTTTAATGAGTCTGGCTAATGGTTTATCAATTTTGTTTATCTTCTCAAAGAACCAGCTTTTAGTTTCATTGATCTTTGCTATCGTTTCCTTCTTTTCTTTTTCATTTATTTCTGATCTGATTTTTATGATTTCTTTCCTTCTGCTAACTTTGGGATGTTTTTGTTCTTCTTTCTCTAATTGCTTTAGGTGCAAGGTTAGGTTGTTTATTCAAGATGTTTCCTGTTTCTTAAGGTGGGATTGTATTGCTATAAACTTCCCTCTTTGAACAGCTTTTGCTGCATCCCATAGGTTTTGGGTTGTCGCGTCTCCATTGTCATTTGTTTCTAGGTATTTTTTAATTTCCTCTTTGATTTCTTCAGTGATCACTTTGTTATTAAGTAGTGTATTGTTTAGCCTCCATGTGTTTGTATTTTTTACAGCTCTTTTCCTGTAATTGATATCTAGTCTCATAGCATTGTGGTCGGAAAAGATACTTGATACAATTTCAATTTTCTTAAATTTACCAAGGCTTGATTTGTGACCCAAGATATGATCTATCCTGGAGAATGTTCCATGAGCACTTGAGAAAAATGTGTATTCTGTTGTTTTTGGATGGAATGTCCTATAAATATCAATTAAGTCCATCTTGTTTAATGTATCATTTAAAGCTTGTGTTTCCTTATTTATTTTCATTTTGGATGATCTGTCCATTGGTGCAAGTGGGGTGTTTAAGTCCCCTACTATAATTGTGTTACTGTCGATTTCTCCTTTTATGGCTGTTAGTATTTGCCTTATGTATTGAGGTGCTCCTATGTTGGGTGCATAAATATTTACAATTGTTATATCTTTTTCTTGGATCGATCCCTTGATCATTATGTAGTGTCCTTCTTTGTCTCTTCTAGTAGTCTTTATTTTAAAGTCTATTTTGTCTGATATGAGAATTGCTACTCCAGCTTTCTTTTGGTTTCCAGTTGCATGGAATATCTTTTTCCATCCCCTTACTTTCAGTCTGTATGTGTCTCTAGGTCTGAAGTGGGTCTCTTGTAGACAGCATATATATGGGTCTTGTTTTTGTATCCATTCAGCCAATCTTTGTCTTTTGGTGGGAGCATTTAGTCCATTTACATTTAAGGTAATTATCGATATGTATGTTCCTATTCCCATTTTCTTAATTGTTTTGGGTTTGTTATTGTAGGTCTTTTCCTTCTGTTGTTTGTCTTGCCTAGAGAAGTTCCTTTAGCATTTGTTGTAAAGCTGGTTTGGTGGTGCTGAACTCTCTCAGCTTTTGCTTGTCTGTAAACGTTTTAATTTCTCCATCAAATCTGAATGAGATCCTTGCTGGGTAGAGTAATCTTGGTTGCAGGCTTTTCTCCTTCATCACTTTAATTATGTCCTGCCACTCCCTTCTGGCTTGTAGAGTTTCTGCTGAGAGATCAGCTGTTATCCTGATGGGGATTCCCTTGTGTGTTATTTGTTGTTTTTGCCTTGCTGCTTTTAATATGATTTCTTTGTGTTTAATTTTTGACAGTTTGATTAATATGTGTCTTGGCGTATTTCTCCTTGGATTTATTCTGTATGGGACTCTCTGTGCCTCTTGGACTTGATTAACTATTTCCTTTCCCATATTAGGGAAGTTTTCAACTATAATCTCTTCAAATATTTTCTCAGTCCCTTTCTTTTTCTCTTCTTCTTCTGGAACCCCTATAATTCGAATGTTGGTGCGTTTAATGTTGTCCCAGAGGTCTCTGAGACTGTCCTCTGTTCTCTTCATTCTTTTTTCTTTATTTTGCTCTGCAGCAGTTATTTCCACTATTTTATCTTCCACCTCACTTATCCGTTCTTCTGCCTCAGTTATTCTGCTATTGATCCCATCTAGAGTATTTTTTATTTCATGTATTGTGTTTTTAATTGATGCTTGATTCATCTTTAGTTCTTCTAGGTCCTTGTTAACTGTTTCTTGCATTTTGTCTATTCTATTTCCAAGATTTTGGATCTGGGAAGTAGAATCTTGGATCATCTTTACCATCATTATTCTGAATTCTTTTTCAGGTAGACTGCCTATTACCTCTTCATTTGTTAGGTCTGTTGGGTTTTTATCTTGCTCCTTCTCCTGCTGTGTGTAAAACTCTCATTATTTTAAATGAAATGGTTTATTTGTTTTTACTGATGTTTTATTTATGATATATGTCCTTCATGTTTAATCTTCCTTTATAATATATCTCATTTTAAAAGATAAGACTACATTTTGACAGTCACATAGGTTGAGCTCATAAACCCAATTTTTAGTTTAAATAAATTTTATTTTTTAAACTTATAAAGGTACTAGGTATGCATTATAAAAATATCTAAGAGGTAAAGGTGTGTAGAGTTGAAAATACTTGTAATTTCATTACCTAGTAGCTAAATTCCTTTTGAATTTTTTTGAAGAGTTTTATACAATTTAGATCATACCATGTTTTCTTTTATTTCACATATATTGTCAAATAAATATAGCCCTGTGTTTCAAAAATATTTCCTTAAGGTATTTTTAAGGAAATATATTTTACTAAATACTTTTAAATTGAATATTTAATAAATATTTTAGTTGCATGGCTATGACAGTTTTCTTATCACTTCTTAAAACTTGAATATTTAAATTATTTTCAATCTTTCACTGTAATAAATGATATTGAGATACTATCTTTCTGCATAAACCTCTATCTTCAAGATTATTTCCTTAGGTTGATTCCCAAGAGAATTACTGAGTCAAACATGGCAGCTCTATTAAGCTTCTTTTGGGATTATCCGTCACTCTGTGTTCTTCCTCCTTTTTGAAGTTTGGCTAATAGTGGATTCTTGTTAATTCTGCTTCTGCCCTGGGCCTCAAGTCAAGCCCACCTCTTTATTGGCACTACCACTATTCCAGTCCAGACCTGAATGACAAGTGTGTCTTCATTCCTCAGCAGTTTCCTCTCTGGCTTTTTCCCCTTCTCACTCAAATCAGAACTATATATACACTGCTGTCAGACTAAGCTTTCTCAGATATGTCTCTGAAACCATTTCTCTGCTCAAAAACCTCTCAGTGGCTCAGCACCAACTACTTGACTGAATACAAACACCTCATCCTGACAGTCAAAGAGAGAGGAGCTCCTGGTGGACTTTCCAGTATTTCTTTCCAGTCTCCTATATACATATGCAGGTTCCAGCCTGTACATGGAATGTGGCCTGTTCATCGTGCTTCTGTCAAGAACTGTGAGGCATCCAAGATGTCCTCCTACTTGCAGTCAATTAAGTTGGCTGGCTGCAGCTTCATAGATGCTGGTAGACTCCATAAGACTCTGGAACAGAGACAAAGGAAAGCTGATTATTCAATGCAAAACTATGAGCAGAGTATCGTCATTTTGGGGGCCAGCTCCTCAAGCCTCACTTCAAGTAGGTTGACACAGAGAGCGAGACAGTACTAGTGTTAACAATGGGTTGTGCTATAAGAGAGGCACCAAACCCGAGCTTAGGAAGCTTCAATATTTTATGATGAAGAGGGAGAATTCCCATCCCTTGTTCCAAAGAGAGATACTATCTCTATCTTGGAACAGATTGCAGGAAAAATGACCATCAGTGATTTGCTCTCAAGATGTGCAGAAATGTGACCAACCTGTGGAGAATTACACGCCCCCAAATTTCCAGATTCTTTCTTCTACCTAGAATGACATCTTCTAAAGCTTTGTTTTACTAATAATTATCCATCTACAAAGGCCATTTAAACTATTTCCCTGAAAAATGCCCTCACATAGCCAGAAGTATATTCTTTTTTTTTTTGAATGTCCATAGCACTATCTTTTTGCTTCTTCTATTTTATTACATTTTACTATAGTCCTTTAGCCAACTAGATTTTTTATAGTCAAAAGGTTTGATAATTTCTTGTATTTAGGGGTAATCTTACTTAGCATTGTGTTTCCATTAATACCTAGAGAAGATATACAATACACAATTCAATTCTATAAAATTCCATGACCCCAATAAGAGGACTTCCATGGCAGAAATTGGCTCACCAGATTTCCCAACCTCAGTAATTTTGACATGGAAATATAGAAATAATCAGTGTTTGTCAGGAAACAAGGACTTAAAATGAAAAAAAGCACACACACAGATGCACACATAAGGCAGGAGGGATCTTAAAGAGACGTGTAAAACAGAGATGTGAGTGATTCAAAATCATGAGTAAGCATAAACTATGACATAGATAGAAATTGCAAAGTAGCGTATGAAGAAACCAGCTAGCAGAGGGGAGATGAGTGTGGAGTTGCACAATGAAGCAGAAATCTAGCCGAGGAATCCTAAGCTAAGATTCTACTGCTGAGGAACCTAGGCTGCCTTGGATTCTTTTTTTTTTATTATTATTATTTTATTGGAGTATAGTTGCTTTGCAATGTTGTGTTAGCTTCTCTTTTTTTAATTTTTATTTATTTATTTTTGGCTGTGTTGGGTCTTTGTTGCTACGTGCGGGCTTTCTCTAGTTGGGGCTAGCAGGGGTTACTCTTGGTTGCGGTGCTCAGGCTTCTCATTGCAGTGGCTTCTCTTATTGCAGAGCACCGGTCCTAGGCACGCGGGCTTCAGTGGTTGCAGCACGCAGGCTCAGTGGTTGTGGCTCACCGGCTCTAGAGTGCAGGCTCAGTAGTTGTGGCGCACAGGCTTAGTTGCTCCATGGCATGTGGGATCTTCCCAGACCAGGGCTCGAACCTGTGTCCCCTGCATTGGCAGGCAGGTTCTTAATCACTGGGACTGGGACTCTTCTCTTGGATAAGATTCATTTTCCCCTTATTCTTCCCATAACCACCATTATCCTTTCCATTATTTGAGGCAATCTGAGTGATCACTGCCCCTTTCAACTGAAAGAGCCTAGCACAGAAATGAATTAGATGTAATGCACCAATGGTATGTTGGTAAATGTCTAACAACTAACTCTCCAGAGGAAAAAAGAACTAATTTGTAGCCTTTGTCAGTTTCCACGATGTAAATACTGCTACCGTGACTTATTTCAAGCTACCAACATAATGTTACATAACAGTAGAGAATGAGGACGAGGTGCACGATCAACTCTCGTGAGCCTGGAGGAACTGACCCCAGCATAACACTGGATCAAACATTCAACAATATATATCTTGTTCTTTTTCTAATCCTTCCTTATAAAATTCAGTAACTACTTTCTCTGTTATCCCTTTAAAGATCTGATATTACTGTTATGTGGATGTTATCCCCCCATTCCCACTATTTTATGCCAATTAATTTATAGGGCAATTTAACTTCCTTTTGTATTTCAGAGGATACACTTTATGTTTATATTTTTCTATAGCCATGTGCACTCTACTTTTGTCATAGTTTTGGTTCCGTTTGAAATCACTTAGTGCATTTTGAATTGTTCCATTGTAAAAGCTGCTTGACTTACTTTCAAATTGAAAGTCTTCAAATGAAATGGGAAAACCTACAAGTACTTCTGTCTTAAAATTATCCTACAAAATACATGGTGATTTGAAATGATTGTGGTACTTTCCTTTTTGTTTTAAGTGTCTCTTTATAAGCAGTATGGACTCTGAACTTATGAAGTGGAAAATAATTTAAAATTATTGGAGTGCTGTGGGTCTTTAGGGGACCTTCACTCATTCAAATTGGAATTGCAATTTGTGAAGTGCTCCAGGAAGTTTAAATTGCTGAATGTGTTAGACTCGAGATTCTGGTACAGAGCTCCTTACAAAAGTATGTATTATACATTAAAAATCCTTGAGCTACTTCTAAGAGTACATGGCCAGATTATTAGGTTCTTTTTTCCCTCAATCTACAATTAAGAACTTACATGATATGTGTGAAGAATGAAAGCAGATCCATAGTTTAATCTCAAATGTTAACTCACATCCTTAAATTCTGATCCTCTGAGATATAGAGGTTTATATTAGACAATCTGAAATACTATAGACTTGAAGAGACATGAATGAAAATAAAAATTTCATAGGTCTGAACAAACTCATTTTTATGGAAAAAAAACACCCTAATATTATTTCTTGTGACCTATGAATATGGACAATGTAAAAAAAATTACATGCCCTTAATCTTCCATGTCATTATGGTAAGAGTTATTATTAAGAAAAATTAATTAATGCAGTCATTTGGTTCCAATTGGAATAAAAATAAATTCACAAAAGCTAGTATAATAACTCTAGAAAAGGTAAGGGTGTGTAGGCAAAAGAGAGTAATGCTGTTTTAATCTTCATAAATCAAATAACAGCTGAGGCTGGTGGCCATGACAGTTTATGTTTGTCCATAAAGAAATGGATTCAACAGTTTCAAAGCACTTCTGTGTCCTAATAAACTTAGCAAATCTTGTTTGAAACCAGTGACTCTGTGTGGGTTCATCCATTATAAAGAAATGGGTTCCCATCCATTGGCTTCCAGTGTCATGTCCATCGCTTGGTACATACATGTCCTAAGTGCTATAAGAAACAGGAAAATGAATGTGACAGTTTGACTTTTCTCATGTGACTTGGGGGAAAATGCAAATGTAATCTTTCTTTCCTCCAACCCAAATAAAAGTGACTGTTGCCATCATAGCTTCCACCACCATCAACAAAAATAGTAACAAATTAAAAATTATGTAAAAGAAAAAAAACTATACAGAATACATCATTAATCTGTGGGTGTACATTAGTTGTATGTGGAGTTTTGTAATTTTCTGTAATGTATGGAGTTTACCATCCTAAAACATCTGTAAAGTCCAAAATCAGCATTATTTTTATTTTAAAATTATAAACTGGCCTGACATTATTGCCTTACTGGAAGAATTTGACCTTTCAAAATATATTTCTATCTTATTGGTTTCTTTTATAAAAAAGCATACATGGACCTGTGGAAAGGATAAAAGATACTTTCATATGAACCCAGAAGAAGAACTGCTAAGGGAAGAGAAAACAATGTAAATGAAAAGATTTTGAAAAATATCCTTGTTATTCTAAATTCATAATTTGCATGGGACATATTTGTTGGGGCAGAAGATAATGTGCCCTAAACCTTACTTGAAGATTACTTGCTTTAAATTATTTTCTTCATATGCCGTGGAGAGAGAAGGTTGTTTTCTGAATGACAATGATTCTTTTAAATTAAGCACAAAGATCCATCCATGCATTACACACACGTAGACTTGTCAAACATCCTCAATTCATTTTTTAATTTTTTAATATAAATTCTTTTATTATTTTCTAAACTGGGATTAGCCTTCCAATGCTACTTTAGAGGAAAATAACATATATGGAAGAACAGGGCAGTAAATTTACCTTCTTTTGTATAGCCATTTTGGATGTTGGGTTTAATGAAAATTCAAGAACCTATCATTGCACTGTACATATAACCTGCTTCATCCAACTCTAATATTGACAAAATGCTGAACAGAAAATAATATAGCATGAAACCTCTTCTTACAGTTTGACAGGCTTTTATTCACTGATGTATTGTTTAAAAGTTTTGACTGCAACTCTTCTTGGCCATAGGAATGGTAAGAGAGTGTATAAACCCTCACACATCATTCATGAAAGAAAAACGACCATGTAACTGAGGCACCAGATTAGACCAGATCCAAGAACATTTTCAGAACAGCACAGCACAGAACAGAACACAGCATAATGGTTCAAGGACCAGAGTCGCCTTTCTTGGTATTTCTCCTTTCGTTTTCTCTCTCACTATTCACACTATATTTCCTCTGAATAGTGAAGTGCTTTCTAAACTCTTAAAGGACCTCACTCATTCTTATCACTTCTTTTACAAGAAGCATATGTTTATCTTATTTCATGGGGTTCTATTTAGGTCTCTATTCATGTAACCGAAAGAAATAAAATATGTGTATGTGCCTTATCTTTCAAAGGCAGAATATATTTATCATTGACTTTTAAGATGCAAAGAATACAGATGACTTCTATATGCTCTGAGAAGCAATTAGCATATTGTGAACTCCCAAATGATAAATGACAGCCTTATACAAGAATCTGGCATCTGATACATTTATATTTCCAATAAAATATCTTTGTGTAAGAAGTCTCTTTTTTACTAGCAAACACATCAAGACAGAATAGAGCAAAAGGACCAAAGTGATCAAGCAGAGTAAAAGAAGGGAAATCAGAATTCTATATTTTGAAATACACATGGTGTATGTGTACACACACACACACACACATACACACACACACACACATGTGTCGGTAGGGGGAGGGTAATCACTTAGCCTTGTTGGAGATTTCTTCTACAGAGGGAGTTGGGTAAAGCCTGCTCAGATGGGTAAAAGAGGCCGGGTATGATGCTGCATTGGGCATTCAAGTCATTCTTCAAATAAGCCACCGAATAAAACAGCAACAAAACAATTGTCGACCGGCCCTCAACCCTTTACTGAGCAAATGAAACTTTGTAGGTTATCTTTGTCCTTGGCCACAGCTAAACAAATAGGTTCCATGTTTCTTATGTTAAGAGTAATAGATCTAAACACATTTTATTCATCTTTTTCATAGAACCAAATGGCAGCATTGATTTCCTTGCACTTAGAAATTTAGAATCAGTGGTGAAGATGGACAAAAACTTACTTGAATAGAAGCTCTGTTGCTCCCATCATCACCAATTCCATTTATTTTATACCCAGTGTAGAATGAGAATACAAGAAAAAATTGCCTGGCATGTAGTAAAAGCTCAGTCACTATTTTTAATACAGATTTTAATAAGTAAATGGTTACACAGAATAAACTAAAATCTCCAACTTATTGTATTAATCTTGAACTAAAACTCTTATTTCCTCAAATATGCTGTTTGGGCCAATACCAGAACCAAACTGAATTTCAGTCTGTAAGAGTAGGAAAAGCCAGAGACAGTGCTCATATATGTCTGAGTTTGTGTGTGTGTACACACATTTTTTTTAAACAAAGTTGTGCTATTACCAGTTGCTTGGGTCTCTAATCCCTTGTATACCCATAGCAAGGTTATTTTTAAGTAGGTAGACAGATGAATTGATTTTTCAATGTGCAGATTCAACTATGAGAGAACAATAATTAGAATGATAATTAGGATGGTAAAGGTAACATTTGAAATGTGAGTTTTTTTCTTTCTGATTTTCCCTCATTCCTTCCTGAAATTATAAAGGTGGAATCAAAAGCAATGTGTACTTTTTCGTGGTTTTTATATTGCTTTGTGTTTGTATATATGAGGGCTGGGGTAGTGGTTAGGGAGTAAGACTGAGAGGGAGCAATATCATTTTTGCTTTAAAATTTTTTCTAGGTAATTCATTTAAGTAACAACTTTAAAACTAAAAAAAAAATAGGATATTTACCTATAATGTTAAATCTGAAGCCTTAAGGGCCAGAGATAAGAGTTTTACCTGATATAAGGCTTAGAGCAATGACAGCTGCCAACAGTTATTAGGAGGCTACCTGGTGATGTAGTCAAATTACAAGGGAACATCTGTATAATGATGGTTTCTGACAGGACTAGTAGACAATAGCTTGTATTAGATCAGGTCTTTACGGAATGATATTTTTATCTTGAAAGTGAAATTATATGACTCGTGAAATATTGAAGTTTAGGCAGTAATGTACCAGCAGTAATAGTTTCACGTCGGATTATTCATCCTGTGACTTCACATCCCCTTTGAAGTTGTTGCCTGGTGAGTTTTGTTTCCTGGAGCTTAGCCAATTTAAAAGCAGAATGCAAATCAGTTTTAACACAAATCAAAGAAGGACATTGTCTAGGTAGATATTCTACATATAGGAACTTTCAAAAGCCCACTTTTCTATGAAGCTTCCACAGTTTTGACAGAGCAGGCTCTTGAGAGCACAGAGGATGTGAAAGGGAAAAGCTGTTAGAGATACAGAATGAGCCAGCATTGGCTGGTCACCAAGTTCTGCGAACCCAGATAGTCCTGACATCAGCAAAAACAAGGAGGACCTGAAGGCTGTCAAGTCCCTTTAATGTGGGGTCATTCAGAAAATGAATTATTCTATAGCTTGTCCAAGTGATAACTAAAGTGCTGGTAAACCAAAAGAACTCAAACTGGTTCCTTTCAGCAATCACACTGAGGTGTGATTTCTTTTGTAAGAGTCCTCTTTCTCAAGCTTCTGTTCTCAGGAAGGTATTATGTGATCAGTATTGCCTTGTTCTGGATGTGGTCGGAGAAGGGAGTGAGGTCCAGAGTCAGCGAACTATCATTTTAATAAAACTGTAATCGTTTTCTTGTTTTTTGCTTCTTACACTGATAGAAAACAGAGTATTCTCCATGAAATGCCTTCTGCTCTGTGAATGAGTACCCAAGAAATATTTTAAGGCCATTTTCACTTATGTGTCCTTCCTGGAGTCTCTTTTTACTAGGTTTATGATTCATGACTTTTCACAGCAGATACATTTTTGGGGTGCCATTGTGTGTTCAAGTCATAATATTGAAAACAAAAAATATAAAAATCATTTAAAAATACCTGTGTGTCTGGGATTAAACATTTTTAAATTTTTAAAAATTATAACAGGGCTTCCCTGGTGGCACAGTGGTTGAGAGTCCGTGTGCTGATGCAGGGGACACGGGTTCGTGCCCCGGTCCAGGAAGATCCCACATGCCGTGGAGCGGCTGGGCCCGTGAGCCATGGCCACTGAGCCTGCGCGTCCAGAGCCTGTGCTCCACAACGGGAGAGGCCACAACAGAGAGAGGCCCGTGTACCGCAAAAATAATAATAATAATAAATAAATAAATAAATATTAAAACAGACAAGTTTGCTTGGATGTGCATATCTGGATAAACCATTTGCCTCCATTTAGCGTTATAGCGTTGTATAAACCATTTGCCTCCATTTAGCACAAATAACTGAAATTTAATTATAAATACTTCTTCCTATGAAATAAAATTAAGTATATACAGTAAGATAAAATAAATATAATATCACAAATGCTCTAGCATTTTATGGTAAAAGGTAAAATGTTGAATTTAATGGAACAGGAAGCAGTTCTGTGTTCCTCTTCCACAGTCACTTGTGAAATGATGCCCATCGACATTAACATCATTTCTTCTGGAGCATTTTGGGTACTTTAGGAACACTTAGAAATGGAAGAAAAACTACAGTCCCACAACTGGAGATAATGCATGGATGTCAGAATTTATTATAACATCTTTTCTCTCATGGAGTCAGAAATGGGACTTGAATGGTTCATTATTGACCCCCAAAGAGTCAGTTTCTTTGGGAAATATTCACCTAAAAATTATTATTTGTTAAACTATGTTTTGATATTTGCATTTACACCAGCACTTTTCATGCTTAGAATTCTTTCTACTATTTGTCCACAGTGGTGCTCTTTCATATTAAAGATTTTACATCAGCAATGAAAGGTTTCAGGATTTACTATTGACTCAGCACAAAAAAAGCATAAACTTCTTTTATTATTGCTTTGTTAGGAATGTTATGAAATTATTAATGTGACTGTAACCAGAGTAGCACATATTAATATTCACATTCAATTCTGTGGAAAAGAAGTCTGTCTGGTAAAAATACCATTTAGCTCAATATGATTCTCCTTAGGGAATCTCTCAGAATTATAAATAGGCACATCTATTATAATTTAAGCCAATTTCTGCTAAAATGAGTCAGCAGTTGACCTTAGACTGCTCATCAATAAAATTCTATTCTCTTTACTTTGTAAGATACATACAGCATATTGAATCTTATTTACTAATGGCATCTAATCTTATTTTAAGATAGAGAGGTGCTTTTCAGAATATAACCATAATAATGTTTTATATTTGTATGGTGCTTTTGAGTTTACAGAATGCTTTCATATACTTGATTGCATGTGATTCTCTCAACAAGTATTACTACCCCCTTGAAGTGAAATACCACTAGCCTCCAAATATTAAGATCTTACTTGAGATTACACAGTCAGTAGTGGTGAAACTAAGACCGAAACCCATGTCTTCCTACTCCTAGTTAAAAGTTTTCTCCTCTGCACCTTGCTGCCTGGAAAGTAAGCTACATGTGCTTCTGGGACCACTGTGAGTGAATGTTTCCTGATCTAAGTCTAGAGCAGGGAATTTAAAACTAGCTTACGGGGAGCAAGGGAAGGGCAACTTGGCAAACAAGGTTCTAGAGATCTAATAACCCTTAGCTTTAATCTTAGCCTCAGGAATTCCAGCCCATAAGTTCTCTCTCGTCGAGAGTATAAAATGGTAAAATGGTTCTAAAACTTGGAGTCTTTCAATGATTTGTTTGTCTTATTTCAAAGAAGACCAATCCGTGTTATCCATTTCTTTGTGTGTAGACAGTGCTGATCCCTTCTTATGAGATCTTGGTTATATTTTGAAAAACGTATCTGTTTCATTCATGGGTGTTTATTCATTTTTATTCATGAAAGAGACATTTTCCAGGGCCCATTATATTCTACAGTAAAGTTGCTGGGAGTGAAACAACGATGAACAAGGCAGACACATCCCCAACTTAGAGCTTTTACCTACAGATATTTATCATAGTTTTTCACTGCTGACTGCAACATTTTGCTGCAAATTCAGTTAGTTTGGGGAGGAAACATATACTTGGCTAAGCACTTATTTCCTGAGAACTTATATGCGGGATTGATGTTCTTTTTGTTATGTTTCAATATCATGAGTCCAAACAAACCATCAAGTTAAGGTACATTAAACTAGATTTCTTTTTGCTCTTAAATGAAGACTTGAATGGACTCTTCAAGATTATTTTTCTTTCAATTAATTTTTATTGGAGTATAGTTACTTTACAATGTTGTGTTCATTTCTACTGTACAACAAAATGAATCAGTTATATGTACACATATATCCCATCCTTTTTTTTTTATTTCCTTCCCATTTAGGTCACCATAGAGCATTGAGTGGAATTCCCTGTGCTAGACAGCAAGTTCTCCTTAGTTATCTATTTTATACATAGTATCAGCTGTGTATATATATATATGTCAATCCCAGTCTCCCTATTCTTGTGTGAATTACTCTCTGCTAGTTTTTCTGGACTGCCTGACCCTACCTGCCAAGTTCATCCCACCTCCCATTTCACTCTCCACACCTGTCCCGTCTCCCCGTGACTCAGCAGCCCCACTTCTGTGGTTCCCTCTTCTCCCAGAGGAGGCCAGAGCAGTGTGAGGTGGCCTGATGGTGAGATAGCAGGTACTTGCCAGCAAGAAAACATACCTAGAACACAGTGTTCTGTGACTTTATGAGCCTTTGCATTCATTGTCTTGACGAGGAGAATTGTATGAAGGAAATAGCCTCTATTGGTGGACGCAGGTGTGCTTCAGTGTCTGTACTTTTTCTCAGTCTTCTCTTCTTAGCTCAATCTCATACAAAACCAGGAGAGAGAGAAAGAGACAAAGAGAGATAGAGACAGTTGGAGACATCGAGATGCTAGTTCCCCTTTCCTGACACTGTGACATCACATTGAAGAGCACCCTGCAGAGGGAGCATCCTGCAGGAGAAAAAACACTGAGCTTGTAGGTGGGATACCTGGGCTCTGCCACAGACTGGCTGTATGACCTTTGCAAAACTACCTAACCCTTCAGATCTTAGTTTTCTCACCTAGAAAGTAAGATAATAACCTACTTTGAGTATGTCATAGGATTATTCTGTGAATTAAGGGACAAGAAGGGCTATGCGAACTATCAAATAGAGCATAAATTAAGATAACATTATTTTAGAACTTGACTCATGGGAAACGTGGGTCAGGTCTGATAGAGCCAGGAAAAGAGATAAGGCTGTAGTTTGTTCTGTTCCTTGACCTGTGGTGCTCATTTTCCTTCCTCCAGCTAATGGTCTATCTCTTACCTGTCTTCTCCATCCACTGTGTTCATTTCATTTTCATGATGTTTTCTTCCTCCCATCCTTCTCATCCCTCTCACTTCTCTCTATAAATCTCCATATCAATGAGTTCCATTTTTGAATTTCTCTCCTTCTTATTTCTCCATTTACCTCTGCAGTTGCTATAAAGGTCTACAACAAAAGAAATGTGTTTTCCTTTTTAATTCTTTGAAATGTAAGTCATATGACAGATGGTGAAGGAAATAGGAAGGAAGCTTCCTCAAAATCAAAGAGCAGTGGGAAAGAGTATCACCACACAGACCTGCACTGAGAGAGTGTGTGTTTGCACGCAACTGGACTTACACAGCACTTGGTGCCATGTTCTGTCCCCCAGAGGGAGGCATACACAGTGGGTGATGGTGATGCTACCTGGGCTGTACCATTGCTGGGGAGGCCTTTATCTTTGGGCCTGGATGCTATAACTACATCCTCTCCAGGTGTTCCAGAAAGAAGATGGGGAGAATTTCTTAATACCTCTCTGGTTCCTCCTTGATAAGAGTATGGTTTGGCAGCTTAAGACAAAGAGGTGGATTAGCACTGAATTCCATTCTCTGTTGCCCAAAACAGCTTTTGATTGTGTGAGAAGAAGCCTGGATGTGAGATGTATTGGCTTCCAGATCTGATTCCACTATTGATGAGTCATGTGTTGGTGATCAACTCTCTTAACCCCTAGTTAGGGTAACATCTTAACCATACTAGAGGGATCTTGGTGACCAGGATCCCATAGGATCTTGTTAGTCTTTGAGCCCACAGCGCTCGATATTTAAGAGTGGAGCCTCTGGGGCTACACTACCTGAGTTTGAGACCAACTCTGTGCTGATTGGCTGTATGGCCTTGGGCACTTAATTTCTCTCACCTCAGTACAGTGAATTGTAATAATTGTACATAATAATAATGTAATAATGATTGTAATTAATGTCCTAAAGGATTATGAGACTTCAGTATGCTGCTACATGTAAAGTGCTGAGAGCACTGCCTGGCACATAGCTGTTAATGTTAAATGTTAGCTGTTAATGTTTTTCGCTTATCAAGTGGACAAATACCTGGATTCCATTGCCGGAGGTGGGTGTTTGCTTATAGAGGAGAAGTCCGAGCTGGCAGGCACGTTGGCCCCGCTATGCTTGAGCAGTATTGGAAATGGAGAGAGACACCCAGATGCCCTAGGAATTGAGGGGCAAGCCTCCCCACTTATACCTACTTTTCACTGGGTCCTTGGAAACATCGGACTTGAACTTTTTCAGTTTTCAGAGTTTCGTTAATGGAACTGTTTCAAAGCTATACAAATGGCAGACACTAGTTTCCAAAGTTTAAAAGACTGGCTGCTCTTTGTAAAGCAAGAAGCAGTTCAAAAGCCCAGATTTCATCCATTATTCTCCCATTCTTCTTTCCACACCTTCTCCTTGCTTCCTGTCAGGGAGGTCAGGTTTTCATCGATTGGTTCTACATTTGGAGAAACCAATACACAAAGGGGTTTTCTATATACAAGGCCAGACTAGGCCACACTGTACCAGGACTGTGTAAAAACAATCCCTGTCTCTCTCCCTGGCTTCTACTGTCTTTCTAAACACCATTTTAAACAAACTCCCTTTTCTATGCTTCACCAAAGTATAAATATGTCACAAACCCTTATTTATCTTTAGAAATTTGGAGTTTAAGAAACAACTGTTGATTTCAAAGGAGAAATGAATATTCTTCTGACAAAAGTTTTATACCACTCAGAGAACCTTAAATCACTTCTAAACAGAAGTTTCCCTTCCTCTTATCATGTGTATAATGTAATGCACCAGTGCATAAACTCATAAACTTTTGCATAGCAAAGATCTTCTCCCTTGCTAATGTCATGGGAATTAAAGCCCTAACTCAAGTACCAGGTAATAATAGATCTGTCATGTCAACCTTCATAAAATGTCAAACAGGTCAACTTTATTGCATGTGTTTGTTAGGGCTGCCGTTACAAAATACCACAGAGTGGGTGGCTCAAGCAGCAGACATTTGTTTTCTCGAAGTTCTGGAGGCTAGAAACCCAAGATCAAGGTGTAAGCAAATCTGGTTTCTCCTGAGGCCTCTCTCCTTGGTTAGTAAACATCCCACTCTCACTGTGTCTTCACGTGGCCTTTTTTTTTTTGCATGTCCCTCCACCTCTGCCCCATGTCCCTTTCTCCTCCTATAAGGGCACCAGTCCTACTGGCCTCATTTTAACTTAGTCTTTAAAGGCTTTGTCTCCAAATAGGGTTACACTTTGAGGTACTGGGCTTTGGGACTTCAACATGTTAATTTGGGGAGGACAATTATCAGTCCATAACATTTACATAATGAAAGAGCAGAGCAAATAAGTTCCCTGTGGTACACTTGTTTTTGTTTAAAAAGAGACTTCAGATTTATTGTGGTGATCATTTTGCAATATGTACAAATATCGAGCCATTATGTTGTATCTCTGAAACCAGTATAAATGTCATACGTCAATAATACATCAATAAAAACAAATTAATACATAGTTAAATTAATTAGTTAAAATTAGAGTGTTTACAGAAGGTAGGCATACTATTTTATGTTTAGATGGATAGATTCCCTAGAGGGAAAAAAAGTAACATGCATAAGAGAAAGAGAGTTCTTCTAGTGAATAGTTAAAATACAATATGAAAGATTTGTTTATTTATCTGTTTAATTCTTATGCAGCTTTATGTGCCAAGTTCTGTTCTAAGCACCTCACAAACACTAACTCCTGTAATCCTTCCCTGATACAGACATATGAGGTGATGCTACTGATCAATAACAACTCTCTAGATACGATAAAATCCAAACTTTTTATTTTGGCATGTAAGAAAGATTCTTCACTCTCTGCACACCAGTCATGGGGAATTCTTTGCCACAAGCGAAATTCTTCATATGTATTTGCCTTTACTCAAGCTATCCATTCTGCCCTTTACTTTAAAAAAAAAAAAAAGGAGAAATCCTTGGTTTTTCATGAAGGGTTATTTTTCATCTAATGAAATGCAATGAGGCAGAGTGGAAGAGGCACAGACTTTAGGTTCAGATAGACCTGAATTTGAATGCATTATTTCAGGCAGGTAATTTACCTTTCAGAACTTCAATATTACAGCTGCAACAAAGATACTACTACTACTGCCCTGCTAGGTTGTTGTGAGAATTAGAAATAAATAGCACTGGGAAATACCTGGCAGTCCAGTGGTTAGTACTCGGAGCTTTCACTGCTGAAGGCACGGGTTCCATCCCTGGTTGGGAAACTAAGATCCCGCAAGCTGTGCAGCGTGGCCAAAAATAAATAGATAAATAAACACTTAGACTGTAAAGAAAAAAAGAAATAATAGCACTTTGCACTCTGCGGACCGTACCTGTACATGTTTATGTGTGTGTCTAATAGCTCTTATTCTTATATCGTTAATATTAATACTGTGTACACTGGTATCCCTTGAATGCAAGATAGAAGGTGAGATAAATATTCTGCTAGTAGGTTTTGGTCTAAATTGAACTTCTACTGGTCAACTTAATATTCTCTCTTTTCATATTCAGTAGTGCTAATATACAACCAGTATATTTGCCATTTTCTCAAATCAAAAATATTTTAGCATTTTTATTTTTTAAATATATGTATATAATTACATATGGTAATTGTTTTTAATGTTGCATATATATGTATATTATATTGAGTAACTACATTTAGCTTCTGCCTAAATTTCAAAAGCAATGTGCTTTATTTTTTTAATCACTTTATTGAGGTATGATTGACATACAAAAAAACTGCACATATTTAATGTAGACAACTTGATGATTTTGGAGATATGTATAAACCTAGAAAACCATCACCATAATTCATGCCATAAAAATATCCATCACCTCCAAAAGTTCCTACCAACATCTTATTTTTGTGTGTATGGTAAGAGCATTTAACAGAAGATCTTCTTTCTTATCATTATTCTATGGATTTTTTTTCACACTGGTGGATTTTTCAGTTACCCACTTAAATGAAAACCTCGAATTTGGGACTTCAAAAGAAGAAATTGTGCAGAAACTCATGTATCCTTGAACATGCTGTTTCATGGAAAAGGAATAACTATGGTATATCAGATGCTCAGCTTAAATCTCCACTGATTTTTACAAAGTTACGTTTCCACTCACCTGTTCTAAATGTAGGATTCCTGGTCCCCTTTGCTCATCTAATTCAGGCAGGTGAGGCACCGAAAAAGTTTGGAGTCGGGTGTAAATTAAACCTTCATATTACAATGATATCAAGTGTAGGTGTTCCATCGATGTGGGTATAATGTCAACCAAAGGTGAGAGGCTAGACAATTGAAAGGCTGGGAGGAAATAAGAGAACCTGAAATAAAGAAGGATTCAGAAAGCACTTTGGAAAAAATTAATCTCATGTTCACGGAGCCTTTCCTCCCTTTGTTCACATCTACCCGCCCCGTCTTCCGTTACCTAATTCAAAACTTACCTCCTCTGATTCCCTAACGTCTTTACTCTTCCCTAATCATTGCTTTGTCTTTTCATTCTCTTTTATTCTTTTATATTTATATGAATAATTGTAAATTTGTCAGATAGGATGACGTTTTCTACTTCTGTGTTTCTGAACCTCTTAACAGTGGTATGTACTGTAGGTATACAAGTTATTAATTCATTACCATCTGACATGGTACATCATTATTTTTAAATCAGTCTTCCCCATCAGAGTATAAGCTCTGTGAGAACAGGACTTTGTCAGTCTTTTTCATTGCTGTATCCAGAATCTAGAGAAGTGCCTGGAAAAAAACTAGGCACTCAAGCACCTACAGGGAACCAAGTACTGTTCAGGGTGCTGGTAACATAGATGGATGACAAAGCCCTTACTCCCCTGAGTTTATATTCTAGTGTAGAAAAATGGGAATGAACACACACACACACACACACACGTGCTGTCATCGCTTAGGATAAGTGGTAGAAAGGAAAGACACTGTGAAGGGATAGTACTGGGAGGGTGAGTGTTGTTTAAATAAGGTGATGAGGGAGAACTCTGGACTCTGGGAAAAAGTGACTTTTGGGCAGATTTTCCCGAATCAAGTGAGAATCTGAGGACTGGGGGGATCAAGTCATTCTGACAAAGGCAGCAGCAACTACAAAGGCTCTGGAACAGGAATAAATTTGGCTTATTTAAGAGAAAAAAATGCAAATAAGGGAGCACCGGGGAAAGTTGTAAGAGACAAGTCTGGCGTGATTAACAGGGTCAGATCACATAGTGTCGCAGAGTCAACCAAGAGTTTAGATTTTATTTCGCAAGTACTGTAAATCTGCTGAATGAATGAATAAATGAAAAAGGGGGTCAGTGGTGCCTAAATACAGTGTGGTCCAAGTACTTTTGCTTCGGAGCAATTAATGGATTAATTGCCAAAATACCATTTTATGACTGCTAATCACACACTCCATCAAAACACAAAAGAAGTCCGATCATTTTATGTGAATCTAGCTCAAGGGCTGGGCTCATTGGAGCAAATGATGAGAACCCTAGAGCACCTGGGTATGTAACTAAATGCAGATCCATTATTGGTGCTGCCAGAGCAGCAAGGGTACCTGCAGAGATGAAGCAGAAATGCCCCAACAGCGACGGTGTGCCAGTAAATATCTGCAGTGGAGAGACTTACACCAAAAACTTTATTCTTCTCACTTTTCTTTTCCATTGCTGAGCACATCTCTGCCAACGCTTCCTTAGGTGTTACATTACTATTCTGGAGAACAAGCTTTCTTGGTAAACCAACTGCATTCGAAGTATTTTAGCTGAAACGGAATATGAACAGACGTTAACCACACAGGTTCGGGAATCAGAGTGTTTATTAAGCCAGCTGGGTGCTCTTGGGCAAGTTAAATTGTCAGTGCCACAGTTTCTGCATCAGTAGATGGGGATAATAATAATCCCCATCTGCTGATGAAATGAGATAATTCATTTAAAGCTCTTAATAGAGTTCCTGGTATGAGATCATTGTTCCAGAAATATTAACTATTCTTATTAGAACTAGGAAAAGATTTTTTTTTCCTGACATTCAGTCTTACCAAGGTAAATCCTCCAAGTTTCTAAAAGCTAAGTTTGGATCTGCCTCTTTCTAGGAGAGGAAAGCCCATCATCCTATTCTCATGTTCAGTGGTTTGGAACAAAACATTACTGTGATAGAAGACATGAACATTCTCAGAAACTGAACAGATGGCTTGGAGGGAATGTGGAATTATAGAAAGATCTTGAGATTGGAACCCCAAAGCCCTGTACTTGGTCCTTACTGGTGACCTGCTTTACAGGTGGTCTTGTGGAGGTTATCTGAGCTTTCTATTCTTCATGGCCTTGGTTGCAAAATGAGGGCAATAATAATATCTCTCTTGCAAGGTTTTCATATGAAGTAAAAGTGATCATTTTCATAAATGTCCTTTGAAATCTTTATAACCCTATTCAAATGTTAGTTATTTTTTTATTAAAAGTTTTGAGCCTTTCGATGTTGATTAGAAGATAGTTTCCTGAGATGAAAAGGGATAGGGTCAGTTCTGGCATTTGCTCTCTTTTTTATTGACGTATAATAGACTTACAATATTATACTAGTCTCAGGTATGCAACATATCAATTCAATATTTTCATACTTTACAGGTGAATATCACAGTAAGTCTAGCTACCATATGTCATTACACAAAGTTAGTATAATTTTACTGACAATATTCCCTATGCTGTACATTATATCCCTGTGACTTATTTATTTTATAACTGGAAGTTTGTACCTCCTAATCTCCTTCACCTATTTCACTCATCGTCCCCACGCCCCTCCCCTCTGGCAACCATCTGTTTGTTCTCTGTATCTATGAGTCTGTTTCTGTTTTGTTTGTTCATTTGTCTTGTTTTTTAGATACCACATAAAAGTGAAATCATGAGGTAATTGTCTTTATCTGTCTGACTTACTCCACTTAATGTAAGTAAAATCATGTTATCACAACTGGAAAGATTTCATTCTTTTTTATGGCTGTGTAATATTCTGTTGTATATAAATTACCACATCTCCATTATCCAATCATTTATCAAGGGACACTATCTTGTTTCCATATCTTGGCTATTGTAAATAATGCTGCAGTTAACATAGGGGTACATATATCTTTTTGAATTAATGTTTTTGATTTCTTTGGAAAAAATACTCATAAGTGGAACTGTTGGATCATATGGTAGTTCTATTTTTGATTTTTTGAGGACACTTCATATTGTTTTCCATAGTAGCTGTCCCAATTTGCATTCCCACCAACAGTACCCAAGGGTTCCCTTTTCTCTACATCCTCACCAGTGCTTGTGATTTATTGTCTTTTTGATGATGGCCATTCTGACAGGTGTGAGGTAATATCTCACTGTGGTTTTGTTTTGCATTTCCCTGATGATTAGCTATATTGAGCATCTTTTCATGGACCTTTGGCCATTATGTCTTCTTCATTAAAATGTCTAAATCAGGTCCTCTGCCCATTTTTAACAGAGTTGTTTGTGTTTTTGTTGTCGAGTTGTATTAATTATTTGCATATGTTGCATGTCATGTTAACCCCTTATTGATATATTGTTTGCAAATATCCTCTCCCATTTACTAAGCAGCGTTTTTGTTTGTTTGTTTTTTGATTAGTGTCTTTCACTGTGCAAAAGTTTGTTTGTTTGTTTTTTTAATTTGATGTAGTCTCATTTGTTGATTTTTGCTTTTGTTTCCTTGCCTGAGGAAACAAATCCAAAAAACATTGCTTAAGATTGACGTCAGAGACAATACTGCCTATTTTTTTCTTCTAGGAGTTATATGATTTCAGTTCTTATATTTAAGTCTTAAATACATTTTTAATTTATTGTTGTGCATGGTATGAGAAAGTAGTCCAATCTGACTCTTTTACATGTAGCTGTCCAGTTTTCCCAACACCATTTACTAAAGAGGTTGTCTTTTCCTCACTGTATATTCTTGCCTCCTTTGTTGTAGATTAATTGACCCTGTAAGGGTGGGCCTACTTCTGGGATTTCTATTCTGTTCCATTCCATTGATCTATGCATCTGTTTTTATGCCTGTTTGGATTACTATAGCTTTGTAGTACAGTTTGAAATCAGGGAGTGTGGTACCTCCAGCTTTGTTCTTCTTTCTCAAGATCCTTGGGCTATACAGGATCTTTTGTTTTTCCATAAAAATTTTAGTATTATCTCTTCTCATTCTGTGAAAAACGTCATTGATGGGGATTGCATTGAATCTGTAAATTGCCTTGAATAGTATGTTCGCTAACAATATTAATTCTTCCAATTCTTGAACATTGTTTCTCTTCCCATTTGTGTCATCTTCAGTTTGTTCTTATAGTTTTCTGGGTACAGGTCTTATACCTCTTTGGTTGGATTTATTCCTAGGTGTTTTATTCATTTTGATGCAACTGCAGATGGAATTGTTTCCTCAATTTCTCTTTCTAATAGTTTATTATTATTGTATAGAAATACAACAGATTTCTATATATTAAATTTGTATCCTGAAACATTACTGAATTCATTTATTAGTATTAATAGTTTTTTGGTAGAATCCTTAGGATTTTCTATATATAATATCATGTCATCTGCAAAGAGTGACAGTTTTACATGCTCCTTTCCAATTTAGATTACTTTTATTTACTTATGTTTATTGTCTGACTGCTGTGTCTAGGACTTCCAATGTCATGTTGTATAAAATTAGTAAGAGTGGGCATTCTTATCTGTTCCTGATCTTAGAGAAAATGCTTTCAGCTTTTCACCACTGAGTATAATGTTGGCTATGGATTTGTCACATACAGCCTTTATTATATTGAGGTATGTTTCCTCTACACCCACTTTCTAGAGAGTTTTTACCATAAATTGATGTTGAATTTTGTCAAAAGCTTTTTCTGCATCTATTGAAGTGATCATATGATTTTTTTTCCCTTCAATTTGTTAAAATGGTGTATCACATTGATGGATTTGTGGATATTGAACCATTCTTACATCCCTGGGATAAATTCCACTTGATCTTGGTGTGTGATCATTTAATGTATTGTTGAATTCAGTTTGCTAATATATTGTTGAGGATTTTTGCATCCATGTTCATCAGTGATATTGGCCTGTAATTTTCCTTTTTTGTAGTGTCTTTGTCTGGTTTTGGTATCAGGGTTATACTGGCCTCATATAATGTGTTTGGAAGCATTCCTTCCTCTGTAAGGTTTTGGAATACTTTGAGAAGGATAGGTGTTAACTCTTCTATAAATGTTTGGTAGAATTTGCATGTCAGGCAGTCTGGTCCTGGACTTTTGTTTGTTGAGAGTTTTTAAATTACCGATTCAATTTTATTACTGGTAATTGATTTGCTCATGTTTCTTATTTTTTCCTGATTCAGTTTTGGGAGATTGTAAATTTCTAGGATTTATTTATTTGTTCTGGGCTGTTCATTTTATTGGTATATAATTGTTCTTAGTAATCTCTTAATATCCTTTGTATTTCTGTGACGTCAGTTGTAACTTCTCCTCTTTCATTTCTGATTTTGTTTATTTGGGTCCTCTTTTTTTCTTGATGAAGCTGGCTAAAGGCTTATCAAGTTTGTTTATTTTTTCAAAGAATCAGCTCTTAGTTTTATTGATCTTTTCTATTGTTATTTTATCTCTATTTCATTTATTTCCACTCTGATCTTTATTATTTCTTTCCTTCTGCTAACATTGGGTTTTGTTTGTTCTTTCTCTGGTTCCATTAGGTGTAAAGTTAGATTTTTTTTTTGGAGGTTTTTCTTGTTTCCTGAGGTAAACTTCTATCACTATAAACTTCCCTCTTAACAACTGCTTTGGCTGTGTTCTATAATTTTTTGATGATCGTGTTTTCATTTTCATTTGTCTCCAGTTATTTTTTGATTTCCACTTTGATTTCTTCATTGACCCCTTAGTTGTTTAGCAGCATATGTTTTTAGACAATTTCTAGTCTCATGACACTGTGGTTGGAAAAGATACTTGATGTGATTTCAATCTTCTTAAATGTACTGAGACTTGTTCTGTGGCCTAGGATGTTATCTCTTCTGGAGAATGTTCTGTGTGCACTTAAAAAGAATGTGTTCTCTGCTGCTATTAGATTAAGTGTTCTGTATATATAACCACTAAATTCATCTAGTCTAATGTGTCCATTAAGACCAGGGTTTACTTATTGATATTCTGTCTGGATTATCTGTTTATGAATATCAGTGGTGTGTTAAAATCCCCTGCTATTATTGTGTTACTAAAAATTTCTCCCCTTATGTCTGTTAATATTTGCTTTATGCATTTAGGTGTTCCTATGTTGGGTGCATATATATTTATAATTGTTATACCTTCTTGTTTGATTGAACCCTTTATCATTATGCAATGTCCTTCTTTGTTTTTTGTTACAGTCTTTGTTTTAAAGTCTATTTTGTCTGATATAAATATTGCTACCCCAGCTTTCTTTTTGTTTCCACTTGCATGGAATAACTTTTTTCATCCCCTCACATTCAAGTCTGTGTGTGTCTTTAGATCTAAAGTGAGTGACTTGTAAGCAGCATATAGATGACTCTTGTTTCTTTATTCATTCATCCACTCTATGTCTTTTGACTGAAGCATTTAGTCCAGTTACATTTAAAGTAATTATTGGTAGGTATGTATTTATTGCCCTTTTGTCCATTTTTTCTGGTTGTTATTAAATTTTCTTTATTGTTGTTCTTCCTTTCTTCTTCTTTTGCTCTTCTTGTGATTTGATGACTTTCTTTACTGTTAGTGTTTTATATCTTTTTGTTTTGTGAATCCCTTTAATACCTATTGTAGATACAGATGATTTTACTAGTTTTGTCTTTTAATCTTCCTACTAGCTTTATAAGTGATCTATTACCTTTACTGTACATTTGCCTTTAGCAATGAGAGTTTTCTATTTATAATTTTTATATTTCTAGTTGTTTTTTTTTTCTGCTTAGAGAACTCCCTTTAACATTTTTGGTAATGATGGTTTAGTGATGTTGAATTCTTTTAGCTTCCACTTGTCTGTACAACTCTTTATGTCTCCTTCAAATCTGACTGATAGCCTCGCCAGGTAGAGTATTCATGATTGTAGGTTTTTCCCTTTCATCACTTTAAATATATCCTGTCAGGCTTCCCTTGTGGTGCAGTGGTTGAGAGTCTGCCTGCCAATACAGGGGACACGGGTTCATGCCCCGGTCCGGGAAGATCCCACATGCCATGGAACAGCTGGGCCCGTGAGCCATGGCTGCTGAGCCTGCACGACCGGAGCCAGTGCTCTGCAACAGGAGAAGTCACAGCAGTGAGAAGCCCACGTACGGCAAAAAAAAATAAAAATAAATGAATAAATAAATAAATAAATAAATAAATCCTGTCACTCCCTTCTGTCCTGCAAAGTTTCTGCTGAAAAGTCAGCTGATAGCTTTATGGGAGTCCCCTCATATGTAACTAGTCCCTTTTCCCCATTACTCTTAAGATTCTCTTTTTATCTTTAATATTTTTCATTTTTAATTGACTATAATTTAAAATTCATAATTAATTATAATGTTTCTTGATGTGGACCTGTTTGGATTTATCTTATTTGGGACTTTCTGTACTTCAGGTACCTGGTGTGTTTCTTTTCCAGGTTAAGAAATTTTTCAGCTATTATTTTATTAAATAAATTACCTGCCCATTTCTCTCCCTCATCTCCTTCTGGGACCCCTATAATGAAAATGTTAGTGTGCTTGATATTGTCCCAGTGGTCTCTTACACTTTCCTCAATTTTTCATTCTTTTTTCTTTTCTCAGTTTATCTTGGGTGATTTTCATTACTCTGTCTTCCAGTTAACTCATCCATTCCTCTGTATCATCTAATCTACTGTTGATTCCTTCTAGTGTATTTTTTTATTTCTGTTATTGTATTCTTCAGTCTCTATTTGGTTCTTCTTTATATTTTATAACTCTTTGTTAAAAATTCTCACTGTAGTTTTGATTTGCATTTCTCTAATGATTAGTGATGTTGAGCATCCTTTCACATGTTTGTTGGTAATCTGTATATCTTCTTTGGAGGAATGTCTATTTAAGTCTTCTGCCCATTTTTGGATTGGGTTGAATGAGGTATCACCTCACACACTGGTCAGAATGGCCATCATCAAAAAATCTACAAACAATAAATGCTGGAGAGGGTGTGGAGAAAAGGGAACCCTCTTGCACTGTTGGTGGAAATGTAAGTTGATGCAGCCACCATGGAGAACAGTAGGGAGGTTTGTTAAAAACCTAAAAATAGAAGTACCATATGATCCAGCAATCCTACTACTGGGCATATACCCTGAAAAAACCATAATTCTAAAAGAGACATGTACCACAATGTTCATTGCAGTACTATTTACAATAGCCAGGACATGGAAACAACTTAAGTGTCCATCAACAGAGGAATGGATAAAGAAGATGTGGCACATGTTTACAATGCAATATTACTCAGCCACAAAAAGAAAGTAAATTGAGTTATTTGTAGTGAGGTGGATGGACCTAGAGTCTGTCATACAGAGTGAAGTAAGTCAGAAAGAGAAAACCAAATGCTGTATGCTAACACATATATATGGAATCTAAAAAAAAAAAAAAAAAAAAAAAGAAAGAAAGCTTCTGAAGAACCTAGGGGCAGGACAGGAAAAAAGACACAAATGTAAAGAATGGACTTGAGGACACAGGAAGGGAGAAGGGTAAGCTTGGAAGAAGTGAGAGAGTGGCATGGACATATATACACTACCAAATGTAAAATAGATAGCTAGTGGGAAGCAGCCACATAGCACAGGGATATCAGCTTGGTGCTTTGTGACCACCTAGAGGGGTGGGATAGGGAGGGTGGGAGGGAGAAGCAAGAGGGAGGGGATATGGGGATATATGTATATGTATAGCTGATTCATTTTGTTATACACCAGAAACCAACACACAATTCTAAAGCAATTATACTCCAATAAAGATGTTAAAAAAGAAAATTCTCACTGTATTCATTCATTCTTCTCCTGAGTTTGTTGAGCATCTTTATGATCATTACCTGAATCTTTATCATGTAGATTGCTTATCTCCACTTCACTTAAGTCTTCTTCTGGAGTTTTGTCTTGTTCTTTCCTTCAGAACATATTCCTCTTTCTCCTCATTTTGTCTAATTTTCTGTGCTTATTTCTATATATTATGTAGGTCAGGTACATTTCTCAATCTAAGCGAAGTGGCTTTAGGTAGGAGACATCTTATGGGGCCTGGTAGCACCCTCCCCTCTGGTTACCAGATCTACGTGCTCTGAGGATATCCCTTATGTGGGCTGCAGGGACGCTTCTGTTGTGGTTGTGCTGACTACTGTGGGTTTGCTGGTAGCCTGGATTGACCCCTGGCCCAGTTGGTGGCCAGGCCATCTTGTGCAGTATCTGCCAGCCCACTGGTAGATGGGGTTGGTTCCCAGGGAAGTAGACTACAAGGCTGGGGATCCTGGAGCTGGTGCTGGCCTGCTGGTGGGAGAACTAATAGGCTAGTGGGAGGACTGCAAAATGGCACTTTCCAGCATCAGTGTCTTCATAGTGAATGAGCTCCCAGAAATGACTACCACCAACATCTTTGTTCTGAAGAGGAGTTCCAGTTGCCTCCTGCCTCTCCAGAAGGCTCTCCAGGATCAGCAAATGGGTCTGACCCAGGCGGCTTTCAAATTACTGCCTCTGCACTGGGACTTGGAGTGTGTGAGATTTTGCATGTGCCCTTCAAGTGTAGCGTCTCTGTTTCCTACAACTCTCTGGCTCTCACATACACAAACCCCACTGGCTTTCAAAGCCTGACATTCTGGGGGCTTATCTTCCTGATGTAAGACCTCTGGGCCATAGAGCCCAGTGTAAGCCTTGGGCCCCCTCACTCCTTGGGGTTCTGTATTGTGATTATCTTCCCATTTGTGGGTCAACAACCAGGGGCATGTGTCTTGCCAACACTGTGTCTCTGCCCCTTATACCAGTCTTGTGTTGTTTGCACTTATATCTTTAGTTGTGAAGAATCTTTTCTCCTAGTCTTCAGGTCCTTCTCATAGGTACTTGCCCTTTCAATAGTTGGGTATTTTGGTGTGCCCATAGGAGAAGATGAGCTCACAGTCTTTCTACTCTACCATCTTGGCTTCACCCCCTGGCATTTTGCTTTCTGAAGTAGAAGTAAAGTGTTGTTTTTAATACTTAAATTGCTAGAACTTTATGTTAACAGTTTTCTGCTCTATGTATACTTTTTTCTTTTTAAAATCAGAAATAAAATTTTAATCAGAAAAATTAAAAGAGAATACTCTATTGGGTGTGGTATTCTCATGTTCAAGGTGTTGATTTCCAATATGAAGTTTAAAGAAACTGGGAAGGAGAAACCAAGGAGTAAGAGTGTGCCTGCATTTCATGAAAAAAACTATTTTGGTAGTGATATGTTGAAGACAATTTCTAGATACCCTATCCTTGACATTAGTTTGGCAAGCATATAGCACAGATGTGGCAGAGAGAACATTATGGCTAATTTTATAGCATCAATCTGTTGTCATCAGTATACAAATGAAATTAAACCCATGTTGACTGATCAAAGTACTAAAGAGAGACGTGTGGATTAGAAAGGAGCAGAGGCCTGAGAACAGAAACCCTGATGACACCTGAAAAAATGCTGAGTGTCAGAGTCCAAGACCCCAACAAAGTGTTGTCTACATGAAATTTTTATTCAACTGAGGACTCTAACCAAAGATAGAATATTTCTGTTCAAAACGGAAATCTAAGCAGATATAGAAAAGTTAGCGGCCATTATGATCTGAGAAAAGCATCTGGGAGACCTGTGGTTGCCTCTGTAAGGTTCCTTTGCTACATCTCCTTGGAGACCCACAGGCTTTGCTGTAGACTAAAACAGAAATCTGTAAGCAGGTGGCTTTGGAGAAACTAGAAGAAGCCAATTCCTAGATCCCCAAGGTGGAATTTTAAAAGCAGTCGGAAATAGAAGTAGAAGAGAAGTTTTTCTAAGCCGAAGCTAGAACCCATTCCCTATGCAGTTTCCAAAGGACTGAGAGCATGCTTTCCAATGGCTATTGATTTGTTAAAGAAATGCAAAAAATACACTCGTTTAAGTAACATAAGATGAAAAAATGCTTCACAGAGCATATGACTTTGTAGTTTTAACACAGAAATCACTATTGTTGTTCCATTGTCACAAGGCTTTGCCCCATAAATCACTCTATTTCTTCACACACTTCCATCCACATTCTTTCCCAATGAAGAAATAAACTAACAACAACAAATAACACCCTTACTATTTCTCCCTTATCTTAAAATATTTCCCTGGTTCCTCTTGAACTAACACCCATTTCTTAAAGTGCTTTACTGAACAATCTTCATGGGAGGGTCTACACTGCTGCCTCTGCACTCTCTCCACCTTGGCTGGATGTCACATCCTCCTCTGACTCCTTAATATTTCCAGCTCCCAGGGCCTTGTCTCAGCTGTTTCTTTCTGAACCTCTCTCTGGGACACTTAGCACTATTGACTACCTACTTGATCTTGAAATTCTCTGCTGGTTTTTTCCCAACCTCCTTTGTGTCTGTATCTGTGTGTGTGTATCTTGCCTTGTTCATAGTATTTTCTCTCTGACCTCCTCCATCCTCCTCATTTTCTCTGATGCCTCCAACTTTTTGTTTCCTAACTCCTAAATGAGACCATTTCCTAGAGTTCTGATTTGGGCTCCATTCTCTCCTATACATCTATACTTTATTGATTTAAAATAGCATAAGTAGACCATTTTGCCTTCTTTATATACCTGTGTTCTTAACTTCATCATTATCAGCATTACCACTCTCTTGTCCATTCTAGAATTATAACTACACAGATATTATCATCAGGTCCATCCTACACTGTATCTCTTTTTCCATGAGGCTTCTTGTTTACAGAGTTCCCATTTGGACCCTACTCTTTCTCTGAACAGACTGCTTCAACCACATTCAGAATATTCCCACCACTCTCCAATTCAGCCTGTCATTTCACCAAATACCAATATATCTTCTGTTGTCTCCTTGTGATTTAAAATTACACAAATAAGGTGTCCAAAAATATGGCATCACCATCACGATTAAAATATCTTAGTCAGGTAAAAAGCTGAGTTCTACTATACAGCTCTCAGTATTTTGAACTCTGTTTAAAGTGTACCAGCAGGACATGATGACATTCCTACATCTCAGCTTGGTCCACCAGGGAGATTTGCAATCCTTTATGTGGGTTCTACATTCAGAAGTGGAACTTGGGCTTGTCTTGAAGATATATTGCTTCTGTTAACCCACAGATGTTAATCTACTGAGGCTATGTTTTAGTTATAAATATTCTAACGTTGATAGGCAAGTTGTCTCATGAAATTGATGTTTTAGGTTCCCCTTCTGTTTTGCAATATTAAGAATTCTGAGATTTAACTAATGTCTAATTGCAAAGTTTTCTATGGTATCTATGACAGATTCCAAGAACTTCTATACATTATCTATATCCTGAAGTGGATCCTGACTCCTTTTTTCTTTTCATCTAGGACATGGACACTTAACCAGTTGCATTATTCCACTTATACTAAATTCTAAAACATTCCAATCCATACTTTCTGTTCCATTTATTTACATAGATAGATAGATAGATAAATTCTTTCTCTGCTTGTCTCAAAATCCTATAAGTCAAAACATACACTTGCAATATCAATAGAACTTTTATTACCTAGAGTTGAAAGTATTCTTCTATATACTGAAATAATACAATGAAGATTATTCCTAGTTGAGATTTCAAATATTTAGAACCAAGCTAGTCTCCAACAGATAGTTAAAGGTTGAGGGCACAGATAGCTGAATTTTTATAAACACCATTTCTTACAACTAACTGAATCAAGAGAAAGCTGCATTATGAGAACAGAGGCATTTGAGAAATCAAATACTTTATTGGCAGCCACCAGAAATAAGTACCCACTTGCTTCAACTTTGCTGGTTGAAGAAATGATAAATTCCACAGAAACCTGAGGAGTTCCGGAAGAAAGCCTTTCTCTGGCCGAGGCTGCAGAATGTGATAAAATGCTTTAACAGAACGTTGGAGTTACATGACCTTCAATGATAATAGCCAAGTAATAAATTAGTCTTCCCAGCTGCTAGTGCCTAATCATAACAGCAAACAGTACGTGAAAACTAACACCATGACAGATAGTAATCATGTAACGTAACATGTTTATCCCAAGCACTGAAGGGTAAGAGTGCAGAGGCCCGAGAGGAGCTCAGTTAAGAATACATGTATTTCATCAAAAACTCCATGTGAAATTAACACTGCATTATGCAAAGACATTGTGAAAACAGTTTTAACTTACACTCTAATCTGGGAAAGTACAAGGGCATTGTCTGATATACAGATCATCATTGCCATAGTTTTACTGTTATTATCACTGAGTAGGTTTTGAACAACTATACTTTGTGAAACATCATTCATCAGCAAAAAGACGTATTGTCAGGATTCAGTGGAGACCTTGGCTTTAGGGTCAAAAAACTGCAGAGCTCTTTCTCTTGTCCTTACTTCTTTTACTTCTTCTAATTTTCTTTTTTCATCCTTTTCTTTATTTCACCCATGATTATCTATACTAGAATTGCACACACGCTGGGAATTATAGGAGAAATTGGAGCTGGTGGAAGACGTGTCCTTCTCCTTTGAAATCTCTCAGTGTTGACCTATCATCTACAAGGTGAAGGCCAGTCTTGGAAATGTGGCCCTTAAGTTCCTTCAGTCACTAGCCCCTGGTCACTCCTCCAGCCACAGTGCTTTCTACTTCTTGCTCTTGCATTGTTCTCTGTAACCCCTACCTACTCTTATCTCTCATACATCTTTCTTCTAACCTAGCAATCATATCGGTATCGTCACACATAACTCCACACAACTGACCATCATATGTCATTCCAAAGAACTGGAAATCTCTTTTGATGGGATGCATCATTTGCAATCTCATGGTTTAATTTTCTTCAGTTCACTACCAAAATTTGTGTATGAGTAATTCCTGTGATCCCTCTGGTCTTATGTACAGAAGCCAAGAGGGTTGCCACTAGCTTTCTATATATGTCACCTCCAGTTTTTCATCTGAGAAGTTTATCAGTTATCTTTATGGTAATTAACCGTTTTGATATGAGAAACAGAACTACCACATACATTTTAACATTCCCAAAGCTGTGCCCTGAACACATTCAGTTTTTAGTAAAGGGTATTGACTGACTGGCTGGCTGACCAGTGGTGCACTAAGAATAAACTTAACCTTTTTCCTGGGCGCATTAAGTTGAACTTTCAGAGCCTCTCTGCGAATTAACTTGGCTCTCAAGTTGTTATTTCACACATATTCTGTGTGAGATATAAAAGCCCAGAGCCCTCAAAATAATTTTCCCTTTTCCATGAGGCAAAAGTGTTTTCATTGAACATTATATATTTTAGTTGACACAAATCATATTTCTTTTTTCTGTAATACTGTTTATATTTTTTTTTTACAAAACAACTCATCTAATAATTAGAATACTCACCTTCCAGTTGCCATCATTAGTTGTTTTTCCTTGAGCAAGTCCTTTAACCTCCCTGACCTAGTTTCCAAGAGTGTAAAATCATGGAATTGTTGTAAATTATCACCAATTTCTTTTATAGCTCCAGTACTAATGGACAAAGTTAAGGACACCTAAAAGTAGAAAGTAGGTTTTGTATACTTTATAGAATTTTCAATTTCTAAAAGTTATGGTGTGCTTGTTAACATGTTCCTAATGTAATATTCAGCAAAATCTAGTATAATAAAGCTGGATTCATTTTATATTATGTTAGAAATATCTTTTTATATTATATGCTCACATATTTCCTTCATTTAAAACATCACCCAAGTTAACACTAAATAATTTGTATAATTTTTAACATAAAGCAAACCCAGCTAGAAACAAGCCTTATTAAAACAGTATTGTGTAATGGATTATTGCTTAGTGCTCTTATTATCAATATATTGATTTAATAGTTAGCTAAAGTCCACTCCATACAAGAAAGCTTTATTTACCCCACACCATCTGGGGTCCTCATTATTACAGCATTTCTCTACCCTCGAAGATATTAGGATTTCAAAGCTGGCCCAGAGGAAGAGGTTCTTCATGCCTGGGTTCTTTAGTAAAGAAATATTTTCAATAATACTGGTCCCATGTGTCTGAGATTGCGACTGTCACCATTGTTCTCCCCTTTTTCTACAATAAAAACTCCTTTCATTTTGAGCTGGAACATAGGGGCTTCCCTGGTGGTGCAGTGGTTAAGAATCCACCTGCCGGGACTTCCCTCGTGGCGCAGTTGTTGGGAGTCTGCCTGCTAATGCAGGGGACGTGGGTTCGAGCCCTGGTTTGGGAGGATCCCACATGCCACAGAGCAGCTAGGTCCGTGAGCCACAACTACTGAGCCTGCACGTCTGAAGCCTGTGTTCCGCAACAAGAGAGGTCGCGATAGTGAGAGGCCCACACACCACAATGAAGAGTGGCCCCCGCTTGCCACAACTAGAGAAGGCCCTTGCACAGAAATGAAGACCCAACACAGCAAAAATAAATTAATTAATTAATAAACTCTTACCCCCATCATCTTTAAAAAAAAAAATCACCTTGGTTTAAAAAAAAAAAAAAGAATCCACCTGCCAATGCAGGGGACATGGGTTCGAGCCCTGGTCCCAGAAGATCCCACATGCCGCAGAGCAACTAAGCCTGTGCATCACAGCTACTGAGCCCACGAGCCACAACCACTGAAGCCCTTGTGCCACAACTGAAGCCCGTGCGCCTAGAGCCAGTGCTCCACAACAAAGAGAAGCCACCGCAATGAGAAGCCTGTGCACCTCAGCAAAGAGTAGCCTCCCTCACTGCAATTAGAGGAAGCCCGCATGCAGCAATGAAGACCCAATGCAGCAAAAATAAATAAATAAAATTTAAAAACAAAACAAACAACAATCTCACATGTCCCAGCCTCCCTTTCACCTAAATCTGGCCAAGTTCTGGTCAATGAGACCCAAGCAGAAGTGGTATATGTGACTCTAAAGAAGTATCCTTAGGGAAAGGGAGAAAGTTATCTTTCCATTCATTTTTTCATGCTGGCTGCAATGGAGATGGTCCTCCTGGAGTGGGATCAGTCATCTTTGTGCTTGAACTGGAGGTCATGCATGATGAAGTAATAAAAGAGATGGAATCAGGGTCCCTGACACAGCTCAGGTCGACCTTCCTTCAGTTTCTATGTGTAAGAGAATATCATCTGGGCTTTTCTGGCAAACCTAATCCTGTGAGTCTACAGTATATGTATATATTTTTAGTGCATCTAAGTGCCAGGTACTGCCGAAGCATTTTCCATGCATTATATTATTTAAGGTGTTACAAAAACTCTGTGAGGTAAGCGTTATCACAAAAGATGTAAAAACTGAGCTTAAAGAGGCCAACTCGCCCACATAGAAGCCCTGGACTCTCTCTGTCATTGACTATGTCTCTACCCTGCTCTGGTTTACATTCTATTAAATATTTATTAGTTTATATTATCTTCTTCCCACTCAAATGTAAGGGCAGGAATGTTGCTTTGCTTGTTGCCATATCCCCAGAATCTACAGCTGAGCCTGGAACAAGATTAGTTGAATATATATGAGTAGATGACTCAAAATCCCATTCACTTAGCCACCAAATTATGTTGCTCTCCCTCGTGTAATCTTGTAAGGTCAATTCTGTGTGAGTTACAACTAGGCTACATATGTTTTACATACCTCAGCATTTTTTGATTTTGGGATACATGCTCAGAAATTACATAATCTGGAGAAATATCAAGAGAAGAAGAGAGAAACCCAAGACTACACTTTTTTAATTCTATTTAGTGGAATTATTTTTATTCTTTTTTTTTTTTTTTTTTTTTTTTTTTTTGCTGTACGTGGGCCTCTCACTGCTGTGGCCTCTCCCGTTGTGGAGCACAGGCTCCGGACACACAGGCTCCGCGGCCATGGCTCGCGGGCCCAGCCGCTCTGCGGCATGTGGGATCTTCCGGGATCGGGGCACGAACCCGTGTCCCCTGCATCGGCAGGTGGACTCTCAACCACTGTGCCACCAGGGAAGCCCTATTTTTATTCTTAAATATAAAAGAAGTTTAATATTTTCTGGCCTCTATAAATTCTGATGTAGCAGTACAATTAAGTTCCAATATTGACATAGTAAATTTGCAGAAAATCAAATAAGGTTGCAGTAACACATATTGCAATAACCTATTGCAACAAATAAGATTGCAATAAAACATCAGAAAAAAAATCAAAACTCATTCTACTTGTCACTTATTTGCCTGTGAAATGTATTTGATGATGGCCTTTTCCAATATTGCCCTCCAATTATTTTGCTGAATTGCTGAAAATGTAAATCATATGCAGCTACATTTAAAAAATTAAAGTGGGTGCATGAGTTCCTTCAGCCTGAAATGGAAGCAATGCAAAACTTTGTATTTAAGAGTAATTCAGACCACACTATTTTGAGTTCCCACTTTATGTGGGGCATTGAATTTTTCAAAAGATGACCTAACAAGAGAGAGCTAATATACAACTCTTTCCAAATGAATTTAAAGTTAAAGGTGATTAGCTGTTTTATTTTTTCCATAAAAATTTTATTTGAAAAGGGGGGAAAAAAAGAGGACTCCCCAGTAGAAACTGAAATAAGCCCTTTTTTTTATTCCTCCAGATTAATGAACATTCGTAAAATTGCACTCCTTGACTGCACTTCTCTTTTCTTGATTTGGTAGGCGGAATATTTGAAATATTTAATTGGCTAGTTATCTGTATTTCAAACCCCATTACAGACCATGAAAGCACTGGTTTGATAAGAAAACTTAATGTATTGGAAAAGAAGAATGGGTAGTGTTTGATTGAGGGTCTTTGCAAGTAAACTTTATCAGCAAGTCTGAACCAGTTTTTCAACTTGCTGATTTTAGAAATTTCTCATTGATTTGTGGGCCTGAGATGCCTCTTTGCAGCAGTAGATAGCTAATGGGAGGTAGCAGACATTATTTAGTTTTAAATTTATAAAGGACAGGAAAAAAATTATATTATCTTGTGTAACAAAGTTGATGCATAGCTTGACCAAAGTGTTCCAGTAGTGTGATCAAATAATGTTTCACTTTAACCCACTGATCTAATGAGATACCTGAGTAGGTACAAGTTATAGATAAAGCATTCATTTCACAGAGAAGTCACTTTACATTGTGATGAATGTGAACAATTAGCATAAGATTAAAGTGAACACATATAAACAAATTCAGCTATTTGTTCATATCTCACTCCCCCATTTCCCCTTTAGAAAGCTTTCAAATGCACACAATTTTCTTCCCTATATACTAATTCTAGGAATGAGATAAATCCAACAAACAGGAGAGTCACTTTGCTCTTAACCCTTATATTGAATTTACTTATGGTTAGCATACCTATGCCTGGTTTCTAAGGAAGCTTTGTTCCAAATGTATCAACATGAATGGGAAGCAGGTGTGTGGATTGTTTCAACAAACCTTGACTGGCAATCACTAAAGATTTTTGCATGAATTAAGGATTATTTTTGTGTTTTGCTTTTAGAAGTTAATACTTACTGTATGTTGGCTTTATGATAAAGAAATAGTTTACCTAAAATAAATAGACTGCCAGATACTTCTCCAGAAAAGATGAGTTTATTTGGAATCAGCAGAGAATTGAATTTCAGGGTCTTCAACCATGGTGAGCCACTTGCAAGTTCTCTTGTGGCAAAATAAGGAGAAACCTTTTACAGAGGTAAAAAGAAGGTGAGAGGGCTGCAAACAAAGAGTCCATGGCTTTTCATTGGCTGAGTCCTTCCAGGAAAGTAGAGGAGTCTTTATTCTTCCTGCTGGGCTCTGCCAACATCACAGGAAGTGAGAGGTCCCCTTCTGGTTCCCCCCACCCCCCATTTAAGTGAGGTTTCAGTTTATGAATTTTTTATAGAATCATCAAACAGAACATTCTGTGGCTACACAGCATGGTTCCTTAGGTTTCATGACAGTTTGGGAACTATTTTTTTCATGTTTATCATAAGACTTAGTTTAAAACAGATCCCATTCCTAGCAACAGTATAGGATATTATAAAATATATTTCGCTGGATACACTCCTGGCCCATTCTCCTCACCCCTGCTTTTTCATATCTATTTTTGTTTAGTATTATTATTTTTATCTTTCATTGTATATATTTAAATGTCACCTTAAATCTTTCTGTAACCAGAAGGGTAAAGCTAGAGGAGATAGATAGATGGGTCGATAAGTAGATACTTAGAAAGATAATGATATAGCATTTACTGTTTCAATGTTTTTGAAGTTTGTAGTTAATTTCTCAGTATTTACCACCTGATATATTCAAAGCTATATATTGTGGTTCCAAGTAGAATGATATAGTCTCTGATACTGAGGACCTGAAAACTGAGTATGGGTGAAAGAGACCATGGCAAACAACCACCAAGTACAATATTGGATTCGCTACAAATGCTATCTGGACACAGAGAATCCTGGCAGCCCTGAGGTGGAGGTCAAGGATGCTTTCATAGAGGAGATAGCATTTGACCTGGACTAAGGAAGGAAGGATGTTGATACAAACGGGAGAAGAGGGAAGAACAGTCTTAGCAAAGGCACAGAGACGTGGATGTGCATGATGGTTTTGAAAATCTTTAATTCCCTTTTTGTTCCAGTTGTCAGTTGGGGCTAGTATTGCATTGGAGTGTCAGCTTGATAATAAATGACCATGTTTGGTACCTGATCTGGGTTCTCAGCAGCCCTTGAATACTGCTGTCAGTCTGCTTGACTAGGTACTGAGTTAAAGCATACTCCATTCCTGCTGATTCAGATCCATTTTATTTTTCTGCTAGGCCAAAGAGACTGCCTTTATATTGTTGGGCCATGCATTCTGTTCAGGAACTACAATGTATTTGTGGAAGGAAATTCTGACAAAGATCAACTTAAAAAGTGACTAAAACCATAGCCAAGCTGGTGACATTAGCTGTACAGACTTGACTCCCCAATTCTGCTGAGGTTTAAAATTAAGAGGAGCACTGCCCAGTGAGCCATGGGGATGACTATAGAGCATGTTAGGTGTTAAGAAGGAAATAAGCTTCCTGTCCCTATAAAAGGTGCCCCAGAATCACCCCTGTGATAATTTCAAAAAGAGGGCATAGATAGGGCTTCCCTGGTGGCACAGTGGTTGAGAGTCTGCCTGCTGATGCAGGGGACACGGGTTCGTGCCCCAGTCTGGGAATATCCCACATGTGGTGGAGCGGCTGGGCCCATGAACCATGGCCACTGAGCCTGTGTGTCTGGAGCCTGTGCTCCTCAACAGGAGAGGCCACAACAGAGAGAGGCCCACGTATCGCAAAAAAAAAAAAAAAAAAAGAAAAAAAAGGGCATAGATATCTCCCCCAAAGATATTTCTTAATTACAAATGGAAAAAGTGGGGAAATCTGGTAGATGCAGCCTAAATCAAGTGATTGGAGTTAACTTCACCAGGAATAAGACCTATGTGTGTCATGTGCTTTCTGATATGATGTACCAAGTAAGACAAAAACATCACTTCTGTGATACTCCTGCCAAAAATGCACAATCTCAGTCTACTTTTAAGAAAGGACACACACGTCTAAATTGAGGGAGGTTCTACAAGATAAGTGGGCAGTAGTCTTCACAGTGGTCAAGATCATGAAAGACAAAGAATGAGAACTACCCCAGATTAGAGATTAGGGAGACAGGATAACTAAATACAGTGCAGCATCCCAGATAGGATGGTCCATTACAGAAGGGACAGTAGAGATAAGGTTTGCAGACCAGCTAAGAGCGTGTTCTTTTTTTTTTTTTTTTTTACTTTTTGGCTGCACGGTGTGGCATGTGGGATCTTAGTTCCCTGAACAGGGATCAAACCCAAGCCCCCAGCAGTGGAAACTTGGAGTCTTAACCACTGGACTGCCAGAAAAGTCCTAATAGTATGTTCTAAGGTTCATATCATGACTTAGATTAATTGCACTGTTGTTGTGTCAGATTAATATATTAGGGAAAGCTGGGTGAAGGATATACAGGAATTCTATGTACTATTTTGCAACATTTTTATGTCTAAAATTATTTCAAAATATAATGTTAAAAAAGAGAGAACCTATAAATTATGTTTCTTCCCACTTCCTTTTGTTCTTAGACCTAGCTTCAAAAAAAAAGGTGACAGAATAAACATAATTATATATGTGTGTGTGTGTATATATATGTGTATATGTATAAATGCTGGAGAGGGTGTGGAGAAAAGGGAACCCTCTTGCACTGTTGGTGGGAATGTAAATTGATATAGCCACTATGGAGAACAGTATGGAGGTTCCTTAAAAAACTAAAAATAGAAGTACCATATGACCCAGCAATCCCACTACTGGGCATATACCCTGAGAAAACCATAATTCAAAAAGAGTCAAGTGCCACAATGTTCACTGCAGCACTATTTACAATAACCAGGACATGGAAGCAACCTAAGTGTCCATCAACAGATGAATGGATAAAGAAGATGTGGCACATATATACAATGGAATATTACTCAGCCATAAAAAGAAACGAAACTGAGTTATTTGCAGTGAGGTGGATGGACCTAGAGTCTGTCACACAGAGTGAAGTAAGTCAGAAAGAGGAAAACAATTACCATATGCTAACACATATATATGGAATCTAAGAGGGAAAAAAAATGTGGTTCTGAAGAACCTAGGGGCAGGACACGAATAAAGATGCAGATGTAGTGAACGGACTTGAGGACACAGAGAAGGTGAAGGGTAAGCTGGGATGAAGTGAGGGAGTGGCATGGATATATATATATATATATATATATATATATATATATATATATATACTACCAAATGTAACATAGATAGCTAGTGGGAAGCAGCCACATAGCACAGGGAGATCAGCTTGGTGTTTTGTGACCACCTAGAGGGGTGGGATAGGGAGGGAGGGAGGGAGACGCAAGAGGGAGGAGATATGGGGATATATGTATATGTATAGCTGATTCACTTTGTTACACAGCAGAAACTAACACACCATTGTAAAGCAATTATACTCCAATAAAGATGTTAAAAAAAATCTTTGAACAAAATTCACCATTTACAAAACAAAAAAAAATGTCTATTGCTTTCAAAAGTTAAGGCATTTTCTTTCCAGGAAAATATTGACTAAACTCAAGTTTTTTGCTGTAACAAAGAATTATAAGACCTACAAGAGACCTAATGTAACTTCTCCCCACAATTCTCATTAGAGACATTTTAAAGACTTAGGGAGAAAAACAAAAAATAAAAAACAGACAAACTAATAATCATAACAGAGTTTATTAGTGGTGGTCTTGTCCATTCTCTCATAATAATATTCTTGATGATTTAAAGACCTCCTCCCACAGTTAAAACAAAATTTCTGTCGTTTCTTGTTAGAGGGGGAGAAGAGTGGGTGGCTGTCTTTTACACAATGAAATACATTTCTTAGGTCCTGATAACCCTCAAGCAGAATGTCGCTAACCCATTCATTCTTCTTCACAGTTGACCTAGATTGTTAAAATAAGTTTAAATCTCCTGAACCGATTTTATCTATCTTGACTTTCTAGAATGCAAGATTATTTTCAAAATATTCTGCTGGCAAAGGAAGTTACAATAGAAATAAATGTGTTTTCTGCCCATCATGTTTTTAAGTTGCTACTAAATATTGACCTTATTTTAAGGATGATAATGGTTTTGGTGACAAAGTATCTTTTTCATCTTCCCCAAAGTCTAGTAAATGCCTGACAATAGTAGACACTTTGTTTAAGTGGATGGATGAATGGGAGGCCTTGGGCCAAAGAATTTGCTTGATTGAGAGGCGCTAATGGGTCTAAACAGAACTGTTTTACATCCCCAAAGACTACTGGCTGGGAACATTTGCATTTGAATAACCAGAATTAGTGAGAAAATTTGCTTAAGTCTATTTCAAGATCAAGATTCCTATCAAGAAGCTTTGTGGTTTGAAGGGCTTTTAACACTTTGTGAAGGGAAGAGTCACTGCAGGGATTTGTTGGGGTCATGGTGGGCACTGATGCCCCTGCCCAGACAAAGGAGAGCTCAGAGGTAAGTGAGACTGTGTCAACAGTCTGTGCAATGCCTGTGGGTAAGACCAGGGCTGCATAAATGTCCTCAACCACAGGCCCCACTGTGAGAGACCAGAGGAAAGAGAAAACCCTGGGATATAGAGTCCTCTGAGCAGAGCAATTCCAAGAACATATAAAAAGAAGCCCCATGTGTGTCCGTTCTGCAGAAACAGAAAAACAGCCTAGAAAGCCCTAGAAGGGTCTACGGAGTCCCAAAGTATACAAAAATCTATTTGGCCAGAATAACTGGAAAGAGCCCGCCCACTGGTCCTGAAAATGACCGTGTTTAGATTTCAGGGGCAGGGGATCCCAGTGGCTTTGAATTTAATGGTCTTCAGGGAGATGATGAAATCAGCTGTTAATCAACAGAGGAACTGCAGGCCTTCGGATTTAGAGTTGGGACAGCACAGTTCAGCCAGCCTCACGTGCACCTGCAGCTTATCTTGTCCCGAAGCCAGGAAGGGGCTTATTGAGGAAAAGGAAAAAGACACTCAAGGGCATGATCCTTCTTCCTGGAACAAAAGGGGTGTATAAATCATCACACCTCCTTTCACCCACTCTGGATCCAGTCCAGCCAATGACTGACAAGAGGGAACCCTCAGCTTCTCTGAGTCCTGAGTGGGTGGTGCAGATGCCTCGTCCAGAATTGGTCCCTCCAGAGACGTGGTCTTCATAAGCACAGACAAACCCTCTGAGGCTCTGCCTGAGTCCTGGCAGCAGTCACTGAGAAGGGAGGGGACTTATCAGTACCACACTGAAGGCAAGTCTGAGGCAGTGGCTGGCCTCCTTACCTCAAGTCTCTAAGAGCCACCTACACAGTGATTGCAATGAAAACTTATGGGGAAAAAGTTTTTAGGAAGCAGTAGGAAGCACACAGAATAAAATTGGTAAAACCCAGCCTTTAGCATCTGTTTTTCCTGTCCCTTATTCCTGAGTGTAGCACTCCTAAATTATCTATAGTTGGTGACATGGCTAGTAAGGAAGGCTGTGTGACACAGCAGGAATGCAGCGGTTTGTTCAAGGTGGCTTAGCTGCAAGGCAAAGGAAGCAGTGTGTCACCCAACATCCCATCTGGGCTGCAGCAGATCAAACGCTGGTCCCGCATGGCCTTCAATTTGGCTGAAAGAGACCGCGGGAGATGGATGATTTGGTGTTAGCGTGTTTCCTCCTTTGTACTGCTAGGATGATTCAAAACCCTGATTCACTTCTCTTCGCAGACCCCTTGGTTGTCAGGTGGGAGAGTTCTCTGTCCTTGAGTCCTTCTTGAGGTATATCTGAAAGTAAGATTTGAACCTAGCCGAATTAAGAGTAATGCAACTATATCCCTTTCCCCTGCCACCCCACCCCTTTGGAGCTAGATAGGTATTTAGTTTTAAAAATGCAAATGTATGAAAGAGGTGATGGAGAATATTGGGCCCAGCGTATCTGACTCTTGAATAGGGATTCAAGGTCTCTGATATCTAGGAGATTGTCTTGAGACACTTCTTTTTACACTTAACGTTAATACCTTTGGCTGTGCGTGTAAAATCCTTATCTCCATCTGAAAAAAAGATCAAGGTCTTTCAAGCATTATACTGCAAATGAAGCAGCCATTGTTATATCAGTATGAACACTTCTGTCCAGAGTGGTCCCTAAGTCCTTGTTGTTGAGTATTTGAACTCATTAATGTCAAGACTGAGGCTTGTACAAATGGGACCTAATCATATTTTAAATAACAGTCCAATCTTAGAATCCATTAGTAATATTCTTCCACCTATAAAGCTCTATTTGTGTCAGCTTTCTGTATAAACTGCAGCTCTGGGTCGTTGGTGTCCTGGTGTAGATATACAAACCAAGAATCTCTTTGGTTCTGGGAAGAGAAGCTGCATAACAGTGAACAGTTCACGTAAGATATAAAAGAAAACAAACTCACAAGGATATGAATAAACGTTACCATAAGGACGTCTGTACTCAGAACCTAAAAGAAATCCTACTGAACTCCGGGGCTAGAGACAGGGGACTCCAGAAGCAAGTTCTCCCTCTTCTTCCTCTTCTTTTGTACTTGACTTTCCATAGAGAATCTGTTGCCTTTAGAAGAGTCTTTGTTTGGCAAGCCTGGTAGCAAAAGAAGCCTAATTAGGTGAACACAGTTCAGGAAGGGGGGAGAGTAGCACTCATCGGACAAAGGTGGAGCCAGTGGAAATTTACCGTGTCATCCGCAACAGATTTTCTATACATCTACAGGGTTCTTAAATATCTTCCCAAACCAGTTCATGAAATACCATCACTCTTACTTGAAGGTGAAGTGGATTTCTATCCGCATTTGTCTCATGTGTTAAAAGTCCAGAAGCCACCTTAGTAATACAAAACCACTGCTCCAGAACTCATTGTTACACTTCCCAGGGCTGTGTTTGATTGTGTCTGTCGCTCCAAATGGCTACAGTTAAACTCTAGGACATTGAAGATACATCTAATGACCTGAGTTAGAGAAGTTTTAACATAGGTAATTTGTTTCTTTGTCTTAAAATTGCAATGTTGGAAATTGTGCAAAATGAATTTTCTGTGCCATTCTGAGGATAAACAGTCTTCATACCAGCCTTTCCAAATGCATCCTCAATAGGAATATTTCTGATTTTCTGGGATCTTCTATGTATCCTAGATCGTTGGCTACAAAGACAGGTAGTTTATATTGTGGAGCATTATGTTGATGTCTGATTCTCTTTGGAGAACTTGGAGTCTTCTTCTCCATATGACGTTCACTTCAGTGGCAGACACCATGTGACAAATATTCTTCATAAAATCAATCAACTAAATATGGTAGACATTTCTATACTTTAAGTTTTTTTTTTTAAATCCTTGATTATGGTTAAGAGGAAAACAGGAATGCTGAAAGACAAAATGAGCACAACTGGAGTCTTCAACTTTGCTAAAAGATTATGTAACTCATAGGTAAATGTGCATGCTGTCCTTGACTGAATCAGTAAGCAAAATTTAAAGTAGTGGTTGAACTACTTCAATATCTATGTGCATTATTAATGTTCACTTCTTTAGAGATAACTAGAGCTATGTTTTCTTGTCACTAAGAAATAAAAGCCAAAATTCCCTGAGATTCTGCAGCCTTTACCTTATAAGAATAATAATATAACAAATATTGTGCTATATGTGTAACATACATTATAGTAATGGGTCTGCAGTAGTCAGAAATGAGATATGAAGAAGGGAAAAGCAACCCGAATTTTATATTAGTGATGTTATAGTAAGACAGAGAAGCCTTTCTTATTATAAGCCTCGTTTTAAAATGCTTGAGACTTTCCCATAAGAATGTTTCTCATGACAGTTTTTTATTTTGCCTAGTAATGAAAATAGGAGATTGGTTTTTCATGTTTTTTGAAAGATGTTATCTAGGAGTAAAATTGTTTTTCTAAACATTAGAATATTTTTAAGGTACTTTTTGTTTTGAAACCTCAAAACAAATAGTTTTTTAATGACCTTCAAACTTGTCTCCAATGAAGAAGTTTAGTGCCTCTCGTGTATGAGGCAAAGTTTGATTTGCAAATAATTAAATAACAAGCATTACCCAATGCTTCCTCTTCAAGTTATTGCCTCCCCAAATAGCAGTTAGCCCGCTGCACCTTGCAAATGAGGGGGACCTGCAATTAGCCACTCCCGGAATGTGTGTTGTGGGTACAGTTTTTGTACCTGTTAAAAAAGAAGCCAGAGCTGAAAACTAGTTGTTGGACTCTGACGTGGCACCTTCGAATATAAGGGAGCTCTGCTAACGAAGGAGAGAGCAGTATCAAGCCGAAACAGTGGCCTGTGTGATCTACTTTTGTTTAAAATCTCACTAAGACAGAATCACCCCATTCTCTGAGCTCAACAGATTGAGGTCCACTCAGACGACAAAGAGTTGAGATCCAAAACACGAAAGGTCCTGACTTCTTATTAAAATGTTAATTGTGCCATGGAGGGTTCAGGGCTGTCCTTCAACCATGAATTTTCAAAGCTCACATTTTTAATGTACAGAGAAGCCATAGTACCAGTGGAACCACAGCATGATAGGAAGATAGAACACATAGGAAGATAGAACACAACACATCATAATTATAATCTCGAATGGAATAGGGGGAAAAAATGTTCTAAAATACAAATAGCTGCCTTAGACGCTTACTCAGTAATTCTCTGTTGAAATTTTTTGTGCCAGGATTTCTGCCTATAGAAGATAGAACATATTTATTTAAGTACCTGCAACACATATTTCTTTAAATGCCAAACTTTTGAGAAATGGATTCACACACTTGTTTCCCTTTGTCACCAGATCACTAGCCACACTCTTACTATCTCTAATTGGGTTATAGGGTTTGAAATTTTCTTAATTGGGAGTGGAGATGGACAAGCTGAGTATTTGTCTTCATGTTATACTATGTGTATCTTTCAGTCTTTGAAATCTCTATAACCTATACGGTGCAGAGCATAAAAAAAGGCATTAAAACATTTTATATAAATTTACAAATAAATGGGGTTAAAGCAAAATTTCATGTTCTCTAAATGATGAAAGTCAGTATTTTATGGTGTCTAAATCAGCACCTAAAAAGCCTTAATTTCACCTACCCAAGAATTCAGAGAATACCATTCTTTCAACTTTTATGTCAGAATTTAAAAATCAACTTAAACATTAAGCACTGTTAAGCACTGAACTTAAAAAAGCCACATTACATAATTCACTTAAAGTCACTACTGCTTCTTTATCATCCTTTCTGCTTCTGCTGTCATTGAGGAATTAAGCACAGGCTTCCATTGCTTCTCTCTGGTCAAGTTGACATGTAGTCAAGAGTGGTTAGCTTAACAAATGCCTGGCTAGGTGGATGATCCAGGAGGTTCTAGAGTCTGGGAACAATGCTTTCTCCGTGAACTCTCATCAGCAGTAGAGGTCCTCTATCCTCACTTACCTGACATCTTTTTGATCTATCTTCAAGTTTCCTGAAAACCACAGTTTTGTAGAAATTACTACATTTTTGTAATTTCACACATTGTTCTTCTTGACCATACTTCTAAGGGCATTTGTTTTAAATAGTCATGATTTCCAGAGAGAGTACTTTGAATGGGAGGTTTTCACTGATAATTCCTTGGCAGTGTTTAGGAGATAGAAAGATCACATCCTTTGTATTTCATTTCAGGATATGACATGGATCCTTCCTATGGTAATGTATACATTTTCTCTTGATAGTTCACTAGCCACCCATGACTTAAAAACAATATGTGATGTAGCTGTTGGCTGTGTGATTCTGTGATCACAAAGCAATTTGCTAATTCAGGGTTCTGTTTTCAATTCTTTAGGTCTTTATAGTAACAAAACAAATTCATGGTGAAAAATCAATTCATACCCTCTCTTTTCTTCTTCATGGAGGATATTAATTATTTTATTTCTTTTAATTTTGGGTCTTTCAAACCCGGACTCTTAAACCTGGAAATGTTATGATGCAATGACAAGAGAGAGAATCTTTGATGGATAGTCTTGCTCATGTCACTTGACTCCTCTGACATGGTTTTCTTGTCAATAAAATGGTAGATGTGATCATCATGATAATATATTGCATTTATATAGATCTTTTAACTTTCCTTAGAGAAAGTATTTTCATTCCCATTAATAATGCCTGGGCCATATAGCAACTAAATAAATAATTGGTAAGGATATCTATTATCTTGAGTTTTTTCAACACAAATCCCAAAAAGGCAGCTAAAACATGCAATTGTTGAATGTTATCGATGAGGATACTGAGTCCCAGGTTAGGCTAAGGATTTCCTCCAGATAACAGTACTGTGGTGGTGCTGAAAGCAGAAACTGTGTTTCCCATTGCCACATCTGTGACTTTAAAAAACAAAGACGACACAACTATGCAGGACAAGGATATTTGTTTTCTCATAAATTCTATAGATGATATAAAAGGGAGGAAAATTGGCAAGGTCTTTTGAAACTAGTTGCAAGTAAATTCAAAGCATAATTTTAATTAGAAGGAAAAAAACAAATGAAAACAATATTTACTGATGCCATTATTACAATTTTGATTTGGTGTAAGAACTTATCTCTGTCATCAAGTAGGTACAAAACGTTTGTAGTGTGGTTTTTATTGAATGAGCTTTTTGACTTTCAACACTGCAATGCTGGGATATTGATTCATTTATAAAGAATTCAGTAGTTGCAGATGAGTGATATGGGGGGCTGGTACAAAATTAGTGTGTTAGTTGAATAAGTATACGACCAGGAACCACTTGGTTGAGGTGAACAGATTATTTTCTTAGCTTATATTTTAATTGAATTCAGTTTTTCATAGACTATCTTATTTCACGTCCACATGTTTGTATGCAGTAATACTTTGTTCTGACACTACAATCATTTCCATTTCCTCTCTGTGAATATCCACGTTCCCAAATTTGCACATAATACACTGAGGAAGTGAGCAGAGAAACAGTCCCCTAATACTCAGGGCTCCCTTTTTCAGAGTTCTAAGAATATCGTGTCACCCAGGTAGTCATTTAGACTATATATACGTCTAATGAACCCTCGTTTTTCCAGTTTCTGTGTAGACAATGATGAATCATAATTTTTGAAGTATTATTAACCCAAGATTTAAAATTTCTGTTTCTTGAAAATAATAACTCCAATATTAAAAACAGACTTTTAGCTTTATCCCAGAAATAATGCATCAGAATTTTGAGTGAATTAAGCTTCCACCACTAAGTGATGCCTCAGTTTCATGTCTCAATAGTAAATTGTTGAGAACTATTCTTCCAGTTTAGGTTAACATTGCAGGCATGTGCTCCAGTTTTTAACTTGGATAACAGCTGGCCCGTGACCCAGTGCCAAAAGTATGACTAGACCAGTTTACAGCCAAACCACATCATAATTATAATCTCAAATAGAATAGGGGAAAAAAAGGTTCTATAATACAAATAGCTGCCTTAGACGCTTACTCAGTGATTCTGTGTTGAAATTTTTTGTGCCAGGATTTTTGCCTATAGAAAACTGTTGTGAATCATAGTTGTACCTTTTACAATGGTTTGTGAAGTATTTTTAGTTGATAATTTTCAACAATTTGGTGATTTGACTTCAAGGTGCTAGGAACTCTGTAAGAATTCACAACACTTATCAACTTGTCCCAAAATATGTAGCATAAATTTCCAGTATAAACAGCTGACCTTCCCTTGTGGGTCCAGGACTATATATTCTCTTATAAGTTGTCTTTTTTACTGGGTCTTCTGCAAAATAGTGGCTAAAGCTTAAAGATGACCATTGTAAGTCAGTGGTTAAATGTCAGTTTGCAAAGTCTGCTTTATCACTATAAATCTGGGTAGATTATTTATATAACTATAGCAAAAATATATATAAGATTATACCTCCTTTGGTAAATAGTGGGAAGTAATAAAATTAAACATCAGTTTATGACCCCAACCATTATTAATTCTATTCAGTGTGCCATAATGCTACTGTAGTTTAAGAGAAAATATTTATATGCTACAAAATGACTTTTGATATCCAATAATAAAAGATTTGGAGGATCCATTTAAAATGGAACTCTCTTATATTCCTGAATCACATATAAATATATGTACAGTTTTAAAGCTATATATAGATTTTCCTTAAATTTATCCCTTTAGTTTTCTGGTAAGGAGACTATTGTGGTGCAAATTATAAAAGTACTTATGAAGAAATATTCATTTTCTACAAATAAAGACTATGAAAGAAGCAGTCTTCTGATAATCATATATTAGCTTGATATTATTTCACATAATTTTATTTTTGAATCACAAAACAATTTTTTTATTATAGAGGTAATATAGTCATATGGGAAAAATATAGAGAAGCAAAAAATACTTATAATTCAATACCCTGAAGCAACTACTGTAATTAATTTGTCAAGTATATTTTCAATCTCTTTTATATGTGTATTTTACACATTTGGAATTAACCCTGTACAAAAAGAAACAAAAGCCATTAGAATCAGGAAATGAGCAAGTTAATTTTTAATTGGACAGAGCTTGGATACACATTGTTGTTTTATAAATTTACAATGGTCTAGCCATATCCCAGGACTGCTTTGTGTCCATATTATCTGAGAACTAGTGTGGAAAGTAACATATGTTTACATGTGCTCTGTTTTATTTCAATAATCCTGCTTTTCTAGGGCTGTGCATCTCAGCTGTTGCATATTATATCAGACTAGAAACTGGATACTAGCCCAGATAAACAGTTTTTTTGGAGGGAGGAAAATATCCAAATAGAATGAATTATTTTGTGATTTTGAGATTAACTAACACTCAGTGTTCAAGAAATTTGAAAGTGTTTTAAAAAGAAATGAGAGGAAAAATAACTTTTAGGAGCTTCCCTTACCTACACCCAAGAATGACTTTGGAAATATTTCTTAGTCTAGTTATAGATAGAACTAAAGTGTATTTTTGCTACTTTAGTAGACATACCATACATAATTCATCAATAAATTAAAATATATTATAGCAGTCTCTTCCAGTTTTCCATTCAAAATGTTATCTCCGTATCCTGCAAACCATCTCTCTCTTTTTTTTTTTTTCTGCCCATTGATTCTGCTCTTTTTTTCCTTTAAATTTGTCTAAACAAATTTGGGGGACATTTGTGAGGACAAAAAGGCTTAAAATGTTATAAATGAATTTTTTTTTAATTTTTATTGGAGTATGGTTGCTTTCCAATGTTGTGTTAGCCTCCACTGCACAACAAAATGAATCAGCCATACACAGAGTGAAACTTTATTCTTGAATTTTCTTTCATTTTATTGACACGAATAACACTTTCTCATACCAACACTGAGTTAAACTCTGGGACTTCTGTCTCACCATTGTTACATCTTATCAGAGTCTCTTCTCAGTGGACAGTTAAGGTCTGCATCAGAAGGCATTAGGAGATTTATTCTTACTTCAAAGTAAAAACATAATTGATAAAATGTTATGTTTCTGTGTTGACTTGCATGCAGTCTTTTTTCTTCTATTGCTAACCTCTTCGATATCACAGGGTTCCTTTTTTTATCTTCCAGAAGTCTAGTATCCATCTGAGACCTCTACGAAAATCATTCTCTCAAATGTTCTTACTGTCCTCTGTGCCCACAGTGTCAATTCTCAAGCCACATCTTTTTATTCTCTTAAGTATTTGCCCTTTCCAATCACCTTTTTATGAGATCCTCCCCACCTATTTTCTGTGAGATTTTTTTAAAGTGAATTTTATTGGAATATAGTTGAGTTGCACTGTTGTGTTAGTTTCAGGTGTACAGCAGAGTGAATCAGTTACACATATACATATATCCACTATTTTTAAGATTATTTTCCCATATAGGTCATTACAGAATATTGAGTAGAGTTCCCTGTGCCATTGAGCAGGTTCTTATTAGTTATCTATTTTGTATATAGTAGTGTGTATATGTCAATCCCAATCTCCCAATCTATCCCTCCCCCCACTTATCCCCTTGGTAACCATAAGTTTGTTTCCTACATCTGTGATTCTATTTTCGTTTTGCAAATAAGTTCATCTGAACCATTTTTATAGATTCCACAAATAAGCGATATTATATGATATTTGTCTTTCTCTTTCTAACTTACTTCACCCTGTATGACAATCTGTCAGGTTTTAATTCCCAAAACCGTGACCTTTCTGGGTGCTCTCCCTGTGCATTCCTAGCTCAGAATATGCCATCTCCTATCTCCTCATCGCTGAGAGAGCAGAGGGACGGGAATCTGCTCTGAAGTCACACAGACTCGGACTCAGTTCCTGGCAGAGCCCTGTACCAGTTGAATGACCCTAGGAAAGTCACCATTTCTGTATTTTAAACATATAATAATAAAGCCAAAGATAGGCGTCCAGGGGTTACATGGATCTTATACAGATGGAGATATCTAGGTACCTTCCAACTCCAGGCTCTTTTTTCTCCAGGGTCCTCATGATCCCATATGGAGGCATTAGGTCTATTTGTCAGTACTATCCAACCTTGATATTCCATTTTAGGATTTTTTTTCATAAATGTATTTAAAGTATCTACCACAGCACCTAACTTTGAGTAGACACTCAGTAAATGTTAGCTGTTATTTTCATTAGCATGATAATTTTTATTTGCCTATTGACTAATTAATGACGGCAGCTAGCATATTTTAACCTTTAATTATTAATAAATCATGGTGAAGATATTTATACATATTTATAAGCCAGTAGATTGGTTCCCTTAATGTTATTACTTTCCATACTCCTTTCTACTCTCACATTTCCAGTTTAAAAAACAACAAAAAAGATAATACTTTGCCCATTTTTTAATAGTTTTTTTTGTGTGTATGATTGAGTTGTAAGAGTTCCTTATATATTTTAGATATTAACCCCTTATCATTTATATAGTTTGAGGGTATTTCCTCCTGTTCTGTGGGTTGCCATTTCACTCACGTTTGCTTCCTTCGCTGTGCAGAAGCTTTTTAGCTTATAGAGGCCACTTATCTTTTTTTTTTTGCTTTTGTTGCCTATACTTCTGAAATCATGGTTGCCAGGGGCTGGGGGAGGATGAAATGGAGAGTCTCTGTTCTACAGGGGCAAAGTTTCAATTATCCAAGATGAATAATTTCCAGAGATCTGCTGTACAACATTGTGCCTGCAGTCAACTGTATATACTGTAGACCTCATGTTAAGTGTTCTTACCACAGTTTTAAATGTAAGTAAGCAAATAAATAATATTACTGGAAATAAAACTGGTGCTACCATTCTTGTAAATATTATTCAGTGACCCTCAAGAGTAACATATTATTGGTTTTAATGTGCATTTTATGACAAAGTGGCAATGACACTACACCTGCAAGGTAATTTCCACGGAAGCTCTCAAGCTCCAAAAGGCAAAGTGGAAATTTGTATGTCCACAAAATAACCTAGCACAGTGTCTGAATCTATTTGATGATGAATAAATATTTGTTAAAAAAACAAAAAAACAAATGAAATAATGTGGTCAGAAAGTCCAACTACACTAGGACAAAGTCTATACCAGGTAGTCACTCAACAAATATTTATTGAGCACCTACTAAGTGTCCAGCACTGTTTTAGGATCTGGGAAGACTGAAATGAATGTAACAATATCACTGTCCTCAGGAAGTTTACATTCTAGTAAGCAAAGACAGGCAAAAAGTGAGTTTAAAAATACATACATAAATAAATCAGATGTAATAAGTGCTGTGGGCAACAATAGATCAGAGTAAGGTCAAGGACATGTGGGAAAGTCTTGGATAGTGTATCGTTTCCTATGTAACAAATCACCTCAGATCTTAGTGACTTAGAGAAAGAATCATGTTATTGCTCATGATTCCATGGTTCAAAGCTCTTTGACTGAGTTCAGCTGGTTGGTTCTTCTGCTGGTCTCCTCTGGTTTCATTCATGAGGCTACAGTCACCTGACTGCTCAGCCTAGGGATGGATGATCTAATACTGCCTCACTCACATGGCTGGTAGTTGGTGCTGGTTTCTTGTCCTCACATGAAAGCAGAATTTCAGGATGATGAGAGTAGAAACTGTAAGACCTTTTGAGGCTTCCAGGCAAAGTCACACATCACTTTTACTGCATTTTTCTGACCAGATCAAGTCACAGGCTTATCAAAATTCAAAGGAAGAGGAAGGAAACTCCACCTCTTAATGAGAAGAATTATATAGAATTTGAGCCCATTTTAACCTACTACAGATGCAGGGTTACTACTTTAAGTTGGATAGTCAGTGACATCTCTGGGAGAGTGACATAAGGGCAGAGACCTACGTGATGTGAGGGAATAACAACGTTACTATCTTTGAGGAATACATTCTTGGCCATGAGAATTGCCAGTGCAAAATGCCAAGGTGAGAAAACAAAGAGCTCAGTGTGGTTGGAAACGATGGGCAAAGGCATTGTGTTAGAAAAGGAAGATAAAGAGGTAATAACATGGGCTTTCCTTGTGGTTCAGTGGTTAGGAATCTGCCTGCCAATGCAGGGGACATGCGTTTGAGCCCTGGGCCGGGAAGTTCCCACATGCCATAGAGCAAGTAAGCCCATGCACCACAACTACTGAGCCTGCGCTCTAGAGACTGCAAGCCACAACTACTGAAGCCTTCATGCCTAGAGCCCATGCTTTGCAGCAAGAGAAGCCATTGCAATGAGAAGCCTGCACACCATAACAAAGAGTAGTCCCCGCTAACTGCAACTAGAGAAAGCCTGCACACAGCAATGAAGACCGAATGTAGCCAAAAATAAATAAATAAATAAATAAATAAATAAAGAAAGAAAGAAAGAAAGAAAGAAAGAAAGATATAATGACAGACCAGCTGGTAAAGGTCCTTGTAGGTTATTTTAACTGCTTTGTCATTTACTCCAAGTGAGATGGGAAGAACCATTGACAGAGTTTTGAACAGAGTGACGTGAGTTCACATATGTGTCAACAGGATCTCTGGCTGCTGTGTTGAAACTGAACTTGAGCATAGATAGCAGGGAAGGAACAAGGAGCCCAGTGATGATATTTACCTAGAGGGGAGATGATAGTGGCTTAAAATAGAAGGGCCGTATCAACAGCATTTTCCAGAATAATTTGTAAAACTAATAAGATAGAAAACATTCTTGGATTATATAGTCTTCCAACCAGATTGTCAACTTTTCTAAAAAAGAAACTGTTAGTTTTCTTTTTGTATGTGTCTTCTACTTTGGCATTTGAAAAGCACTCACTAAATACTTATTGACTGCTTAGTGAAGCCTCAGGCCTCACTGCTGGAATGAACAGAATCTCTGCAGGATGCTGAGTCTTTCAGAGTTCATCATCAAATGATGTTTGAAGAGCAAAAGCAAATAGATAAGCTTATTAAGATTCATTGATACTCTTCAGATTGCATTTCTGCTATATGCTGAAGGACAGCAAATGAATGGGAGCTAAGACAATCTGTCTGGGTCCAACAGCATTAGAAGCCATCCCTTGAAGTGTAAATAATTATTAAATTAACTGAACAAACATTTTAAGTCCCTACTAAGTGAAAAGTGGTATGTCACAGATTCAAATCTGAACAAGAAACAATTGTCAAAAGCACTAATATTCTAGTGTGACATGGAGAGTGTTAATTTTATAAATAAAGTGAGGTGAATTTATCAACTAATATTCTAATGTTGGACAGAAAACATGAATATGCACAGAGGAGTGTTGGAAAGATCTAAGTGTAGCGTTTTCCTAGAACTAGTTCATTTCTAGGCAAAGAATTGGAAATCTGGTGTTAATTATGGTCTGGAGGGGTCAATATTAACTCCAGATTCAGTCTAGTGGATGATAAGTGCTCTTCCTGCTGGTAGCAAAGTACTCACTTCTAAATTTCACCACAGTGAATGAACTATAAATGCTTTATGTTGGTATTATTCTTTTTAAATTAAAAAAATTATATATGTGTCTGTGTATACTAGTGTATAATACTATATGCAGAGATTACGATAATTGATATAAAAACCCTCCATTGTATCTAAATAGAGGATATTTTTTAAAGGAAAAAAGAGCTTATAAGTTTTACTCAGTATCATGTTTTCAGAATTTGTAATTTCAACTTTTATATCACCTCAAATTATAAATGATCTCACTAGAGATGAGAGATGCTTTATGTCATGAAAAATTGGTATAAAATCAATGTTTTTTTTACATGTCATAGGATATATCACTTAAAAAACAGGATGAACACCACAGCATGACAATCTGTCCTTAGCTAAATTCATCCACTGATAACTCATACTTTGCTAAAACCATTACAAAGGGCCACATTGTTTGCAAGTGTAAATAGGCATGATATTCATATCTTTTTTATAAGACTGTTCATTACATTCTGCTTTAAAACTGACTACAACTAAAAGTTAGTATTAAAAAAAAATCTCTAATTTGGAAATGAGAAGCCCAACGTTGTGTCTCACTCTGTGCCTTAAAATAAGCTTCCTGAATTCCCTGAACTTCACTTTCCTCCTCTGTAACACTAGGTGGTTGGGATAGATCAGTGGTTCTCAGCCTTGGTTGCACACTAGAATCATCTGGGGAGCATTAGAAAAGTAATAATGCCCAGACCCCACTCAGGATTTAAGTTTTAAAGGTCTCCAGGTGACTTTAATATACAGCAAGTGTTGAAAACCAACGGGCTAGGTGATTACTAAGGTTACTTCTAGCAAAACTTCCTAATTTCATAATTTCAAAAATTCCTAAATTCACTGTGTCTTAACATAATAATGGTTGCTAGAGATAACAAAGTTCTCAGTATTTCCAATGTCTTGAAAACCTGAAATTGTCCTTAAAGACAGTATTTTACTCAAAATTGTGAACATTTTTTATCTGTACTCCAAAATTTTCTGTATTATGAGAATAATTTACACAAAGAAACTATATGCATTATTCATTTTGGTATGACATATACATTAAAAGTGATATAGATTCACCTAATCCTTAGAAGTTAATGACTGTTATGATTGGAAAATAATTACTTTCTTTCAGTGCACATATATTGCAAGGACAGTGTACTCAGAAGATGTGTGTAATTTTTTAAAGAATTGCTGTTGTAGCTATTTTGGTTTTGAATAAATTGACCATTAAAACCCTGAGATAGGAGAGACCTTCAAGATGGTGGAGGAGTAGGACATGGAGATCACCTTCTTCCCCACAAATACATCAGAAATACAACTACATCTGGAACAACTCCTACAGAACACCTACTGAACACTGGCAGAAGGCCTCAGACTTCTCAAAAGGCAAGAAACTCCCCCACATACTTGGTCGTGTGGCTGACAGGGTCCTCGTGCTCTGGCCGGGTGTCAGGCCTGTGCCACTGAGATGGGAGAGCCGAGTTCAGGACACGGGTCCACCAGAGACCTCCTGGCTACATATAATATCAAAGGGCAAAAGCTCTCCCAGAGATCTCCATCTCAACACTAAGACCCAGATCCACTCAACGACCAGCAAGCTACAGTGCTGCACACCCTATGCCAAACAACTAGCAAGACAGGAGTACAACACCACCCATTAAGAGAGAGGCTGCCTAAAATCATAATAAACTAACAGACACCCCAAAACACACCACTGGATGCAGTCCTGCCCACCAGAAACACAAGATCCAGCCTCATCCACCAGAACACAGGAACAAGTCTCATCCACCAGGAAGCCTACACAACCCACTGAACCAACTTTAGACACTGGGGGCAGACACCAAAAACAATGGGAACTACGAACCTGCAGCCTGCAAAAAGGAGACCCCAAACACAGTAAGATAAACAAAATGAGAAGACAGAAAAACACAGAGCAGATGAAGGAGCAAGGTAAAAACCCACCAGACCTAACAAATGAAGAGGAAATAGGCAGTCTACCTGAAAAATAATTCAGAATAATGATAGTAAAGATGACACAAAATCTGGGAAATAGAGTGGAGAAAATACAAGAAACATTTAACAAGGACCTAGAAGAACTAAAGAGCAAACAAACAATGATGAACAACAAAATAAATGAAATGAAAAATTCTTTAGAAGGAATCAGTAGCAGACTAGCTGAGGCAGAAAACCGGATAAGTGACCTGGAAGATAAAATAGTGGAAATAACTACCACAGAGCAGAATAAAGAAAAAAGAATGAAAAGAACTGAGGACAGTCTCAGAGACCTCTGGGACAAAATTAAACACACCAACATTTGAATTACAGGGGTCCAGAAGAAGAAGAGAAAAAGAAAAGGACTGAGAAAATATTTGAAGAGATTATAGTTGAAAACTTCCCTAATATGGGAAAGGAAATAGTCAATCAAGTCCAGGAAGCACAGAGAGTCCCATACAGGATAAATCCAAGGAGAAACATGCCAAGAGAAATATTAATCAAATTATCAAAAATTAAATACAATTGAGCTATTTGTAATGAGGTGGATAGACCTAGAGTCTGTCATACAGAGTGAAGTAAGTCAGAAAGAGAAAGACAAATACCGTATGCTAACACATATATATGGAATTTAAGAAAAAAAAAATGTCATGAAGAACCTAGGGGAAAAACAGGAATAAAGACACAGACCTACTTGAGAATGGACTTGAGGATATGGGGAGGGGGAAGGGTAATCTGTGACAAAGCGAGAGAGAGTTATGGACATATATACATTATCAAACGTAAGGTAGATAGCTAGTGGGAAGCAGCTGCATAGCACAGGGAGATCAGCTCGGTGCTTTGTGACCGCCTGGAGGGGTGGGATAGGGAGGGTGGGAGGGAGGGAGAACTAGAGGGAAGGGATATGGGAACAGATGTATATGTATGACTGATTCACTTTGTTATAAAGCAGAAAATAATAAAAAAATAAATACAAAGAAAAAATATTAAAAGCAGCAAGGGAAAAGCAACAACATACAAGGGAAGCCACATAAGGTTAACTGCTGATCTTTCAGCAGAAACTCTGCAAGCCAGTGGGGAGTGGCAGGACATATTTAAAGTGATGAAAGGGAAAAACCTACAACCAAGATTACTCTACCCAGCAAGGATCTCATTCAGATTCGACAGAGAAATTAAAACCTTTACAGACAAGCAAAAGCTAAGAGAATTCAGCACCACCAAACCGGCTGTACAACAAATGCTAAAGGAACTTCTCTAGGCAGGAAACACAAGAGAGGGAAAAGATCTACAATAACAAACCAAAACAATTAAGAAAATGGTAATGGGAACAAACATATTGATAACTACCCTAAATGTAAATGGAGTAAATGCTCCAACCAAAGGACAAAGACTGGCTGAATGGATACAAAAAAAAGACCCATATATATGCTGTCTACAAGAGACCACTTCAGACCTAGGGACACATACAGACAGAAAGTGAGGGGATGGAAAACAGATATTCCATGCAAATGGAAATCAAAAGAAAGCTGGAGCAACAATTCTCATATCAGACAAAACAGACTTTAAAATAAAGACTATTACAAGAGACAAAATAAAGACTATTACAAGACACTGCATAATGATCAAGGGATGAATCCAAGAGGAAGATATAACAATTGTAAGTATTTATGCACCCAACATAGGAGCACCTCAATACATAAGGCAAATGCTAACAGCCATAAAAGGAGAAATAGACAGTAACACAATCATAGTAGGGGACTTTAACCCCACTTTCACCAATGGACAGATGATCCAAAATGAAAACATATAAGGAAACACAAGCTTTAAATGATATATTAAACAAGATGGAGTTAATTGATATTTATAGGACATTCCATCCAAAAACAACGGAGTACACTTTCTTCTCAAGTGCTCTTGGAACATTCTCCAGGATACATTATATCTTGGGTCACAAATTAAGCCTTTGTAAGTTTAAGAAAATTGAAAGCATATCAAGTATCATTTCCAACCACAATGCTATGAGACTAGATATCATTTACAGGAAAAATGTGTAAAAAATACAAACACATGGAGGCTAAACAATACACTACTAAATAACCAAGAGATCACTGAAGAAATCAAAGAGGAAATCAAAAAATATCTAAAAACAAATCACAAAACAGGATGACCCAAAACCTATGGGTTGCAGCAAAAGCAGCTCTAAGAGGGAAGTTTATAGCAATACAATCTGACCTCAAGAAACAAGAAACATCTCAAATAAACAACCTAAACTTACACATAAAGCAGTTAGAGAAAGAAGAACAAAAACCCCCAAAGTTAGCAGAAGGAAAGAAACCATAAAGATCAGATCAGAAATAAATGAAAAAGAAATGAAGGAAACAATAGCAAAGATCAATAAAACTAAAAGCTGTTTCTTTGAGAAGATAAACAAAATTGATAAACCTTTAGCCAGACTCATCAAGAAAAAAAAAAGGGAGAAGACTCAAATCAACAGAATTAGAAATGAAGAAGGAGAAGTAACAGCTGACACTGCAGAAATACAAAAGATCATGAGAGATCAACTATATGCCAATAAAATGGACAACCTGGAAGGAATGGACAAATTCTTAGAAAAGCACAACCTTCCATGACTGAACCAGAAAGAAACAGAAAACATAAACAGACAGGTCACAAGCACTGAAATTGAGACTGTTATTAAAAATCTTCCAACAAACAGAAACCCAGGACCAGATGGCTTCACAGGTGAACTCTATCAAATATTTAGAGAAGAGCTAACCCCTATCCTTCTCAAAATCTTCCAAACTATAGCAGAGGGAGGAACACTCCCAAACTCATTCTACAAGGCCACCATCACCCTGATACAAAAACCAGACAAGGATGTCACAAAGAACAAAAACTACAGGCCAATATCACTGATGAACATAGATGCAAAAATCCTCAACAAAATACTAGCAAACAGAATCCAACAGCACATTAAAAGGATCATACACCATGATCAAGTGGGGTTTATTCCAGGAATGCAAGGATTCTTCAATATATTAAAATCAATCAGTGTGATAAACCATATTAACAAATCGAAGGAGAAAAACCATATGATCACCTCAATACATGCAGAGAAAGCTTTCGACAAAATTCAACACCCATTTATGATAAAAGCCCTCCAGAAAGTAGGCATAGAAGGAACCTATCTCAACATAATAAAGGCCATATATGCAAATCCACAGCCAACATTGTCCTCAATGTTGCAAAACTGAAACCATTTCCTCTAAGATCAGGAAGAAGACAAGGTTGTCCACTATTACCACTATTATTCAACATAATTTTGTAACTTTTAGCCACAGCAATCAGAGAAGAAAAAGAAATAAAAGGAATCCAAATCAGAAAAGAAGAAGTAAAGCTATCGCTGTTTGCAGATGACATAATACTATACACAGAGAATCCTAAAGATGCTAACAAAAAACTACTAGAGCTAATCAATAAATTTGGTGAAGTAGCAGGATACAAAATTAATGCACAGAACTCTCTTGCATTCCTCTACACTAATGATGAAAAATCTGAAAGAGAAATTAAGGAAACACTCCCATTTACCATTACAACAGAAAGAGTACAATACCTAGGAATAACTTACCTAAGGAGGCAAAAGACCTGTATGCAGAAAACTATAAGACATGGATGAAAGAAACTAAAGATGATACAAACAGATGGAAAGATATACCATGTTCTTGGATTACAAGAATCAATATTGTGAAAATGAATCTACTACCCAAAGCAATCTACAGATTCAGTGCAATCTCTATCAAACTACCAATGGTATTTTTCACAGAACTAGAACAAAAAATTTCACAATTTGTATTTGAACACAAAAGAACCCAAATAGCCAAAACAATCTTGAGAAAGAAAAACAGAGCTGGAGGATTCAGACTCCCACACATCAGACAAAAGTTTCAGTAATAAAAACAGTATGGTACTTGCACAAAAACAGAAATATAGATCAATGGAACAGGATAGACAGCCCAGAAATAAAGCCACACACATATGGTCACCTTATTTTTGATAAAGGAGGCAAGAGTATATAATGGACAAAAGACAGCCTCTTCAATAAGTGGTGCTGGGAAAACGGGACAGCTATATGTAAACGAATGAAATTAGAACACTCCCTAACACCATACACAAAAATAAACTCAAAATGGATTAAGACCTAAATGTAAGGCCAGACACTATAAAACTTTTAGAGAGAAACATAGGCAGAACACTCTATGACATAAATCACAGCAAGATCCTTTTTGACCCACCTCCTAGAGCAATGGAAATAAAAAGAAAAATAAACAAATGGGACCTAATGAAACTTAATAGCTTTGCACAGCAGAGGAAACCATAAACAAGATGAAAAGACAACCCTCAGAATGGGAGAAATATTTGCAAATGAAGCAGCTGACAAGGGATTAATCTCCAATATATACAAGCAGCTCATGCAGCTCAATATCAAAAAAACAAACAACCCAATCCAAAAATACACAGAGGATCTAAATAGACATTTCTCCAAAGAAGACATACAGATTGCCAACAAACATATGAAAGAATGTCAACATCACTAATCAGAGAAAAGCAAATCAAAACTACAGTGAGGTATCACCTCACACAAGTCAGAATGACCATCATCAAAACATCTACAAACAATAAATCCTGGAGAGGGTGTGGAGAAAAGGGAAGCCTCTTGCATTATTAGTGGGAATGTAAATTGATACAGCCACTATGGAGAACAGTATGGAGGTTTCTTAAAAAAAATAAAAATAGAGCTATCGTATGACCCAGCAATTCCACTGCTGTGCATATACCCTGAGAAAACCATAATTCAGAAAGAGTCATGTACCACAATGTTCACTGCAGCTGTACTTAAAATCACCAGAATATGGAAGCAACCTAAGTGTTCATTGACAGATGAATGGATAAAGAAGATCTGGCACATATATACAATGGAATATTACTCAGCCATAAAAAGAAAGGAAATTGAGTTATTTGTAGTGAGGTGGATGGATCTAGAGTCTGTCATACAGAGTGAAGTAAGTCAGAAAGAGAAAACCAAATGCTGTATGCTAACACATATATATGGAATCTAAAAAAAAAAATGATTCTGAGGAACCTAGAGGCAGGACAAGAATAAAGAGGCAGACATAGAGAATGGACTTGAGGACACGGAAATGGGGAAGCGTAAGCTGGGACGAAGTGAGAGAGTGACACAGACATATATACACTACCAAATGTAAAATAGATAGCTAGTGGGAAGCAGCTACATAGCGCAGGGTGATCAGCTCAGTGCTTTGTAAACCCCTAGAGGGGTGGGATAGGGAGGGTGGCAGGGAGAAGCAAGAGGGAGGATATAAGGGGATATATGTATATGTATAGCTGATTCTCCCTGTTATAAAGCAGAAACTAACACACCATTGTAAAGCAATTTTACTCCAATAAAGATGTTAAATTTTTTAAGTTAAAAAAATTTAAATAAATAAAAAGAAAAAAAAAGAAAGAAAATCAACTATACTTTAAAATAAAATAAAAATTAAATTAAAAATCGACCTTGAGATATAAACCTGCTAAAGTTTATAACTTATTCATGATAAATACTTTACACACTGATGTATTATGAAGCAGAATAGATGGTTTTATAAAAGTCTGATTTAAGTGAAATATTTAGATGTATGGGTATTTCAAAAGGTAAAAGTTTGATTTCTTGAAACAGTTTTGAAATGTGTCACTATAAGTTTTTGCTATCAGTTTTTTCCTAAACAACTTTTCATTGGAGTGAATGAATAATCTTTTTCTTTAATCTTAAATGCTAGAGTATATAGTCACATGCTATATTATTTAACTCTCCCATGAAATCCAGACCCCAACAATGAACTCCGATCCAAAAAGGAATCATGTAGAGACTTAGGAAATTGGGGAAAGGCCTCAAATAAATATTAGGGTGGAAATAATAGATTTTGTGTCATATATTTTCACAGAATTCTGTCCTTGTGGGTATGTACTTTCAAATACTTGGGACAGGCAGACTCTTTTCTTCTTTTAGCCATCCTAATAATAGGAAGAAGAAGAGGTACAGATGACAGCTAAGAGCTAACATGGGTGAATGTAGGTGTAGCCAACGAAGAATGTGCTGGTTATATGAAATTTCTGCAGGCCTAGTTATTTTGAAATCTATTTGAAAAAAAAAATTAATGCTCAGAAAAGACACTATGAAAAAGAAATACGTGATTTTTCAGTATAACATGTGTATCATCATTTTGTGTTTGCTTCTGACATCCTCAGTCTGTTATTCTTATTATATCTTTAATGTTCATACATATTTCATTGTATTTGCTTGCCCCATTGATGACAAGCTAGACTTAATAACTAAGAATAATTCACAGATATACCATTAATCATGACATGCAAATCTATGACATTAGAAGAATAATGTGACTGCTGGAATAGTCCACATGCTTTAAAACCTTGTTCTGTGCAGACTGGGGAAGCTGTTTTGCTTCACATTAGCTCTACCACACATCAGTTTGCTTTACAAGGTCTCCCTGAAATCAATCAGACACATGTACCGTGCTTTCGAAGAATTTTGTACAGTAAGAATAGCTATGAAGTGTGTGAAAATACAGGTGACATATACTATAGTTTTTGTAATAGTAGTGACATGTATGCTAGTGACTTTAAAATCTAATTTATAAGAATTTTATCTGGTTTCAAAATATCAAGAGGTTTTATGAAACAATTTAAAATTTGGCATCAGATGGCATCACACTTATTACTCAACTCTTGCAAGCAACCAAATATAGAAGTTGGTAGTTACCTCCTCACCTTTCAAAATTTTCACTCCTACTCATCTGATCATACTCTGGTGTTCTGCTATCAGATGCATTATTTTGTGTTTTATAACTTGTATTAAACTGGGGAGAGCACATCAAGCTGTACTCAGTCACTCATAATATTTCCCTTAGTTTCATCAGATAAAGTCAACAAAGGGATAATAATTCCTAAGAAAGGTAAGGAGAAAAGTTATGTAAGCCTCAGGAAGGTACCCATCAAAAGGGGCCCAGTGAGATTAGAAACACTTCATGCTTGGGGGGAAATGAAAGATTGAAACATGGAGACCAGTGTCACTTACTTCCTAGTTTTGCCTGGGGCTGTGCCATGTCAGCACTGCAATCATTGTACAGAGCAGAGTAAATTGACCTACTTTTCTGAAGATGTCATATAAAATTTACATGATCTTCAGAGTCTAGCAACATTATATTGAACAAAGACTTTACATCTGACAGCCAAAGGTTAGTAATACTAACATTTTCTTGAGTAAACAAACTTTCATTATCTAGATATAAATATATCACTTTGTCTCATTAGGTCTTATTTGCAGTAAACTTTTTTCCTGGTAAGACTTTGAATTGGTTTATTGGTCATAGCCACATAATGTGAAAAGTGTAGGTATTGGACTCCATCTTGAACGCACAAATAGTGCATTAAAGTAAAGCTGCCACACAGGATTAATAATGCAATGTTGTGTTTTAAAACATGTCAGATTCTCTTAAATGTATCTTTCTTCTTTAAACTTTAATCAGCTGAGATAAATGTTTTTTATTTGGCCTTAACTGTTTGTCACAAGACGATAAGAGACAGGCAGCCAATAAAATAAATTGAAGTGCTGCTCTGGTTAGGTAGAATTGGAATTTAATACTGTTGCAGTTGGTTGACATATGACTGAAATACATACATATATATATATATATATATATATATATATATATATATATATATATATATATATATATATATATTGCATGGTTGTATGACATCATGAGAAAGAAAAGAGACCTACCAAATTTTTAATTGGCTAATACTTAGAAGTATTTGGGTGAACTTAGGTATAATGTTTTTTGTACCTCTCCCCAAATATAGTCTATTCCTGTTTAAAAAAGTTGTAATTAAGAGTATTTTGAGTCATGCATATTAGTGATATCAAATCAATATTTAAATCAAATTAATGAATATTAAAAAGATATTGCATCTAAATCCCAAAAAGAGATAGGGTGAATTATATTCTACAGCTCAACTTGGAAGTCCAGCTGTCACAGTGAAACCTCTGTCATTGAAATAGCTCAGAAATAGACTACATTCATATTTAACCCAATAGCTTTAGGCATTCAGAGATATGGAGTAGATGAAATAAAAAGTACCATATCAAAATTAACAACAAGCTATGTGTTATCCTTCTGGAGTTTTAGAGTCATTTTTAACATAGATAGTAACTTGGTTTGAAATTTAAGCACACACATACACACAGGTTTGCTACTTGGACAGTTCCGTGCCTGGGGGAGGGGAGGTGACAATTGGTGCATTCAGTATATAACACGTGTAATGATAATAAAGTTGATTGGTTGAACTCTATAGCTTTTTTTTTTTTTTCTTTTCTTCCTCTTCCTGTAGAGTAGTTCAGCCGGGGGGTGGAAGGATTCTCCCCCATCTTCACCCCCCACCAAGAAGGCGTAGGTTGATACCATTTTTATTGTTCTGCTGGGGTGGGAAAGAAACCATATGCTTTAGAATTTTGAATGGCTACACCAAAGGGAAGACTGAAGCAGGCCCTCTTTCCCCTTTCCTACCGGACTTTGAGGTGGGGTTATTCTTCTAAATGTTCTGGCAGACTCGGGGTTAGCTTAGTGCTTCCACCCCCGGGGCAGAGAGGTGGGTGAGGGGAAGAAATGTCAAGGGCTTCAGAAGAGCTTGGGCTGAGTGAAGTGTGGAGTGGGAAGCTGATGTCTGAAACCCACCCCTCCCCTGGATATCAGGCAAAGGCAAAGGGAGTCGGAACCAGCTGATGCCGCTGCTGCTGCTTCCCATTTCCAGGGTGAAATTTTCACAGCAGCTAATTCTAAAGGGAGGAAAAATCCCTAACCAGCAGAGAAGATTCTATATCACCCAATACAAGCTATCTAACCTTTTAGGCAGGCTTTTCAGAGAAATCCTCGGTTTAAAAGTCAGCGTTCACGATCCAAAAATACGGGACGGGAGTCAGAGCTGGTATGCAATGTGAAAAGCCTCTTTACACTCTGTGAGTGTTTGAAACGATCCGATGAGCATAGGAAGTGGCTGCCAACGCTCTGGCGGCTGCTCGTGCCGCCGCCGCCGCCGCCGCCGTTCCTCGCAGAGGGCTGGACAGAGCCAGTCCCGGTTTCAGCACCTCCGGCGCTGGACAGCTCTCTGCACGCCGTACCGCCGCCCGCCTGCTTTCTCCAAACACTCTCGCTTTGCATTACTGGAGATGCATCTAAATTACGTCCTGTTCAACAACAAGTAGATTTTTTTTTTCCCCTGTACGGGAATTACAGTAGACGATTCTCTCAATTAAATTGCATTTTCTTCATTACGGATTTGGCAGTCAGGCGTATTTATCCCGATCTCCCCCCCACCCCCCACCCTTTGCAGGAACGAGTCTTTGGGAACCTGGTCCACCCAGGGATGTAAAACTGTGCTTACCGATGCATCCCATACGAAATGCTTATGTGATCGTCTCTCTACCTTCGCCATTTTGGCTCAGCAACCTAGAGAAATAGTAAGTAACAAAGGGAAAACACGGTTTTAATGCAAAGGCAGGGACATTGTGGAGAGTGTTTCTCCAGGGAACTGCATTTTAAATGGGGAAATGGAAAATGTTGCAGGGTGGCAAAATTGGGTTCGTCTCCTCCTTAGCTACAGTAGCTTGGTGAAATTCTAGTTGGTGTGCTATAACTAAATTCTACTCAATTTCATGTCTTCTAACTTGAAATTTCTGCAGTATAGTTTTGAGGATGTACTCCAATCATATTGCTAATATGCTGCAAACTTTCAAATAAAAATACTTGTCAGCTTAACCTTTATTTTAGAACTCTAAAGCTGTTCTGGGGAATTTGTGAGGTTACTGTTGGTAGTAGAATGAAGACCCCAGACACTATAGCCAAACACATTGCATATCTGCATTGGATATTTTCAGTACAGGTTTTCTGGGGTGTCCTTGGATATTTATTTTTTTTAATTAAATGAAATCTTTATGAAAGCAGAGACTGTCAGAAACTGTGAAATCATTCCTTAGAAGTATATAGGTTTGTAAAACTAGTTTCTGAAACAGACAGTTGTATAAACTGTCTGAAAGAAAAAATAACATCCTCATCAAATGTACTTTGAAAAATTATTTCAGAAATTGAAGTGGTGAAAAATAATTATTAAGAAAAATGTGACTTTCTGTCTAAATCTGGCCTAAGTATGCATCACTCATTTTACTTATTTTGATAGCCAAAAATGCCTATAAAATTGATTGTGCATATCTAAGATTTGGAACACACTTGATCTTAAAGTGTATTTCTTTAAACTTCCAATACTAAAAATATGAAAAACAGCAGATTTTATTAGTTAGTACCATGTTAGTGTCTAAAGAAAGAAATCTCTTTGATCTTTATATATGTTTTAAAAGATATAAGGCTTATTTTTCAAGGTCAAGTATTTAGAGACTAATATTGACATTGTGAAGATTATCTCTATATATTTTGTTCACAGAAAAAAAATCACAAATATATTCTAAGGTCTTACACTTGAAATTTGATTTTCTTCTATATTCTTAGAGGCCAAGCTAGTGAAATTAAATGAGAGAATACTTGACTTAGAACAAAGTTGTCAAAAGTCAGAAAGTTTGAAAAATTTTCAATATCTAGGTACCAGATTTGGATAACATAATGGGAGGATCAAAGTAAATTTCAACAAAATACATTTTGTGAAATAACTGAACTGTAGTTAGTTGAAGAAAAATAAATACTGCTTCAAATTTAAACTAGATGAAATTTAACATGTTAATGTTGACCAAGTTGTAGCTTCATTTATTTATTTTAGAAAGCCGTAAGTGGGTATATGCCACAATCAAGCATTGAAAACTCTTAAGGCCTTCATTACTTCACAGTGGGAGAGAGGGAGTAGCTAGAATTAGTCATTTTAGAGGTTGAGAATATGTGAACAGAGTGGTTACTGGGTAATTATCTGGTTACTATAACAACTATATTGGCTATTTTTGAGTGTTAGGATAGTTTTGTTGAATTTAGAAGTTATTTTAATTTATTTTAAAAATTCTCTCTCTCTCTCTCTCTTTTTTTTTTTTTTTGCTTCTTTTGTTTAATTTACAGATCATGGAATCCTCTAGTACACCTTCAGTTACCCTAATTGTAGGCAGTGGCCTTTCTTGCTTGGCCTTGATCACCCTAGCCGTTGTCTATGCAGCATTATGGAGGTATGTAGTCAATTAATACACTAGAAATGGAATGTTCGGTTATTCAGAGTTAAATCAAGGAATATAATAACTATTATATGTCTCATGTTTTCTTAATTTACTGAAAGAAGTACTTTGAAAACAGAATTATAATTGCCGTGATTGAGCTATAATAAATGAGCTCAATAACACTAAATAAGTGTTTACTTAATTTTCTTGTCTGTATTTTCCTATAATGGGAAAGTAAACAAAACACACACATACACACACTTTTCTTCCCAATTCAAATGATGGTAGCCTTCAACAAGTTGCTTACCCCCAAGCATGGTACTCTTAATGCCCCAAGTTCAGTCTATGTGTTGTTTATATTTATCCCAACTGCTATTGAGCTTGAGAGTTTAATGATACAGTCAAATTAATTTCTCTGTTATAGAAATACGGTCTCCAAATGCTTAAGTTTTAAACACATGCTTTCAGTGTGCCCCAATGTGTAAAGTCTTCTATAATATTAATGCATTAATACAATACCATAAAGCTTTAGAAAAGACTTCTCAGCTGAATGTTTCCAACAAGTCAGATTTTGACAAACTGATTTTAAAAAGTCATAAAAATACATAAACAAGGGGAAGTGATTGAAAAATACTGTTCTATAATATGTGAAATTACATCTGTTTGACATTGTATGAAAATTTAGTAGTTCTCTAAGATTTGTTCTTGTTCTGTTAATGAGAATTAGACTTGTGAAGTTTATTATGTCTACTGACATATTGATAACTAGTATATAACTAAAATTCCCAATAAATTTTCAAATGTTAAACATTTTTATATTCATTTTGATTACTTTAAAATGTTCTAAAACAGTTACCATATTAGCAAATAAATAATTATGTATTATTTCCTGAATATTTGAAATATTAAAATTCCAAAGGTAGCCAGGCCTAGTATTTTACTTAGGTTTTACTTAAGATAAAAAACAATTTCGGGGCTTCCCTGGTGGCGCAGTGGTTGAGAGTCCGCCTGCCGATACAGGGGACACGGGTTCGTGCCCCGGTCCGGGAGGATCCCACATGCCGTGGAGCGGCTGGGCCCGTGAGCCATGGCTGCTGAGCCTGTGCGTCCAGAGCCTGTGCTCCGCAACAGAAGAGGCCACAACAGTGAGAGGCCCACGTACAACAACAACAACAAAAAAAAACAATTTCATTGAAAAATTAATTACAATTTAATAAGGAAAGATCATTTGATTTAACATCCATTTTTTTGAAAAAAAAATCATTGTTCTCCATTATATTTTTTACTCTTTTGAGGACAAAAATTAATTGCCCAGGATATTATATTGTCAAAGGTATTAAGATTTTCATGCTTCATACAAAAATAAAATATGTACACATTCTTGGTCCATTGGTACAGATACGTAATAGAGGTTCTGCCTTACCATGCAGGGTAGTGAAATACCAAATGAGGGAATCTGATAATATATGGCCAGTCTCATGAAATGGAAGAAATGCTTGCATAACATTGTAGACAGTAGAATCCAGGGTTCAGGGCTCAGTCAAGCAGTCATTGTCCTGGTAATGCAAGAGCAAGACAGACAATGGCTGGGAAGAAGACTTTCTCTCCCACAATTGCCTGAATGGTTTTTCTCAGGAAATGAGGTAGTGTTTATGGGCCAGGATACTAGGTAATAGTATCACAATTCATCAATGGCATCATAATTCATACTCACTGAAGTATTCAGAACCAAGTTCCATTTCTCAGTACTTAGGGTTCAGCCACCAATTACACCTTCTCTTCACGCCTCAATACATATGGCTAACGCTAGCACAAACACTGCTAGTATAAATGATATATAAAATTTATCAAAGAAGTACAGGATTTTTTAGTCCATAGGGAAGTTTGCTGTAATCCAGAAAATCCAGGAAAATCACCTATCGCAATAGCTTTCTAGGAATTACCACCTGAAAGGATCTATCCAAAGTTGACATGAAACTGAGAAGTTTAGAAGACAGTACTAAGAAACAACATAAATTTGAATTCCTAACCGTTAGTGGCCATCAACTCACTGTCTACAGGTAGCAGAATTGAAGTAATCTTAATAATTTGATAGAAGTTTCAAGATTCATAAACTATTAAGTGAATCTTGTAGCATGACGAATTCAATGCATTTTGTAAACATTAAATATACCTAGTAACATTCCTGTATGATAATACTCATGTCAGGATCTTACTGCCTTTTTTTTCTAATTAAAAGGTTTAGTTTATTTTTTGCTTTTCTAATGATGTGTAAAATGTGTGAACATCAGAATTATTTTATATATAATATACCACTTTGAAATTTGCTGATGTCTCATGTAGCTCATTAGAAATATTCATCAAAAAATGAATCCATTGTTACGTTCTCTCCATCTACAGATATGTTCTGTAGAATTACATTACATCACAGAGCAACTGAGCATGTCCTTTTAATCCATGTACTGAAATGATGCATTCACAAATTTTGTTTAAAACATAAAGCACATTTATAAAAAGTTTTGAAAGTTGAGACATTTTATAGCAATTTTTAAGGCAATAATGTCACAATGTTAATGAAAATGAAAACATCTAAAGACTCTTCAGAGTGGTCAGTCTAGGTCTTCATTACCATGATTTTTCTATTTACTGAGCAAATAATATCAACGAAAGCCTTTCAGTAATGTCATCTGTGTACTTGTGCTATCATGGAAGCCTTTAATATCACATAAAGGGTCAACTGTGTGCAGCCCTTAAACGTTTTAATGATACATCCCCAACCAAAAAAAAAAAAAGAAACAACTTAATATTTGATGTTTTCAGCATCCCAGTGTGTGGTTTATTATATTTTTAGATACTGATGATGCAGGGACAAGATTAAGCTACTCTTGAGGCCATTTTTATTGAGGGTCCACCTAGGTTCATTCTATGTTTGTTCTGTGAAGAAAGGAAGATTCTTTTATATTAAAAAATGTCTTTGTATATTTTATTATTACTCTTGTTTTTGTTTTACTTTCTTTTCTGAAACATGTGACGGAATGTAGGATCTCTGCCTAAATATTCCTCACAAACAGAGAGAGAGAACTTTGATAGATTTTTACCTTCCAAAGAGTGCCTTCAGATCTCTGGCACCCCCATGGAACACTGCACAGGGAAGCCCACGCTGTGGGCTGTGGACAGTGAGTTCATGTTCTAACACAAATTGAACACTCTCAAATACATAGCAAGAACAAATATATCTTTTTGTTACTATCACTCAGTGATCTACCACAGGGTACAGTAAAGCAAGATAGCTGCTATCGTTTTAGGGTAAACACCTGGTAGAACATTTGATTCTGAGCAGTTTTCTCCATGGCTTACATTCTTTTTTTTTTTTCTTTACAATAGTGTGTTAGTTTCTGCTTTATAACAAAGATACATATACATATGTTCCCATATCTCTTCCCTCTTGCGTCTCCCTCCCTCCCACCCTCCCTATCCCACCCCTCTAGGTGGTCACAAACCACGGAGCTGACCTCCCTGTGCTATGCGGCTGCTTCCCACTAGCTATCTATTTTACATTTGGTAGTGTATATAAGTCCATGCCACTCTCTCACTTCATCCCAGCTTACCCTACCCCCTCCCCATATCCTCAAGTCCATTCTCTAATAGGTCTGCGACTTTATTCCCATTTTACCCCTGGGCTTACATTCTTGATGTGCTTAAAAATTATATGACAGACTGTATATAAATACTTCTCCATATGGGTAAAATATGGCAGGCTCCAGCTAATTTTCCAGCCTAATGATGAATTATCATCTGTGGATTGGATTAGATTTTAGCAGTAAAGATTCATTTTCTTTTTTCTTGTTTTGGAACAATTATTCAGGAAAAGAAAAACATAAAGAGTAACAGCCTAACTATATAAAAATACTTGAGCGAGTGAAGTGGTGGATGAAAATTGTTCATGGTTTCATGAGAGTAAAGGCATCTTCCTAGTAAATAAGGAGGCTATTTGAGAATCTGTGGGGTTTTTCCTTTTGGTTTTCAGTTTCTACTGGTTGATGTAAATGATAATAATTAGCATATTACATATACACAAATAGGAAGGTAATGATACTAATTGATATCGTTCTAAGAAATTTTGTACTTCTAGTAAAAAAAGTTATGGTGATAACAGATGTGCAATTTAGCTTCTGTCAGAAGTGCCATGTTGTCCACACTAATGTCTAAAGAAAAATAAATTTAAGGTCTCTTGGACACTATAAGTCACTATAAAATTGGGTCTCTAAGAATAATCTTTCTTAAAAACAACTTTTTAAATATTTTTTCTCATGTAAAGGCTTCATGTTAATGTCTTTTTCTGGATGAATTCCACCAATTTACATAATAGAGAATTTCTCATCTTTCTGTTGAATTTTAAAGTTGGACACTTTCTCTCTCTGGCTAGGTACATACGCTCTGAGAGGTCCATAATTCTGATTAACTTCTGCCTGTCTATCATCTCATCCAACATCCTCATCCTGGTTGGACAGACTCAGACACATAATAAGGTATGACTGGTGATTTTTCTGCTTCCCTTTCTGTGTTTATGTTGTGACATAAAGTTGGCTATTGATAATCTAAATGTTTATTCTTGATGAAATAGGGAACTTCTGATGAAATTATTTTTAAAAATAGAAATATTTTATTTGTTTCTGAATAAAAGTACTGGTTATTTCAGTCCAGAAATACATTCCCTTGGCTTAATTTCTTGGGGATTGAGAGGCTGTTTATAATAGTAAACATATGTGTTTATTAAACATTATGTCAAAGCTCTATGAGTTCAAAGCCTTGGAACATCAAAAGCACAAATTTTAATTCATTATCCTAATTGTAATAGAATTTCCTGTGTTTTGATCTAATTTATTAACATACTGATTCCTAAAATTCAACTATAAATTGCTAACTAGTGTAACATAGCTGTTGAAAAATCTGCCAAAAAACTTATTTTAGACAATAACCAAAGACAGTATTAGGAGGAAGTGACTCTAGATTTTATGCCTTTCAAAAAGTTTTATTATGCAAAAAGTATTTTGATACTTAAACAGTTTTGTAGTTCTTTAACTGTGTAATCACTTTCAGCAGAATGTAAAATGTATGACTTGAGTTGAATGACCATGTTTTTTGAGAAATGACTGTCAGTCTTTTTGCTAAATGACTCTGAAATACATTCCAAGAAACCCATAATAGAAATCTTAAATTAACTTACCCCAACCTCAAAAGAATTCTGTTAAATAATGCTTTGATAATATTTGCTGGTCAGTTTGGGATTGTTCTTTTCTTAATTTTTTTCCAAATACTAAAGTCAATAATTGAACTTCTTCCCTATAAGCTATCATTTTTAGAACATCCAATGTACTTTTCAGTAGGTACTTTTGATATATCAGATATTTGTAGGACATGCATCAACATCAAAAATTATGGATAGTTTATTTATTTTGCTAACTTACACTCCTAAGAATCTGATTCCTACCCAAAGAATACAATTTAGGGTCTAGAGAGGCCTGGGAAACTGCTTAGGTGATTCTGATGAAGATTTTGTCTTGACCCATATTACTCTAAGACTGTGGGGAGGGGGGATAAGCGGAAGGTCACTAACCATGAAGGACAAAAGCAAAAAAGGGAACAACAGTAAGAGCCCAATAAGGAGCCTTGTAGAAGTAAAAAACACTTTCACCTTTCACGTATCTGAATGTTTAGTTCTTTTCCCATTTCTTTCCTGTGTCTTCTTAAAAAAGGTGAGACAATGTAAAGTCTATTAAAATATATTTCAGGGCCACCTTCTGACTATTTAACCTAAATTTAACAAGAAATTCATGAGAAAAGGAAAGTCAGAGGAAGAAAGGAGAAAGACTACCGTGAGGGAGATGCAGTTGGAATTGGGAGGGGAAAAAGAAGTGTGCAGAGTAACCAGCAGAGGGGAAATGGATGGGGGTAGGAGCAAGCAAGCTGGGAAGGGAAGGAAAGGGCTGGAGATGAAGGAGGGGAGATGTCCTGTGAGCCCTGAGCAGTGAAGAATCCCTCATCTCACCCCTGTCCTCGCTGTTCACCAGGCAGGACCTCAGAGCCCTTAGGAATGCTCCTTCACTTGTTCATACCTGGTCACAATTCTTTAACTGTTTATCCTTGAACCTCCGTGCAAAGAAGGAGAGCTTTCCTCTGAAGTAGAAATCACTTACTGGGTCTGGGAACCAGAAAAATTCGAGCTAGAGTTAGCTTGAGCTGGTAGTTAGTTTTTTTTTTTTTTTCCACCAAAGTCTCCTTGTCATTTTTTACCCTCCAAACACTCTTGAGTTATGTCCCTCATTAGAATATGGAAAGCATCATTGTCTTCAGTAGGAAATATGCTTTTAAAACTGCGTTATGCTCCCTGGCAAAGTTTTTACAAGTTCTAAGCCAAATGGTCAAATAGTAGAATTTTCCACAAGGTTTACCACATATTTTAGTGTTTGTTGTGTATTTCTATTGGATCATTGCTGTTCGATAGAAATACACTGTAGGCCACAAATGCAAGCTATGTATGTAATAGTGATATTTTAGTAGCCACATTAAAATAAGTAAAAATAAACAAGCAAAATCAATTTTAATAATATATTTAACTCAGTATATCCAAAAGATGACCATTTTAACATATAAGTAATATTTTTAAATGTTAATACAGTGTTTTAATTTTTTTTTAAATAAAGTCTTCAGAATCTGGTGTGTGTTTTATACTTATAATACATCACAGTTTGGACCAAGTGCATTTCAAGTGCTCAGTGGCTCCATGTACTAAATGACTACCATGTTGTGTAGGTCTAAATGGTAATGATACTTAGAGATTAAAGCAGTGTTGAGAAATTACATTCTGCTTGCCCATTTTGGCTTTTCCAGGTTCTCAATGTCCTGTTTTTTTTTTTGTTTTGTTTTGTTTTTTAATTAAAATGTCTGTTAGATATATATGAATATTATGAACATCAAAGGCAAGATAAGACAAGTCTAGTTTTACTTTTCATTTCTGATTATGAAGCGTGGCCAGCATGGGCTTGGTTTAAAAAAATAAAAGGTCAGTTTAGTTTTGTTTCTGCAGAATAGATTCTATATGGTTTTGGGATCCTGGTGGTTCTGTTCCAGATAGACTGTGCTGATTTCTGCTGCTACACTGTTGATGCTTGTGGGGAGGAGTGAGGGATAGGTGGTGGTGATGATAAAGAGAATGAAAAATTATTGTTTTTCTCTCATGCTATGTTAATTTTACTTTACTAGCTCTGAGTAGATGATCTTGCAAGCCTAGGACAATCCACTATGGAGTGACTAGGAGAGAAAAATACAACACAGTAGGGTTTTATTCTTAGTCACTCTCAACTATATCAAGTTTCCAGGGGAAATAATCATATATTTTATTATGATACATGGGCTGAATTCAATTAAATTGCCCTCACTTCATTTTAAATATATGTGAAATAGCAGTATGTGAAAAGCCATACCTGCTTCACTGTTTGGAGGATTAATGATGTCTCAAAAAAAAAAAAAAAAGAGAGAGAAAAAATACCAAAATGTATTATCCGTATAAACTCATGATCTGTATAAACTCCAGGACAGTATTTTAAAAAGGTAAAATATTATCAGTGGGTACAGTATATTTTTTAGGGTGTGTGTAGGATCCCATCGCTGCTGTGGGCATTTTGTAATTGATCAAATTCCTATCTTTGATTTCCCTGGTAAATTTTGATTGATGCTTTACCATTCCCCACTTGGAAAAATGGAAGCATCTGAGAGGGCTTCTTGATGAACATGTTCTTTGGTACTGCCTCTGAGAGTTGTCATGGCTAGTTTGTGTGAAAACTGGTATTTGATACTGAGGTCCAGAATGGTTTTGAAGTGTCAGACTGGGATCTTTCTCCAAATTGCTTGTTGAAATATAATTGATTCAATTATCTCACTACTGAGTATCTCTGTTTTCTTTTGAGTTGGGATAGAAACAAGCTGAAATGATCCATTGTTTAAAATATGACGTATTCAGATCTTTGAACTATAGATTCAATTGCTGGCAGCAGAGAAAGGAATCAAATGCATTTCTTCTATCTCTTCTTAAAATGCAGTTATAAAATGTAATTATGACTGACTTCATTATATTTCAAGCTATCTTATAAAATGTCATTGCCCTTTGATTTCTCTGTGTATTTTAAATTTCAACCAGGATATTCCTTTATCACTTGAATGTTGTTTATTTTTAGAATTTCCTTTGCACCATAAAGTATGCAAATGCTTTTTGTTGAGCCATGTAGACTATTTTAGACCTAATATTTTGCAGAAAGTGAAGGTTATTTTGGAAACAGATATATTCAGAGAATAGTTTTCTTAATCACAAAAATATATATTTACATTCTTCTAAAACACTTTGAGATGATTTATCATATTAACCATTTTATAGCATTCTTTTTAACTGATGGAAGTCAAATTTGGTAAAACAGTTGGGTATCTTTTTTTTTTTTTTTTTGGTTAGATAATGGTGGACACCCAAGAAGATTCTGAGAGAAAACTTCTCCCTATAACATCACTACCAGGTTATAATGAAAGGAAGCCAAGTCTAGATTCAACAGACAGTGTGATATTTATTAGATAAACATTTATTAGCAAATCAAGAGCAAAACCTGTTCTGTAAACTCAATGAAACTATAGGTCTCTGTCATTTTAGATATTTTGACCATGACCACACCTTGTATGCAACATTCACTTCAGGTGGACATAGCAATACTCTGGAGACAGGCTTCTGTGCCTTCAATCAGCATCTTTCAATCAGAAATCCCCCTAATCGAGTGTCTGAGTACAGAATGATGGGGGATAAAACTATGGGCCTCATTTCTATGAAGTACAGGATATAAGCTTCAATGGAATCTTCCATGCAGTCTATTTAGACTAAGGAGTGTTTAACTATATTAGATCATCTACATATCTTTCAATGCCTTTGTTTTCACCAAGGGAACCCATTGATACATCTATCATAATAATTGACTAGGCACTAGTTCATCAATAAAGACCAATCTCCTGCAGTCAGTGTGATAATAATTGAAGTGTTGATTGTGGATACATCTACCTAAATCCAAAGGACTTGCAGTTGACTCTGCAAGACTCTGGGGTATGACCCTTTCAAATACAATGCCAGCCGACTGCCTTGTTCTGTGCATTCCTGGACAGCTCCTAGGATTAAAGGTTAAACTAACTGGTACATATATATCAATAGTATCATACTGAGAATACCAAAGTGTTATAAAATAAATTATAGACATCCTGAATAGACATCCTTATTTTGAAAAATAATAACTAAATGTGAGAGGGCAAAGTTAGACCCTAACATTAGTCCCAGGAGACCTACAGGACCTAGCAAAAGTCCGCATTGACAGATCAAGGAAGCTTCCCAAATTATTTCAGATGTGCAGACATTTCCTTATCACTCTTCAGAAAGAATTTCTCTCATAGTTCTTTATGTATGGACCACTGAATTACATAATAGGCCTGTGCCTTTTCATTCAGTCTTGCAAAAAATATGAAAACTCTGTGTTGGAGCACTTTTTAAAAGTCACAAAATCTACAAAGTTTCCTTACTACATCCTTGCTTATTTATCCTTTATCAAGTGTTGTTATGTTTTTGTTATGTAGTTTGCCTAGAGGAAATTAGTAAAGATAGGCCAAACTAGAAGGCTATGGTTATTCTAATGGAAGATGTTTTTGTGTTGTCAGAATTGTGGGTTTTTTTTAAATAAAATCTTGAATTTTAATACTTTAATTAGGTGAAGGACTCTCTAATTCACTTATTTCTCCCATGACTTTCTTTTGTGAGAGACTGAGATTCTCCACACATTTATCAATACTTCCATGCCTGGCCTCTGAATCTATATGTATTCAGTTTCTGAGGAGGAATACTGGGTATGTGTTTTCAGCCACCCATTCTGTCCATTCTGATACTGCCTGAAACAGTCTGCTCTTCTCTTGAGGGTCAGGCTCTCCAGGCTTCCCTGGAGACATCCATCTCTCAGTGGTGAAGGTGAAGAGCAGGTATTTTAAGCCAGAGAGACCCAAGCATCCTACATCTCCTGCTTCCTAGTTGTGTGATCTTGAGCATGATACTCAGCCTCCCTGGACCTCAGCTTCCTCTCAGTATCTCCCTTACAGTGTTGCTGTCAAGGTTACATGAGAGTACATATGAAGAACTTTGTAAGCACTCCTTAAACAGTTCTTGTGATCATGGTGATGGTGATGATGGTGATGACTCACGGATATACATCTGATTCTGAATTTCTCTTCTGAGCTTCAGATTTCCTCGTGTCCAATTTTCTGCTCACCACTAAATTTCCCATTTTGCTCATGTTCCTGCCCCACACTCAAACACATTATATATAAATTGCATGTACTTTCTGTAGTCTCCAACCCAGTTACATAAGCTGGAACTCTGAGCATTATCCTTGATACCTCCTTCTCCCTCATGTAGTAAATCTAATAAATCAGCCCCCTGT